>NW_004443973.1:428214-465887 GCF_000243295.1 Trichechus manatus latirostris | reverse complement strand
CTTCTAGTCCTTGCTCCTGGGCTGGTGTGCCCCTTTAGTCTCCTTTTGTCCTATGGGTCTGTCTCATCTTTGGCTAAAAGGTGAACCTCTGGAGTGATTTCATTACTGGGCTAAAAGGGTGTCCATGGACCATACTCTCGGGGTTTCTCCAGTCTCTGTCATGCCAGTAAGTCTGGTCTTTTCTTGAGTTAGAATTTTGTTCTACATTTTTCTCCAGCTCTGTCCTGTACCCTCTAGTGTGATCCCTGTCAGAGCAGTTATTATTTATATTTTGATTTTACTTGTTAAGTATCACTGCAATTATTATAGGAGGAAAGGAAATAAAAATATTTAAAGGAAATCCTAAAGGTACTGAGGACTTAGCACCAGAGCTTCAGAAAGATGCTTTATGGTAGGTGTAAGGGCTTTAGAGTCAGATTCTGTTTCAATCCAGGTTCTAACTCTTATTACCTTTGTGGCTTTGGGGAAGTTACTCAACTTTTCTTGTCCCAGTCTCCTCATCTCTAAAATGGAAAAATAATAGCACAAACCTCATGAGGGAAAGGGCTTAGAACTACGTCTGGCCCATTGTAACTGTTGTGTTAGCTATTATAAATTTTAGAGTGAAAACTTCTTGTAGACAAAAACCTTATGTGGAGGAAAATCTCAGAGAAATAAAACATCAGGTTTTAAAAAACTTAAACATCTTTTAGAAGACTTTTTCAGAAGCCAACTATTGACTTTAAATTGAGTCAAGGCTGCAACAATGCTTATTACAAAGGGTATTTTCAAGTTTTCCTCAACTGCATAATTGTATGATCTAATTTAATAGTCTGGCTCTTTTACCTCAGGGTTTTATTAGCATAAAAGAGATCTTCTTTATCATCACTATCATTCTTATTGGCCTTATCTGAATAGTTCCTCCAGACTAGTAAAGAAATAAAGAAATACAGTTGAGACTTCATTCTAATTGCAGGCCATTCAGAACTTACTAAAAGTGTTTTACTTTGTCTTTATTATACTTTTTCATAATTAAAACTTTGAAAATTAATTTTCCACAGTAATATCATCTAAACATTTTAATAGTGTCTAGTGCATTTTACTTTGATTTGGATAGCTTTTTGTTTACATTGTGGATAGTAAAATAATGCTATTTACCAGAGTAAATGTCAGAGGAATCAGAAAGACTGACCTTAGACACTGCTATTATTAATTTATGAATCATTCAACTCTTTTTGTTGTGAACTACTTTATTTTTTACATGCAGCATTAGAAAATATATTAGAGCAAGAATAACTAAAGAAATGTTCTCAGTAACCTTTTTCCCTTTTGAAATGTTATGAGATATTTAGCATTAATTCAGTCATGTTCCAACTCTTTTCCATTGGAAGAAACACTGGTGATTATATATTTGGCAGTCTTATCAACCTCTTTTCCTTTTTTTTTTTTTTGTGGTGCTTTAGGTGAAACTTTACAGAGTAGATTAGTTTCTCATTCAACAATTTATACACAAAATTGTTTTGTGATATTGGTTGTAATCCCTGCAACATGTCAACACTCTCCCCTCCCACGCTTCAATTCCCTGTTTCCATCTGTCCATTTTTCCTGTCCCTTCCTGCCTTCTCGTCATTGCTTTTGGGCAGGTGTTGCCTTTTTGGTCTCGTATACATGATTGAACTAAGAGGCATGTTCTTCACGTGTGTTATTGTTTGTTTTATAGACCTGTCTCATCTTTGGCTGAAGGGTGAACTTCAGGAGTAGCTTCAGTTCTGAGTTAAAAAGATGTTCGAGACCATAGTCTTGGGGGTTCTTTCAGTCTCTGTCAAACTAGTAAATCTTGTCTTTTTTTTTTTTTTTTTTTTGTGAATTTTAATTTTGTTCTACATTTTTCTCCCACTCTGTCTGATATCCTGTATTATGATCCCTGTCAGAGCAGTTGGTGGTGGTAGCCAGGCACCATTTAGTTCTTCTGGGCTCCTACTGGTGGAGGCTGTGGTACCTGTGGTCCATGAGTCCTTGGGACTAATATATCCCTTGTGTCTTTGGTTTTCTTCATTCTCCTTTGCTCCGGATGGGATGGAACCAGTAGATGTATCTTAGATGGCCACTTGCAAGCTTTTAAGACCCCAGTGCTACTCACCAAATTTGGATGTAGAACATTTTCTCTAAGAACTTTGTTATGCTAGTTGACCTAGATGACCCCTGCCACCATGGTCCCCAGCTCTCAGCCCCATAACACAGTCCCTCAAGGTGTTTAAATGTGTCTGTGAAGCTTCTATGACTGCCTTAGTCAAGATGTGCTGATTTCTCTTACATTGTGTACTGCCTCTCCCTTCACCAAATGAAGGAAAGACAGTATCATCCTCTTTTTTGCTGCATATTTTACTTACTCATTTGAAATCACTTATTGTATAATTGTTATATTTATAGATTTTGCCAGATGCTGTGAGAGATTACAGAAGATTGTAAACCAAGTATGATCCATGTCCTCCCACCTCCAAAAATGTAATTCTTTCAAGGATACCTCTTTCTTCACTATTGCTTGTAGTCTGGAAACCATGGTCTGCAGCCTCCTCTCTGTGGGTCTATACAGAATGGCAACAAAGGGTGTGGTGCAGGTGTGGATGTTGAATTTAGAGTAGACATAACTTTTCTTTTGGTTCCAAGCATCACTATACAACACATAAATAAACTGATTTTAAATTATACTTAAAATAATAAAAGTTCCAAAAGTTAAAAGGAAAAGATACCAAAGAGTTGAATACTTCATAAGGTTGTCCCCTCAATGGTGTGTTCTACCCCTAAACTTGCAGCCATACTCTCCAGTCTAATTTCTCAGTGGTTCCATCTTCTAGAACCTGAGCTATGAAAATCTCCACTCATCTTTTGGAAAAGCTACCACCTACTCACAGACTTAATTTACTTAAGCATCCTTAGTTCACTTTCTATAAGAATATTGCCATTGGCACGAAAGCAAATGAGGCCCAATGATCTTTACATGCTACTGAAACCCACCACTACATTGACATGTTTTCAATAGGGGCCCACAGCACTCCGAATACATGGGCATAACTAGCAGCAGGAAAGCAAAGGACAACTGACCTCCAGGTATTCCTAGTAAATCTTTCCAGCAGCTGCCATAGAGAGAACCCAAAAGACATTTGTGGCCTTATTTTTTTGTTGAATACTGTGCTGGAGAGGTTAACTTAGCAGGCCTGGGTTGCTCAAACCCTGCCTATTCCCAAGGAAGGCCTGTCTTCAGGACTGGCCCTTGGTTGGCTCCTGGCATAAGCTCTGTGCCCTCGTAGTATTCTGCCTGATAAGAATGATTTTGTGTGCCTAAAGCTTTGGGCCAAGTGGTACCAGTCTGATCAGATAGTTTATGCTAACAATGTGATTTATAGTGAACATCTGTCTTTGCTCTGGGGGGCTGGAATCTGAAAGCTAAAGTCAGTCACATAGGCGCTGCATGCTTATGTGACTAATCTCTAGTAAAAACGCTGGACACCAAGGTTTGGGTGAGCTTCCCTGATTGACAATACTTCTCAAGTTTTGTCACACATCCTTACTGGGAAAATTAAGCATGTCCATGCGACTCCACTGGCAAAGGATACCTGGAAGCTTGTGCTTGGTTTCTCTGGACTTTTCCTTATGAACCTTTTACTTTTTCTGATTTTAATCTGTATTTGTTCACTGTAATAAGCTGTAGCCGTATGTATAACAACTTCACCGAGTCCTCTGAACCCTCTAGCAAATCACTGAGTCTGAGGGTGGTCTTGGGGAATCCCTGTCACAGCTGCCTTGAGGCTACTTCAAACAATAAGATTGCATGGGAAGACAAGGTCCATGCCACTGGCCTTTATCGTTGGCTTTGAGGTCTTAATTGGCCTTTGAGAAAGGATTTGAACAACAGTCTTACCTACTGTTCCATGGTTTTTCCAACCCTCAAGGCCCTTTCGTAGATTTGTTTTATTAATGGCTCTAATCAGTAGCCTCTCTGTATCCACATTTCCTGCTTTTTCACTTTGTAGTCCTCTCCAACTTTGACTCTAGGCTCATTCTTGTGACTTGCTTTGGCTAATGGCAAGGTTAGTAAACAACACATACAGAGGCTTGCAAAAGCACTTGCAAATTTATGCTTTCTCTCTTGGAACTCTGTCAGTGTCCTGAGATCAAACCCAGCATAGCCTGTGACAATATGAGAGATCATGTGGAGCTGAGCTAAGCTGCCCAGTTGAGGCCATGTTAGACCAGGCATTTCCCTGCTGTCCACCCAGCTTGAAAGAGCCCACCCAGCTGACTTACAGATGTGTAATTAATAAACACTTACTGTTGTATGTAGTTGAGGTTTTCTAAGTGTTTCTTAGGCAGCATTATTTTGCCAATTGCTAGCAATTACAAGTCCCAAATATGAACTTTCACTATCCCTTCTCTTGCAAACTTGTCAATACACATTAACAGTCTGACTCTCTCCATCCATTTTCCTCAGAACTACAGGCTCTCAAGGCACATTGTCTGCCTTCAGAGCTATACAAGGCTACAGTTTTATCATGTTTTGCCTTGGTATATCCTGCCCTCAAAATGTACCTTAAAGTTGACCACTTCTCAACAACTTGACTGCTAATATCCCACTCCACTCTACCATTATGTCTCACCTGGATAATTTCTAATATCTTTCTAATTTGTCTCCTTGCTTTTACACATGTCTTTCTGTGCTTTTCCCCTGACACAATTCCAGAAAAATTCCTCATTTTTTTTTTTTCAAAAAAATGATTTTATTATTTGTCCACTGCAGTCAGAAAAAAACCCCAAAGTTCTTACCATTCGTGGCTTATCAGTCCTATCTGACCTGGCCCCCAGTTATCTCTGTGACTTCTTCTCCTTTCACTTTCACACCTTCTCACTCAGGTTCAGCCAAGCTTTTCTTATTGTTCTTCCTCATATGTATCAAGCATGCACCAACCTCAGGGTCTATGTAGTTTCTGTCTGACATCTGCCCTCAGATATTCACAGGACTCACTCCCTTACATTATTTATTTTTATGGAATGGCTGCAATTCAGTGAGTTATTACCAGTAAAGCTGCTGGCAGCTGTCTTTGTGATTGATCAGGCATTTATTCATATAGTAAATGGCTGTGTCCTAGAAACCCAAAACAAACCCATTGCCATTGAGTTGATTCCAACTCATAGTGACCCTAAAGGACAGAGTAGAATTGCCCCATAAGGTTTCTAAGGAGCACCTGGTGGATTTGAACTGCTGAGCTTTTGGTTAGCAGCCAAACGCTTAATCACTGTGCCACCAGGGCCCCCCATGTTCTAGAGGTTGTTAAATATTTGAATACTGTTAGTGCTCACTTGTCACCTTATCTGAGGGGCCTTTTTTGTCCATCCTGTATAAAATAGCATATGATCTCACTCTGAACATATCCTTCACTATACTCTTCTTCACTACAATTTTTTATTCAGAGCATAGCATAAAATATCTCTCCCAGAGTAGAATGTAACCTCATGGGAGTAGTGAACTCTGCCTATTCTGGTATTGTTTTAAATGTAACAGGTCCTCAGTAAATAATTGTTGATCAAATGGATGAATCTTAACTCCCATCCTACAGCAAATTTTCTTCCAAATGAGTTAGTCAACTTTAGACTAATAAACTCAGACAGGAGGTCATTCTGTGGTGTTCTTTGGCAGTCCAAGTCCGGTGGAGCCATCCAGGGGTGGTCATGGCTTCTACTAGTCTCATCTGTCCTTTAACATTTTCCCATCTATGTGAGTGACAAATATGCCTCTTTATTTTTCCATTTATCCAACACATTGACTATGATATCAAATGTGTGCACACCACACACACATATACTCTTAACCTCCAAGGCAATAATTCCCAGCAACAGCACATTATAAACCCATAGAGGAGGAAAAATACTGTATTAACTGCCTCCAATTTGTGAAGCACATCTCACACAGTGGAATTAGTGCTTCATTTTTTGCTTGTGGAGGAAGTTTAGTTCCCTTTTTCTTTTCCCTTTCCGTACCCTCAAATTACTGTTGAAGAGATTTTCCTCAGTTCTTATGATATACCCCTCAGAGCCTCTTGCTACTGGGTTCACTTTGCCGTCACAGGTTGATCCATTGTTCTTGATCTTTTAAAGATACTTAATGCTCAGCTACTTTTTTTGGTGCCACTGTGCTCATAGAAAAACTTGCTTGACTAGCTTGACTAAGCCGCTGGGGCGAGGGCTACTTTAACCTAGGCTTTTCTCTTGGTTTTGCAGATCCAGTCAGCCTCATACTTACATATATATGTGTGTGTATATATATACATATATATATATATTTTCAGGAATGTGTTGGACATTAGACCCTGTGTCCTCTCTCTCTGTGAATCACAAATCTGGGACCACCCACGTAGCAAGCTCTGCATAGAGTGTCTAGTATCTGAATGTGGGGATGCTAGTCACCTATTTTAAGTTAACTACCTGAGAGGAGGAAACTTACAATTATACATCTTGTTAAAATGATATCAAGAAGCATTTTAAATTTGTAAACTTTGAGTAATGACTTACAAACAAGTTTTCATTTCATTATAGCATAAAACTTTAGTATTGATTACAACATGCTGGATCACAGTAATTGAGCAAGCACAAGTTTGTGAAAGATTCATTTCTTTATGTTACTCTTTTTGCACGTTGTCAATACTATTAGTTTTTCCCCTTCTAATTTCACCATTTTTCATTAAAGACTAAAGACTTGTATGTACCAGGTTGATTAATGTGATTGCAATATTTGAAAAGATGGGGATTTCCATGTTTTCTAGGACAATATCTGCTTGCACAAATATCTTTTCTAAATGTAGATTCTGTTTGTGGCAATTTATTATAGTGAAAAATATTAATAAAAATTTACCTTTTAGCAGTTTTACCATTATGATACATGCTGTTCACAAAAATATAATTCAAATCACTGTATCAGGTACTCAAAAGTTGTTTTTGTGAGGTGTTATCAAGTTGATTCTGACTCCTATCGACCCTACCTGACAGAGTATAACTGCCCCATAGGGTTTCCTAGGCTGTAATCTTTATGGAAGCAGATCACCAGGTCTTTCTTCCATGGAGCCAGCGGGGGGGTTCGAACCAAGAACCTTTCAGTTAGCAGCCAAGCTCTTAACCATTGTGTCACCAGGCTCCTTAAAGAGTAGAAAATCAAAGATACGGCTAAAATAAGCCACACATGAAAGCACTGTATACAGTAGCATATAAACAAGTATACTAGTGTAATGATAACCAAGTGTTTTAGTATTAGGTGAGAGTCAAAATCTGGTTATTTTCCTATCAGTGTGAGCTTCTATGTGAGTCATATGCAAGGAATAAAAAAGAAGAAAGGCCAAAAATGTTCTTTACTATTTATTCTGCAAGAAATAGAAAACAACATTATTTGCTTGATGTTAGAAGCTGATAAGTGATGTGGATTTCTGAGTTAGTTTTATAAAGGTCTGACTTTTAAAAAATTGTTGTGAATTGAGTTTTAATTTTAGCATTCTTCTGAAAGGAATTTGAATTTAAATGTTACGGCTTTAAAAAAAACATATGCCTGTTTTTTTCCTCTGCTCTAAAAACAGAATAACATCAACATTAACAGTGTACATTATAATACAAAATTTTCTACTGTTTAACTTGTGAGATAGATATTTAAGGAGAGTGTCAAAGAGTACAACATTATATTACTGTTTATGTTCTTTTCCAAATATTCAGAAAGTTTACATGTAATTTTGCAGCTAATTTCAGTTGCATAAATCCAGTTGAAATCCTATCACTCCTACTTAACTTGGAATGTACTTAATATACCCTTGAGAAATATTTTCAAACACTATAAATTTTAAATACTTCTTCCTTCTGTAGCTCAGAAAGATTTTAGCATTTTTCTTGCTTTAATTTGTATGCTAGTAAGTACAATTACATACCATATTTGAAATATTTGAATGTTTTTTCTGCTACTGTTCTAAAATTGAGATATTAACCTCTGATTTATGACTAAATGTTGCTATGCGTTAACTATTATTAACACCTTCTAAAAAAATTTCACTTTAGTACAGTTATGTGCCACATAATGTCTGTTCGGGCACTGTCCTGCCGCATATATGTTCAGGGTCCTGCGGATGCTCTTGGGGGGCTGCCCACATTCCAACTTGGCAGCCAGCCTGCACCGATGCACCCTACCACGTGAACAGATGTCCCTGCTTCTGGGAGGAGTGGGTGCCTGATCCTGTCCCAAGTGCCCAAGGTTGGCAGGCGTTGAGGGGCCCAGCTGGGGTGGGGTCACTGGGTCTCCGAAACTCCGCCCCTGCTGTCCGGGTGTGCACCTGGAGCCTCTGTGCAGTCACTTTCATGGGGCTGTGGGGCCTCATGCTGGGTGGGACCTGGCCAAGCACTCTGAGGTGTCTGCAGCAGGAGCTGCCCAGGCTGCATGATGCACAGCAGCCCCTGGGCCTGTGCACCCAGGAGCCTTATGCCTTGAGGACCCAGGTGTTTGCACATGTCCAAACCACATAATATTCTGTTTCACAGACTGTATCATGGATGTTAAGCAGCACATGACTATATTCCAAATTATCTTTAAAGAAAGCTGAATTTACACTTTTAATTATTTTTAACTAGGAGATAATATCTCTACTTTAATTTTAGGACGTTCATTTTTAGATGTGATGCATGGTAGAACTTTGTTATTTGAATTAGCCATATTTTAAATGTAATCTTCATTTCATTGCTCTAAAAAGTAAGATGATTTAGAAGAGCATATTTATTGAAAATTGAAGGATTTCTTTAAATTATTGATTGATTCCTAATCCCATTAAAATCCAACTAGATAAAGGCAAGTAGGCAATGGGATGACATATACAAAACCCTGAAAGAAAAGAACTGTCAGTCAAGAATTATATATCCAATAATATTGTTATTCAAAAATGAGGAGGAAATAAATTCTCAGATAAGCATGAATTAAGGGTATCTGTAACCACCAGACCACCTCTGCAGGAAATATTAAAGGGAGTCCTTCAGATAGAAAATCAAACATCATACAAAAGCCTGAGGTAAAGCCACATGACAGCATCATCCTGATACTAAGTCAGATGAGGACATCACAACAGTAAAACAAAGTTAGAAAATGATTATATGGTATCCGGGATACAAAATTATAATTGACAACATCATCAAAACATGGGAAATGATTGATGTAGTTATAGAACTAGCATATAGTGAGGAAGTTAAGGCAGCTTAAAGATATAATAGACTGTTTTAAATGTAGAAAGTCAAATGTAATTCTCATGGTAACCACAAAGAAAATTAATTAATCTACTCACCAAAATAAAGAACAAAAGCAAAAAGACACAGTAAATACAAAAAGAATAACAAATAAAAGGATAAGAAAAGCCGTATACAAAAAGAACTCAGCAAAGAAAGAATATCATTAACAGCACACTAGAAAAAAGAAAAAAGAAAAGGCATAACTAAGTGGTTACAGTAATTTCTTCTCTGTCAATAGTCACACTGAATGTCAGTAGATTAAATGCACCAGTCAAGAGACAGAGAGTGGCAGAATGGATTAAAAAAAGATCCATCAATAGGTTGCCTACAAGAGACACACCTTAAGCACAAAGACATAGACTAAAAAAAAAATCAAAGGATGGAAAAAAATACCAAGCAAACAATAACCAAATGAGCATGAGTGACTATAGTAATATCTGACAAGATAGACTTTGAGTCAAAATCAATTATAAGAGACAAAGAAGGACATTATATAATGATAAAAGGGACAATGCAACAAGAAGACATAACAATTATAAATATCTATGCACCCAATGCCAGAGTCCCAAAATTTGTAAAGCAAACTCTAACAAAATTAAAGAAAGACAGGTCTACAATAATAGTAGGAGATTTCAATACACCACTTTCAGTGACAGAACAACTAGGAAGAAAATAAAGACACAGAAGACTGGAATAACACTATCAACCAACTGGACCTAACAGACATATATAGAACTACAACACAATACACATTCTTTTTCAATGCACATGGAACATTCTCTGGAATAAACCATATTTTAGGCCACAAAACGAACATCAATAAATTTTAAAAGATTGAAATAATACAAAGCATCTTATCTGACCATAATGGTATAAAGCTAGAAATCAATAACAGGAAGAATAAGGAAAAATATATATATATATGGAAACTAAATAACAAACTATTAAAAAACTATTGGGTCATAGAAGAAATCAAAAGTGAAATTTAAAAAATAATTGGAATTAAATGAAAACCAAAACACAACATGTCAAAACTTTTGGGGCCCAGTGAGAACAGTGCTCAGAGGGAAATTCATAGCAGTAAATGCATACATTAAAAAAGAAGAAAGATCCAAAATCAATAACTTAACCCAGCAACTTGAACAGATAGAAAATAAAGAGCAAAAGAACAAAGCTACCAAAAGAAAGGAAATAATAAAGATCAGAGCAGAGATAAATGAAATAGAAAACAGAAAAATAATAGAATCAAGACTAGAAGTTGGTTTTTTGAAAGAATCAATTAAAGAGACAAATCACTGGATAGACTGAAAAAAGACAAAAATAGAAGACATAAATAACCAAACTAAGAAATGAAATTGGAGATATTACAACAGATCCAAATGAAATTATGGAGATCATAGCAGAGTATTATGAAAAATTGTACTCTAACAAATTTGGAAACCTAGAAGAAATGGACAATACCTAGAAACACACCACCTACCTGAACTATCACAAATAGAGGTAGAAAATCTAAACAGACCCATAACAAAAGAAGAGATTGAAGATGTCATAAATAACTTCCAGCGAATAAAAGCCCAGAACCAGATGACTCCACTGGGGAATTTTACCAAACATTCAGAGAAGAGTTGACATCAATTCTACTCAAACTCTTTCAGAACATAGAAGAGAAAGTAATACTCCCTAACTCATTTTATGAAGCAGCATTGCCCTGATACCAAAGCCAGGTAAAGACATTACAAAAGAAGAAAACTATAGACCATTATCCCTCATGAATATAGACTCAAAAAGTTTTCAACAAAATTCTAGCGAACAGAATTCAACAACATATTAAGAAAATCATACATCACAATCAAGTGAGATTCTTACCAGGAATGGAAATGTGGTTCAACATTAGAAAACCAATCAGTGTGATTCACCACATAAGTAAAACAAAGGAAAAGAACCATGTGATCATCTCAATTGATGCAGGAAAAGCATTTGATAAAATCCAACACCCACTCCTGATAAAATCTCTCAGCAAAACAGAAATAAAAGAGAAACTCCTCAACATAATTAAAAGTATATATGCAAAACCAACAGCCAACATTATCCTTAATGGAGAAAGACTAAGAGCCTTCCCCTTGAAAATGGGAACATAACAAGGATGCCTGCTATCGCTACTCTTTTTCTATATTGTATAAGTAGTCCCTGACTTATGACAGAGTTCTGTCCTGATGACTCAGTCGTAAGTCTGTTCTGACATAAGTTGAATACTTCCTTTTTTTTTTTTTAAGTTTTCATTATTATTGTCTTTTATTTTCAGTATCTTTATAAATCCAATCTTTATTTGTCTTTTGGGGTTGGAAACATTACATATAAATTTATAGATATATTTTAATACATACGTATATACATAAAAAATACAAAAATCATAAAAATTTACTCCAATGATGAAGAGTTGGACAACATTGGCATTTTGTCAGTTGTGGTAATAATGCCACTTGTGGAAGATTCTGAATCATCTGGATTATAACATCAGCAAATCACACACTGCAACATTGTATGTAGTACATGTTACTAACAATAAGATGTGCCAAAAAAAAAAAAAAGACAGTCATAAGTGTGGTTCATTGTAACTTGAATACGTTGTAAGTCAGGGACTACCTGTACTGGAAGTCTTAGCCAGAGCCGTAAGGTAAGAAAGAGAAATAAAAGGTATTCAATTCGGAAAGGAAGAAATAAAGATATCCCTATTCACAGATAACATGATCCTGTACATTCAAAAACTCCAAAGAGTCCACATAAAAGTTTCTGTATCTAGTAGAAGAATTCAGCAGTGTTGGAGCACACAAGATCAACACACAAAAATCAGTTGAGTTCCTATGCATTAACAGGCAGAAATCTGAAAAGGAAATCAAGAAAACAATAACATTTACAATAGCACCCAAAATGGTATAACACCTAGGAATAAATCTAACTAGGAATGTAAAAGATTTACACAACAAATCTATAAAATACTAATACAAGAGACTAAAAGAGACCTACATAAATGGAAGGGCATTCCTTGCTCTTGGATTGGAAGACTTAATATTGTGAAAATGTCAATACAACGCAAAGAGATCTATAGATACGATGCAATCCCAATCCAAATTCCAAAAACATTCTTTACTGTAATGGCAAAACTAATCATCAACTTTATATGGAAAGGAAAGAGGCTCTGAATAGCCAAAACAATATTGAAGAGAACATTGTAGGAGGCCTCACACTTCCCAACTTCAAAACATACTATGTAGCTTCAATAATAACAGCCTGGTACAGGTTCACCAGTAGACACATAGATCAGTGGAATAGAATTGAGAACTTAGAAATAAATTTATCCATCTATGAACAACTGATTTTTGACAAAGGGTCAAAATCCATTCAAGGAGGGAAGGAAAAGTTTCTTCAACAAATGGTGCTGGCAAAATTGGATAACCACATGCAGAAAAATAAAATAGGATCTGTACCTCACATCACACACAAAAACTAACGCAAAATGGATCAAAGACCTAAATGTTAAAGCTAAAACCATAAAGTTCTTGGAAGTGAACATAGGTGCTAAACTATGGGACCTAGTTTTTTTTTCCAATGAAAGATTATCAAACACAGCTATTAATGCATGAGCAGCAGAAGACAAAATAGATAGCCAGGATCTCATAAAAATTAAACACTTTATGCTCATCGAAAAGTTTTATCAAAGAAGTAAAAAGACAACCTACAGACTGGTGAAAAATCTTTAGGAATGACATATCTGATTAGAGCTTAGTCTCTAAAATATATAGAAAACTTCAACAAATCAACAACAAAAAAACTAAAGACATGGACACTTCACCAAAGAGGACCTTCAAATGGTCAACAAACATATGAAAAGATGTTCACATTTATTAGCCAGTACAGAGAAATTCAAACAACAATGAGATATCATCTCACCCCTGGTAAAATGGCACTGATCAAAACCCAAAAAAACAGAAAACCACAAATGCTGGTGATGATATGGGGAGATTGGAACCCTTCTCCACTGCTGGTGGGACTGTGAAATGGTACAACTACTATGGAAAATGGTATGGTACTTTCTCAAAAAACTAGAAATAGAACTTATGATCCAGCAATCTCACTCTTAGCTATATACCCTAGAGATCTAATAGAAGTGATACAGACATTTGCACACCTATGATCATGGCACTATTCACAATTGCAAAAAGATGGCAACAACCTAAGTGTTCATCAGTGGATGAATGGATAAACAAAATGTGGTACATGCATACAATGGAATAATACACAACTATGAAGAATAATTATGAGTCCTCAAACAATCTTATAGTATGAATGAATCTGGAGGACATAATACTGAATAAAATAAGTCAATCAATATTGGACAAATATTGTATGATCTCACTTTTATAAAAAGATATACATACAGAAACCAACATTCATTAGTGGTTACCAGGGATGGGAGTAGGGGAGAAGGAATCACTCTATAGACAGTAGACACTTGTTATTTTTGGTGATGACAAAAGTAACAACAAAGGTGGGTGAAGTGCACACAGCTTGACCAAAGTAAATAATATCACTAAGAAGTACACACACACAAACACACACACAAAAGGAAGGAAGTTTTTGGTAAGTGTTAGAACGGATGTAATTTTGCAACAATAGCAACAACCACCAAAAAATATACCGTATTTTTGCACCAATAATATGCGTTATGTTTTTTGCAAATTGCATACCCCCCATGTGTTATTTTCATAAGCACGCTATACTAATATTTTTTTACATGTTGCTGGCTTCAATTTCATTTTTTTTTCCTGTCCAATGGATTTAATGTTACCAGGATAAAACTGATCTCATGGAAACTTCACTTAAGGGGGGTATTTTCCTAAACCAAGTGAAACCAATGGTGAGCTGAATGGGCTCGTGCTGGAAATGGGACACTATGTTGAAACCAAAGAGAATGAATGCATGAAGAGCTAGAAATTAATAAGTATGAAATGATCTTAGACCTAAAACTACAAAAACTAAAATATGTTGTTCATTTTATTGCTTTCATAAATCTTAAACTGAAACATAATTTTTGATAATCAGTGTGTTTGAAATCAACAAATGAAAGTTACCAGAAGAAATTGTGTTTTCATCTTAAAATAGGCCATTTTAGTTTATTCATTTCAATGTCATCATCAGTGGGTCTCATTCTCACGGAAAGGCCATTCTTTTTCATGAATTTAGAAATCCAAGTGAAATCTGCCCTGACATCTGGAATTCCTCTTTGATTTGCCAGAAGGTTCACATTGATCTGAATTGTGACAGATGAGACAGCTTGATTTTGTTTCCTTCGAGAAATAATCCACTCTTTCAAGCTGTTCTCCAACTTAGGCTGTTTCCCTTTGTGCCCACGATGTGTGCTTTTTCGTGGATTCATTTTCTCCAGCTCCTTTTTCTCCTTTCTCCGTTCACAAATGGATGACTCTCCAAACCCAAACTGTTTCGATGCTGCTCTGTTGCTTGTTTCTTCCACCCTTGTATGGACTTCCAGTTTGAAGTCGGTGGTGTAGGACTTCCATTTAATTCCTACCACGATCCTAAAAGGTTCTAAGATTTATAAACTGAAAAAATATGCTCAGTATAATCGGTAACTGGCTGGTTCTAGTAAAGGGATTGCAAAATTCAAATGTGAGGTGTACCAGAAGTAAGTGTCTTTTTATATGCTCGAAAGCCTGTGACTAAGGTGACTTATGATCATTGATCAAAGACATTGGTGCTAATAAGACATAATTAGACTATGAAATAAGCAAACCTAACATCATAGCTTAATGGTTTCACTTAAGATGATTTGATAAGGTTTTCGCATTCAGCTGCTGAGCCAAGAGCAATCATGTATCAGTTTTGCTTTGTTTTCCCCTCCAATTAAATGCCAGACTTGGAAGATGATTGTGATAGTTATGTCAATGCAGACTGAATTGAGATTCCTATTGATAGCTACTCTATGCCATTTATGCCAGTGCAGGCTTCGCTTTATGTTTCCAATTGATAGCTTGTGATTTATGGACAGACTTCAGTAGGTTCAAGGTTTTGATGGATGACTCAGAAATGATGGATATAGTTATCAGCTTAAATTAATAGAAACAAATGCACAGTTTCAATTGTTTAATTTCTGATTACTGGGGCACTATACATTTGATCCATGACTTCTAGAACATGGCTTATATCTTTATTATACAAATATGATCAAAAGTAACATTTTAAGACTATTGAATGAAGGTGAATGAGGCTGAAATTCACTTCTGGAAATGTCACCAGACATGTGCAGTATATTCATGGGCTTGCTATGCCAAAACTTATTTACTTAATTTTGTCATTTCCGCACCTTATATGTGTGTGCATGTTATTTCTGTGAGTGTACTATTTGTGAAAAAATGTGGTATCTGGGGTTACATATGTGTGTATGTATGCATATATGTGTATAGGTATGTGTATGTATGTGCATATATACATGTATCTATATGTATATGTCCACCACGTGTCTGTCAGTTTGTTGTATTGTGGTGGCTTGTGTGTTATGATACTGGAAGCTTTGCCACTGGTATTTCAAATACTAACAGGGTCACCCTTGGTGGACAGGTTTCAGTGAAGCTTCGAAACTAAGACAGACTAGGAAGAAGGACATGACAGTCTACTTATGAAAAAATTGGCCAATGAAAACCTCATGAATAACAGCAGAACATTGTCTGATATAGTGCTGGAAGATGAGCTGCTCAGGTGGGAAGGCACTAAAATATGACTGGGGAAAAGCTGCCTCCTCATAGTAGAATTGACCTTAAATATTGTGGATGAAGTCAAGCTTTTGGGACCTTCATTTGCTGATGCAGCATGATTCAAAGTGAGAAGAAACAGCTGCAAATATCCATTAATAATTGGAACATGGATTGTGTGAAGTATGAATCTAGGAGAACTGAAAGTTGTCAAAAATGAAATGGAACATATAAAGGTCGTTATTCTAGACATTAGTGAGCTGAAGTGGACTGGTGTTGGCCATTTCAAATCAGACAATCATATGGTCTACTATGCTGGGAATGACAACTTGGAAAGGAATGGTGTTGCGTTCATTGTCAAAAAGAACATTTCAAGATCTATCCTGAAATACAACAATGTCCAAAAAAAAAAAACAAAACAAAACAAAATCTGTTGTCAACGAGTCGATTCTAACTCATAGCAACCCTATAGGACAGAGTAGAACTCCCCCACACGGTTTCAAAGGAGTGACTGGTGGATTTGAACTGTTGACCTTTTTGTTAGTAGCCTGAGCTCTTAAATACTGCGCCACTAGGGCCCACAATGCTGTCAGTAATAGGATAATATCCATATGCCTACAAGGAAGACCAGTTAATACCACTATTATTCCCATTTATGCACCAAACACTAAGGCCAAAGATGAAGTAACTGAAGATTTTTACCAACTTCTCCAGTCTGAAATTGATCAAACATGCAATCAGGTTGCATTCGTAATTACTAGTGATTGGAATGCGAAAGTTGGAAACAAAAGCAAGGATTGGTAGTTGGAAAATATGGACTTGGTAACAGAAATGATGCCGGAGATCGCATGATAGAATTCTGCAAGATCAATGGCTTCTTCATTGCAAATACCTTTTTTCAACAACATAAATGGTGACTACACACATAGACCTCACCAGTTGTAATACACAGGAATCAGGTTGACTACATCTGTGGAAAGAGATGATGGAAAAGCTCAATATGATCAGTCAGGGCAAGGCCAGGGGCCGACTGTGGAACAGACCATCAATTGCTCATATGCAAGTTCAAGTTGAAGCTGAAGAAGATTAAAACAAGTCCATGAGAGCCAAAATATGACCTTGAGTATATCTCACCTGATTTTAGAGACCATCTCAAGAATAGATTTGATGTACTGAACACCAATGACTGAACACCAGACAAGTTGTGGAATGACATTAAGTACATCATATATGAAAAAGGAAGAGTTCCTTAAAAAGACAGGCAAGAAAGAAAAGACCAAAATGGATGTCAGAAGAGACTTTGAAAGTTGCTTTTGAATGCAGAGTAGCTAAAGCGAAAGGAAAAAATGATGAAGTAAAAAGAGCTGAACGGAAGATTTCAAAGGGTGGCTTGAGAAGACAAAGTAAAGTATTATAGAGAAATATGCCAAGACCTGGAGATAGAAAACCAAAAAGGAAGAACATGCTCAGCATTTCTCACGCTGAAAACTAAAAAAAAATTCAAGCCTCAAATTGCAATATTGAAGGATTCTATGGGGAAAATATTAAACAATGCAGGAAACATCAAAAGAAGATGGAAAAAATACACAGAGTGACTGAACCAAAAAGAATTGATCAATGTTCAATCATTTTAGGAGGTAGTATATGATCAAAAACTGACGGTACTCAAGAAAGAGGTCCAAGCTGCACTGAAGGCATTGGTGAAAAACAAGGCTCCAGGAATTGACAGGATACCAATTGAGGTGTTCCAACAAATGGGTGCAGCACTGGAGGTGCTAACTCCTCTATGCCAAGACATTTGGAAGACAGCTACCTGGCCAACTGACTGGAAGAGATCCATATTTGTACCTATTCCAAAGAAAGATGAGCCAACAGAATGCAGAAAGTATGGAACAATATCATTAATATCACACAAAAGTAAATTTTGCAGATCATTCAAAAGCAGTTGCAGCAGTACATTGATGGGGAACTGCCATAAATTCAAGATGGATTTAGAAAAGGACGTGGAACCAGGGATATCATTGCTGATATCAGATGGATCTTGGCTGAAAGCAGAGAATACCAGAAAGATGTTTACCTGTGTTACATTGACTATGCAAAGGCATTCGACTATGTGGATCATAACAAATTATGGATAACATTGTGAAGAATGAGCATTCCAGAACACTTGTGCTCATGAGGAACTCATACATAGACAAAGAGACAGTCATTCAAACAGAACAAGGGGATATTGTGTGGTTAAAAGTCAAGAAAGGGGTGGGCCAGGATTGTATCCTTTCACCATACTTATTCAACTTATATGCTGAGCAGATAATCAGAGAAGCTGAACTACATGAAGAATAATGCGGCATCAGGATTGGAGGAAGACTCATTAACCTGCAATATGCAGATGACACAACTTTGCTTTCTGAAAGTGAAGAGGACTTGAAGAACTTACTGATAAAGATCAATGACTATGACCTTCAGTATGGATTACACCTCAACAAAAAGAAAACAAGAATCCTCACAACTGGAGCAATAAGCAACATCATGGTAAATGGAGAAAAGATTGATGTTGTTAAGGATTTCATTTTACTTGGATCCACAATCGATGCCCATGGAAGCAGCAGTCAAGAAATCAAACGACGCATTGCATTGGACAAATCTGCTCCAAAAGACCTCTCTAAAACATTAAAAAGCAAAGATGTCACTTTAAGGACTAAGGTGAGCCTGACCCAACCAATGGTATTTTCAGTTGCCTTATATGCCTGTGAAAGCTGGGCAATGAATAAGGAAGACTGAAGGAGAATTGATGCCTTTGAATTAGGTATTGGCAAAGAATACTGAATATACCATGGACTTCCAGAAGAATGAACACATCTGTCTTGGAAAAAGTACAACCAGGATGCTTAGAAGCAAGGATGGAGAGACTTCGTTTCACATACTTTGGACATGTTTTCAGGGGTGACCAGTCCCTGGAGAAGCACATCATGCTTGGTAAAGTACAGGGTCAGTGAAAAACAGGAAAACCTTCAACGAGACAGACTGACATAGTGGCTGCAAACATGGACTCGAGCATAACAATTGTGAGGATTACGCAGGACTGGGCAATGATTCGATGTGTTGTACATGGGATGTCTATGAGTCAGAACCGACTGGAAGGCACCTAACAACAACATATGTATATGTATATACATGTGTGCATGTGCATGCATATATATTCATCTATATAATAAAGCATGTAGTGGGCACAGTTATGAATACTTCGTAGGCATAACCAAACACCTCGTGGGATTAATTTTCTGGGTATTAAGGCTTAGGGCCATAGTCTTGTGGGACAACTCAAGTCAATTTACATAACATAGTTCTTAAAGTTTATGTTCTATATCCCAGTTTGGTGAATAGTGTCTGGGGTCTTAAAAACTAATGAACAACCATCTAAGATACAATGATTGGTTTCTTCTCATCTAGAACAAAAGAGAAAGACGGAACTCAAAGACTCAGAGAAGAAACTAGCCTATAGGACTAATAGTCTACACAAACCACGGCCTCATCTACCCTGAGACCAGAGTAACTGGATGGTGCCTGGCTACCACTAACGACCATTTGATCAGGACCACAATAGGTGTATTCTGATAGAATGGGAGAAAAATGTGGAATAATACTCAAATTCTTTAAAAGCCCAGACTTACTGGACTGGTTGAGACTAGAGGACTCCATGAGACTATCACCCTGAAATACTCTGTAACCCTTGAATCAAAACTAACCCCTCAGGTCACCTTTTTAGCTAAATAACAGATTGGCTCATAAAATAAAGAATATTACCAGTGAATACTGTGTACCTTTAAAAAATCATCTATATGAGATCAAATGGTCAATAATTAAAGCAAAGATGAAATCGTAAGTGTACAGGAAAACCAAACTGCTGGAAACATAACATCCATACTGGAATTAATGAGAATGTTGACACATTGTAAACAATATAACCAATGTCACTGAACAATTTGTGTAGTTATTGTTAAATGGGAACCTTATTTGCTGAGTAAACTTTCACTGAAAACACAATTACAGTAAATCTGTAATTTAATAACACATATAAAAATCATATTGCTATCTAAACGTTACTGTTTTTGTCACTGCTATGGCTTTGATAGTTTGAGTTCTCTGAGAAGCAGATAACAAGATAGTATTAAATGTGCAAGAGATTTGTTGGGGAAAATGTCTGGGAGGGAACTGGAGAAGGTGGCGAAATCTATCAGACCCCTGAGAAGGAGATAGGAAAGGAAGGAGGTTTAGGTAGGAAGAGTCTTTGCCTGCAGTGTAATTCTAAGAAAGCCTTTGCCAGGTTGATGGGAAGCCAAAGCTGCTTATAGGAATGGGTATGCCTTAGTGTCCTTGCCATGCTCAGTCATTGGCTGGGAGCATCCTGTGGGAAGCATGTCATCAATGCAAAGATGGTGTTCGATCTGGTGTTTAGCAGATGTGGCAGTTAGTCAGTTATGCTCCTGAGATAATAGATCTTAGCAGCATTTTTTTTGTGGCCAACACATGCTATTTTTAATTTGTTAGAAAATTAAGAGATCTTCTCAACCTGTTAGGACAACTCTAGAATTTCTCAAGTGTCTCTTTTTCCATTCCTTTGCGATGGAATTCAAAACATGGCAGGGCTTCCTGCATCTGAGGATATAACTAGAAAGAGACAGTATGAAAACCCATCATCAGAGTTATATGTTTACTGGAGAAAATGACCAGCTTGGAAGGCCAGTCTAGCAGATAGAACATGATATCAAAAGGGCATAAAAATACCTAAGTAGTGGCAGTCTTCACAAGTAGATTATGACAACAGGTCCAAGAGGCAAATAGATCACATAAATGTGGATTCTAGGAGTAGGAAGTATGTAGGAGTTCAAGGGAATCATCAGGTAGCAGAACCTCCCACTGGACTAGGATTCAAAAGTGGAGTCAAATTCTCTGTGAAGTTAACAGGTTAAGCAAGGATAGGGCAGGACCTCAATCCTAGAGACTAGGATTTAAACCATTTTCAAGGTAGAAATTTTGAGTTTCAGGAATAGGAATTAGAGTTAATAATGAGAGTTCAGTTATTAAAATGTAGGTATAAGATGGAAAATATCTACAAGTCAGAAGCACAATTATTCAAACAGACCACTTAGTAAGAGTGGTAACAAGAGTAAGATGATCACACATCCCAGCACGCTGGGCTAGAATTTCTTAATTTTTTTCTTGCCCTCAGTTTTCAGTAGTCTTAAAGGTTGGGAGAGAGATGAACCATATTGGGTTTATATTGTTTTACTCACTGTAGAGGCTGAGGTTTTCAAATGAGGCAGGAGAAGATGCCCACTTATTGTAGTTAGGCTATTGTTACCTTATCATTGTTCTTCCATCTTCTGCCATAACATTGCTCAAAAACTTACATGGATTTAAGATGAAGATATACTTGCTGCTGTTCTGCATGTGACTTCATGGAATAGTCTGGATTATCTCCAGGAACATTGGTGTTCTAGCATCACTAATTTTTAGTCAGTATTTTGTAATGGAAGCTAGTCTGTTATGCTGAATGCTACAGAAGGCCCCTTAAGGTTTTATATGTCAGCAGTAATTCATAGGAATCTTTTCTGGGCTAATTATGGAAACTTCAGTGAAGAAGCTCTCCACCTTCTCTTTAGGAGCCATTTACTATTTAGAATTATGAAGTCCAATAGCTGTGCTGCTGTACTTATAGAGATTTCTAGAATTATTCAGTTTATGAAACATAATTGGAAAACAATCTTTTATTAATTATGTTTGTGGAGCTTGCACTAAGAAATTCAGCTACAATATCCTTGGAAAGTTATGAGCCTCTGTTTAGCATATGTAATTTTTTACATACACTCATCACTTCCATTCTTCAAAAATGCTAATTTGTTATTATAATAATGAGAAGTACATTCTAGGAACCATAAGCTATCTTACTATTTATAAATATAATTTTAGAAATTGAAGATAATGTCCACATCACATTGATTGTTCATAACTACGGCATTGATTTAAATTATTCTCAAAGAACTAATTTAATCCTAAAAGTCTCCTCTGATACATTTACTTGTTATTTGTTGATCTAAATAAATTCAAGAATAATTTTAATATCAAATACTTGTTTTTTAGTAACTATAATAAGTAAAAATATGGAGCTTATTTTTTATATTTAAAATATGATTATTGTTATTTCTGAATCAGCTAATAACCAGTTTCCTTTAGGC
The DNA here is from genome assembly GCF_000243295.1 of Trichechus manatus latirostris. Lineage (NCBI taxonomy): Eukaryota > Metazoa > Chordata > Mammalia > Sirenia > Trichechidae > Trichechus > Trichechus manatus. The sequence continues at coordinate 443,611 of NW_004443973.1, read as the reverse complement.
TTATAAAAATGATGTCTGCTCAAATAAATAAAGGCTATTTGTTTTATTTTTCAAAGTTATCTTGATTCTAGTTAGTGTAAAACATTTTTATCTTTCTTTTTTTATTTTAACTTTAACTTTCTAAGTTGAATACAACTTCCATTCTTAGAAATAAGTTGAAAATTATTTACGTTTTTCATTTCTATATTTACATAAAGCACAGAATTACTCACAATGAAAATGCATTATTCTGAAAATCTCTTTCTACTGGAAAATTGGAGAGACCAATATCTCTCCAAAAGAGGAAAGGTTGTTTAATAATTGGCCCCAATGCCGTTATCATACAATCTGTGTAAGTATTTACTATCTGAAGAGCAGCCCATTGGGTGCAATCAGTTTAGGAGAATGTACTTGGATTGATTTCTGGGCTCTCAATATCTAAACGTGTGTTTAATGAGTCTGGTGGAAAGCTAAGAGAGAGCTGAAACACAATTTATTAAAAATGATTACTAGGGTTTGAAACTTTTTGCTGGGTGCATTTATTGTCTTTTGCTAAGTCCCCAAGAAATAATAAGTTCTGACAAGATCTTTTATGATAACATGTAAAAACCTACTGAAGACTTGTAAGCAGGAAATGAGAAATTAAACAGCTTAGTTGTGAATTATTTTCTTTCATAGAGCATTAAACATTAATAGGATAATAGTTCTATTAGAACAAGTAAACAATATCTAATTAATATACTAACATATTTATTCATGTGATTTATATAAATGTATTAATAACATTTTTCTTGATCTCTAAAGAAAACACTCTATTAGCCATTATTTCCTATAAAAATGAAACGTTTCTGTTTGCATAAGCTTGTGGTATTTCCTTAGAAAATGTTTTATAACACATTTTAGCATTGCCACCTTAAAGTCAAGATATATATTTAGTTGAGGCCCATTGCATCACCCCCTCAGGCCTATAAAAAGGCAGGGCAGTAACCTGTATGCAGCAGACTGTTTAGGTTGCTGGGAACGAGCCAGTACTCAGGGGACAAGCCTCGGGAGCTTTTTGCCTCATTCTGGCCTCAGGACTCTCTCAGGCATCAATGCCAAGGAGTAGAACAGGAGAGACAACAGAGAGAAATAACTACAGGATTTATTGCCGATGCTGAAATGACCAGTGTCAGTGGGAAAAGCAATTAGTCAGCAGTTCACAGATGCTCTCTAGAGCAGGGCTTCTCAGACTTTAATGTGCCTACAAATCACCCTGAGATCTTGTGAAAATGCAGGTCCTGACTGAGTAGGTCAGGCAGGGCTGGAAATTCTGCAGTTCTAACCATTTCCTGAGTATGCCCATAGTGTTGTACAGTACACTTGGAAAAGACTCATCTAGAGCACACAGGCTCAACGTTACCTTTGCCTGACGCCAACCACCTCCCTGAAACCTTCCCAAATCTTCCCACAAGATGGAGCTAATCAGACCCATTTGAAACGTGTTTTCTCATTATGACTCTAATACTGTAAGGTGGAAGACTTTTTGCCAGGGCAAGATAGAGACATTTAACTCTATTTCCTCAGAGAACTATATTGCTCCTTGGTCAGCTTTCAGTTTTCTACAGTTCTGTATTGGTTCTCTCTCTCACTCTCTCTCCCTGCCCCAAGTGTGACCAAACTGTACAATTACTCCAGTGCCTTTTATTTCTACCTAGCTAATTCTGATGACCTTCCCTTAAGCTATTCAATAGATTCTCTTGCTGATCGATACTTCAAACTCAACATAATCCATTAAGGATTATGAACAAGATTATGCTCGTTTTTCATGAAAATCTTATACATTCATCTGCATCAAAATTCAAGAAAGCATGCTAGAAGGGGGAAGGAAAAAAAAAAGATCCCTAAACACTTCTAAACTAATCTACAGTTACAAGATAAGCTTGGATTGAATATGAACAATGAGTCATTTTCTAACCCTCTGGACTCCTCCAAAGGGACTTTAAGTTTGTTTTGCTATGGATGCCTGTACAGATGTAGAGATGACAACAAATTTGTAGAGTTTTCATATGACAAAAGACCTTCATATAGATTATCTTTTATGCTATTTGAAGCATTTTATGAGGGAAGTGGGATTTATCATTGTCTAGTTGTATACTTTGAATGAATGATGTTGAAAATTACTCCTGCCTACAAATAATATTCTTTTCTATTAGACCTGCCACAATGCCTAAAATACCACTGTTAGGTTCTTTATTTGGGGAGGTGGGGGATGGGGTAGTATCAGGCATACAAGTTTTGGTAGTTATTATTTAAAGATAATTGCCAACTAAAAGGTACCTGAAAATTTATCAAGTCCATTCTATTTACATTTTCCAATCAGTATCTTTATTCTTTCCTTTCTGTTTACATATTCTGGCTGATGTTGTTATTGTTAGTTGGGTTGGCTCTGACTCATGGCAACCCCATGTACAACAGAATGAAATGTTACTTGGTCCTGCAGCATCTTCATGATTGTTGGTATGCTTGAGTCTATTGTTGGGGCCACTGTGTGATAGGTTTGAACCGCCAACCTTTTTTGGTTAGCAGCTGAGTACTTAACCATTGCACCATCAGGGTTCCTTACATGTATATGTATATACATATATAAGAAAAATATTATTTAAAATATATGATGATACCACTTTTCTATTTAAAGATCTCTCCAACTCATTAAATATCAGAAAATGTCCATTCTCTTTAGCACAGTCCTAGAGGCCTTTGATAATCTGTCCATAACCTACTTTTCTGGATTCATTTCGCACCATTTCCCTCATCCATCTTTTGCCCTTGGATCTAGCATCCTTCCCCACATATGCCATTTCTTTTGATGACTCCATGATATTTTCTGTGCTTTAAACAGGCAACTCTTCGCTTATTTTCCAAGACCCCAATAAAATGTGATCTCTCTTAAGTCTTCTCTAAAGTACCATTCAGAATTATATCTTTTATGGTATTCCTACATTATTCGAACCATAACCTCTGTCATATCATTCACTTTACTTTGTTCCCACATTACTCCAACCATACCTCTGTTATATCATTTACTTCATTGCACTGTTATGACATATGTTATTTATTCATCTTTACGTCTCTAGTATCTCATACATTATTCCTTCAACGCATTAAATACTGGAAATAATACAAATTAATAATAATCTATGTCCATTTTTGAAGAATTCCAGAGAGACTCTACCACTTGACTTTTATGTAACGATACACTATCATGGTGGCTTCTTGGAGAATCAAGGACTACAGATTAACATGGGTCCCTTTCAAGAAATATTGTTCATATGGAAACTGGTCCATATCAGAATATGCAAAAAGCTAGATGAGAATTGTAGTTCAAGAGTACTACATTGTTAAAGGTTCATAAATATGTATGTGTAGCCTGTTTAATTTATCATGCTTGTTATTTTACATCCTGTTAGTTTAGTTAGTGATAAGAAATATGTCACCTTCTCTAAGTGTCCTAGCATTCTCATTTATTTTAAATTTCCTTATAATTTCTCAGTAAGAATGGAAAAACTGACTATGAAGAGAGCTCATAAACCATATATACTTTCAAAAGTATAATATATATATTTTGTTAAATTTATAATCTCTGAGTGTCTGAATTCAAACAATTTCTCATATGTAAGTTGAATTACCCTTTTAGAGTAAAAATCTGTTGCATGATTTAAAAGCTACTAGTAGAATTAAATTTTGAAAGTAAACACATACATATTCATTTAAACAATAAAACTCTTGCTTTTTTTATGTTATTGTGACACAGCCTATTACTAAATAATGTCTATTGTTGAACACAAAAAATATTTTCTTGATAGTCTTCAAAAGTTTATCAAAAATAGTTCTTTTTTATTCATATAAATAATTGGTTTCATTTTGCAGTTTGTTAAGTGATTACCTGATCTCCTTTAGCAACTCATTTCATTTAGCGTACAAGCGGATTTTTTCTTGGTTTAGAGTGATATATATTTTCACACTCGCTAATTATCTACTTTTATTAATATGCCTAAGTTATAGAGTGGGGCTTCTACAAGAGTTGAGCTCTTATGATGTAAAACAAAAACAAAAACAACCCAAAACCTGTTGTTGCCAAGTCGATTCCAACTCATAGAGACCCTATAGAACATAGTAGAACTTCCCCATAGGATTTTCAAGGTGGTAATCCTTACAGAAACAGACTGCCACATCTTTCTCCTCTGGAGCAGATGTAGGTTCAAACTGCTGACCTTTCAGCTAGCAGCTGAGCACTTAACCACTGAGCCATCAGGGCTCTTATCATATAAACCTAACCATAATTAGATAAATAAGTTTAACCAATTAATGATTAAGGATATTTAAAAGAAAAATTTTTTAAAAATCTCTTGATTGACTTAACTACTTCAAAATTTGGGGTTAATTGTTATCTAAGAAATAAATGTAATAATGTATAGGTGATAATAAGTTAAATTTCTGAAGTATCTGCTATAAAGTCTCAGGATTAATGGCTCCAAGAATCATGAAAAAATGAGGAATAGTCATTTTATTGACCACAATGACTTAAGACATGTTTATAGAAATGGAGAGCAATTAAAAAAAATTAAATAGCACATATTAATTTAAAAAGTTATTAGTTTCATAATAAAAAGGAAACTAAGGTTACTGAGATTTTAGAAAACTCACAGCTACATTACATCGTTATTGTATATTCCATTGTATATTTCCATTTTGCAACACAGGGCATCCTACTAATATTTCTTCTGAAATTAGGAGAGATTTTGGAGGTCAAGGCTACCAGATGTGGTAGCTAATAAACATCATCTCATAGCCATGATGCTGTCCTCTTACCTTTCCTAAGAAGTAAGCTTATATTCCTCAAGGAGATTCTTTTCAAAGAGCAAACATAATGTAGACAATTCTTGCTAATTTAATGACCATCTACAAGCTGTATATGAATATAATAATAAGGATGTCAGAAGATGTCATTGCCATAAAAAATACATATGTCTTGATCTGAGGCCCTTAATCAAAACTCTTTTTTGGAAATGGCTTACCAGTTTGTAATTAGCTATATTTAAAAAATAATCAATTGAAAGATTAAAAAAAAGTTAAAAATCAGTGAAACCATCTGTAAATTAGAAGGCCTCTGTTGATGGAGAACATAATCGTTAATATAACCCACTAAATGTTTGCTGTACACCTCCCCTCCTCACCTAGACAAGTGAGGTGTGTAGGTGCTGTATTGTGGGTTCTTCCTTTGTTGGGAGCCTTCCCTCAAGCTAAACTGTGGCTAACTGGACTATGAAAGCTCAGGCGGGCTCTTGACTATAGATTCAGAAACTCAGAGTCATGATTCTGAAGGTAGAGGAATTATTTGAAGATGGGAGTTAGCAACTGAACATTTTCCAACTCACATCACAATCAAATACTTGAAGAGCTCAGCTCAGAAACTGACAACAGTAGTTGGTATTTAACAGGTACTAATCATTTGTCTGGTGCAGTGGTTAAGAGTTTGGCAGCTAGCCAAAAGGTCAGTAGTTCGAAGCCACCAGCTGCTCCTTGGAAACCCTATGAGGCAATTCTGCTCTGTCCTACAGGGTCACTATGAGTCAGAATTGACTCAGTGGCAATGGGTTTTGGTTTTTTAATCATTTGTCTGGAATTTCTGGGTTGCAAACGATTAATGTGCTCAGCTGCTGACAAAAATTTGGCAGGTCGAGACCATCCAGAGGAGCCTCTGAAGAAAGGCCTGGTGATCTACTTCTGAAAAATTACCCATTGAAAACCCTATGGAGCACAGTTCTATTCTGACACACTCAAGGTCGCCTTGAGTCAGAGTTGACTTGACAGCAACTGGTTTAATCATTTGTCTATTTTTTATCATGAACTTCATGTGGTGTTTAGGGTTCTTTGGTACTTTGACACATAGTAGCTTAAACCCACTACCCTGCCTCTTTTCATTCTAATTTCTTCCAGTAATATCTGCCAAAAATCTAAGCTGTGGAATGAACACTCTGACCCTGGCCATAACCAGCATCCTAATTGGACTCCTGCCTATACAACTTGCCTAGCATTATATTCTAAATGGAGATTTAGTTTAATCAAACCCGTATGTCTTTGTTGTATATTGGGTTGAGAAAAGATAAAAGGAAAAAGAATGTGCTAAATAATTTTAAATGTGGATAAAAGGATGTGTCAAGAACTATGTAGGTACCAAGATTTTACCATACTTGCAAACTCTACAGTTTTATGAATACTGGCAGGAGAGGTGAGACTCCTGGGCTGGAGGCAAAGGATTTTATTATTTACAGTCCAGCAAGCAGCATGAGCATCAGCATGCTCTTGTCTCCAGTCTTATGGGGGTGAGGTGAATGGTCTCAGGTGGATTCTTGTACACACAGTGGGTTCTGTTATGGGGAACCCTGAGCTTAAGAACTTGAATCTTTTATAATGGCCCAGGATCTTGCCTGCCCTTTGCTCCACAAGGAAACACTGTCTCTATCTTACAAGGCAGGTACTGCCCCAAAAGAAGGGCAGTTTGTGCCTCACTTGCAAGACATGAAGAAATGTGTGATTCATGGAAAATTGTCTAACATGTCATAGGAATTTAGAAGAAAAAAAAAAGCACAGTTGTAAAGTGAAGCAAGGAAAAAGATTAGCTGTTAGAATGCAAAGAAACCAAAAATATTTTACCTGCTACAATAAAAAAACTACTGGCTAAGATAAACAACTTCAGAAACTTGAATACCTAGAATTAATAGTCAATTTCTAAAATTTATTTTTAAAATTATACTTCATTATGCTAAAAATATCAATGGGGCTAAATTTATACATTAATGTGTATTTTGTGACTGTAAAAACATATAAGAACAAATTATGAAAGACTATAAAAATGCTTTTTATAGTCTTTCATAATTTTTTCTTATATTTTTAACACCCTTTCAGCATTTATGTCAAAATTAGATATAATATGCTCAATTTCTAAGGGTTTTCATTTGTTTTGTTATGCAAATTAGTGAAAGTCACTCAATTGTCTATATAATAAATATAAACAAATAAGAAAGCAATTAAGAAGATAAAATGAAGTTAGGTGGTTTAAAACTTAATATAATTATAATAAAATTTGAATTCTTAATTATGAGAAGGATAAGTCTTTTGAATGGCTTACTTAGCACTTAATAATTAGAAAAATTATACTATTGTTTTTCTTTCTTTTTTTTAAGATTTAAAAGCAGTATTGTTAAAATTAAGCAATCATGGAAAATCCTGATAAAAATCACAGGAAAATATTATCACACATAATAGTGAATAAATGTTTTGGGTTTCTGCACCTTCTGATCTAATATCAACGGAAGTAATTAAAGGTGTTAGTTGAACTTGTTAAATACGTTGGTGTGAAAGCACAAGCAGTTAAGAGCTCTAAAACTTGACGGAATATCTGTGTACCGTGGAGAGAAAGCCTCCATGGGAAAAGAAGGGAGACAAAAGAGAATCAAGCATAGTATTGGTGTTATTAGGATGCTACTGAAATTTTCAGCATTAACGTAAGAAGAAATTACAAAACTGAATTTGTTTGACAAGTTCTTCCATGAAATAAGTGTATTTTCCTTGTTTTGATACAGCTTTTTCTTTATTCTATCAGGTAGGATTAAGCTATGTGAGAATATATCCAAAACAATAGTGACTTAAATGAGATAGAAGCTTATTTATCTCTTCACATGGAGGAAGCCTGGGGTACATAGTGCAGGTTGTAATGTTTCATAGTGTCGGGGACCTGCCTCCTTCTCTTGTTGCTCTGCATCCTGAGCATATGGTTTCCTCTTCACGTTCCAAAATGACAGTCAGAACTCTAACCATCACATCTGCATTTTGGCCAATAGGAAGACCAAGAGAGGAAGAATTCTAGTTCCTATGTCTATAGGATACTTCCTGGAGGTCTTATATGATGCTTTCACTTATCACCCATTAGCTAGAACTTAGGCAGATATTTGCACCTTGCTGTAAGGGAGGCAGAGAAAAATAATCTTTATTCTGGTAGTCAATGACCAACTAAATACAGGAGGTTCTATTACTGAGCAAGAATTGGAGAATGAATATTGAGAGTCAGTTAGCAGTTTCTGTCAGACTTTGGCTCTTTGGTCACTCACCTACTTGTGTGTACCCTTTATTCCAAACATTGAACAAACCAATCCCTTTATTTAAGGAGACAAACCCAAAGTTCCATCAGAGTAAAAAATCTACCTCAAAGACCAAGATTTCTGTATCTGTTGTCCCATCTTTCTGGCCTGGTTGTGACTATTGTTGGTCTGGCAACCTTTAAAGTAAAGGATACATTTTCTTCCAAACATGATACGGTAGTAAAGAAGTAATAGGATCACCACTATAAAAATTCCATTTGGAAAAAAGGTAGTGAGAAGCACATAGATTTACTGGTGAGTAGCAATTATTATATCCTAGTACCAGGAATAATAAAGATCAGGTGCCCTAATAGTGAAGAGCTTTATTAATTTGTGCATTTAGCAGCTCCTGATTTTGGTTTACAGAAGGTACACCTTTCTCATCACCTTCCCTAACTGTTGCTTCTCAACGTTAGGTGATTTAATTTTGTTTTTTTTTCTTTTATGTCCAAACTGAGGTGGCTTCATATTCAAGATTGCTTCATGATCCAAGAAAGCTGTAGGTGCTATAACGATTATGTTTACAATTCACATAGGAAGGAGAAACGTTGAGAAAGTCAGGAGAGTTTACTTGTTAGTTGCATTAGTCCTTTAAAGAAAGCCCAACAGAAAGACATCTGCTTACATCTTTTGGCCATCACTAGCTGCCAAGGAAGCCAGAAAGTATAATCTTTCAGCCAAGCACATTGCTCCTTAAAATAAAGGGGGACATGGACTTTGGAAAGGTTACTAGTAATCTATGCGACAAAGTGTAACACTAAGTTCATCCTCCTCCTCCTCCTCCTTCTCCGGTGGTACTCTCTTCCATTATTTCCTGCTGAGTGATTAGTAACACCATCCATCCAATGAACAACAGGTTAGAGTTCTGAAAGTCATTCTTTTTAAAAAATTTTTTTAAAATTTTTAATAGCTTCATTGTATGGCGATCTAACATTTTGATTGTAATTCCCTTATTCTTGACTTTTTGTGGTCAATGATATTTTTATTTTTCACTATTGCAAAATATTATTAATATGAACATTTTTATTGCAAAAATATATGTAACATAACATTTGCCAGTTCAATATTTTTCATGGGTACAATTTAGTGATATCAATTATATTAGTTATGTTGTACAATCATCACCAATAATCATTGCCAAATTTTCCATCACTGTAAATAGAAACCCTGTTTTCCTCTTTTGCCCTATATCCAAGCATGCAAACATTCTCAGGAGTCTTAATTCCCTTCAACCAGGAATCCTTTAACTGCATGACCAACTTAACTATTACCCTTTATCTTTCGCTTTCAATCTGGAACATTAAAAAATATTGAAATATCCATTATCATATTCTCATTAATTTCTTGATCCATTAAAGTTGGTTTTTTACTGCTTCCCCAAACCCCAACAGCTTCACCAGAATTCCCTCTAAAAAGTGTCCAAGGATATCTACTTGCTAAATCAAGTAAAGCTTTTAAGTTTTTTGCTTTATTTGCTTTCATTGAAGCTTTAGGCTCTATTGAGTATCTCCTCCGTCTTTAACCTCTCATATCTCTTACTTTCTTTAGTGCTACTTTTATTGTCCTCTTCTTCTTGCCTCATATAAAATTGTAAAAACTACTCATTCTCCTTTCTAATGCCAATAAAATCACTTGTATATAGGATACTAGTCATTCATATTGTCTTAGAAAACATAAATAATCATCTCATTTTTCTCCTTTATATTTAGCCACTCTATGAAATGGGTTACTCCCAACCACATTTAAACTTGCTGTGTTAGGGCCTCTAAAGATGTCCATGTCTTAATCCCTGGAACTTGTGAATATGTTATATTGCATGGCAGAAGGTATTTACAGATGTAAGTAAGATTATGGACCTTAAAATATGGAGATTAACTGGGAATATCCTGTGGGTCCAGTCTAATCACATGAGTCCTTAAAGGCAGAGAACTTTCAGAGAGATATGGTAGAAGGGAAAGATGGAGACATTCAAAGCCAGAGGGATTTGACCAGTGAAACCTCAAGGGGCCAAACAGAAAGCATGAGAAGGATTGTGGATAACCTCTAAGAGCAAAAACTGGCTGCTAGAAAGAAACTGAAAGGAAAGAAAGGAAATGGAAACCTCAGTTCTCTGCCTTTAAGGAACAAAATTCAACCAACAACCTGAATGAGCTTGGAAGTAGCTTCTTCCCTAGAGTCTCCTATAGGGAGAATAGACTTACCAAGATGTTTTGGTCACTCAGACTTTTCATTAATTCATTTCTATGGCAGATATATATGTAGAGACTTTGATGTTTGGAAATTAAGAGATAATAAATTTATGTTGTGTTGAGCTGCTCATTTTGTGGTAATTTGTTACAACAATAGAAAATTAGCACACATGCAAAAGCTCATCCCATCTTTAAAAAATAAAGGAATGTGGGTACCTGAACATGGCTCCCCTCCACTCCTCAGCAAAAATGTAGGTTATTTACTTCTCCTGAGCCAAGTAGGTGATGATGCTTGCAGGCTATTTGATGAGATTAAGTCCTCAGATTTATGGAGGTCCCTTTAGAGGGTGGTGTGTGGGACTCTAGTGGACCAAGAAATTGCCTGGAATGTGGCCTAAAAGGCCAAGGGACTTAGTGGAAGGGAGCTTATCCTGGGAAGAGCTTTTGGTGCAGGAATATGTGAAACCTGGGTAGAATACCATGGTCATTAGTGAGAGTATGAAAATGCCAGTAAGAAGCTAAAAATGCAAGCTTGGTCTTCTCGAGATGCCAGGGGAAAAACAAACAAAAACCAAACAGCAGACTGGATCTTCCCTACTCTGTAAGTGTGAGAATAGATAGACTAGCAAGCTGAGAAATTTACTGCAAGGGCCTCAAGTGGAGGCTAACACCTTTGTCCTCAGTTCACCAGCTTATAGTATGGCTAATCCCTTTACCTTTCACACCTTATGATGCCCCATATTCAGACATAAGCCTCAGTAAAAGCTAAAAAAAATAAATGCATAAATAAATAACTGCTGATCTGGTCATCCCCCACACCCAGATAGAAAAGGATAAGATTAAATAATCAAAACATATACCCATTAATGCAGGATCATAGGGAAAGTTATGAAATCTTAAATTAAAAAAAAAAATCATCCTAGCGCTTGAAAGTTCTAACTACATTTCTAAGTCCTCCTGGAGCATAGAAACATACTTGTCAAAGTTAGAAAATTCAGCTGATGAATTAAAGGGGAGCTTGATCAGGGTTGAAACCTGAATTAATGTCCTTGAAGAACAGATGCAAGAAATACCTTAAAGCATAGACCAGTAAGATAAATAAAAGATGAAAGACTTATAGAATAGATCCAACAGACCGAATGTGACTAATAGGTTCTCTTGAAGGAGAAAAGGAACATGAGAGAGAGGAAAAAAACAATGCCAGAAAATACTCTTGATTGGGGAAAGGCCTGAATTTGCAGATGTAAAAGATTCATTTAAGTTATGGGCTCCATTGAAGAGAAAACAAAAACATAATACATCATATACTGTTACAAATCATAAACTTTAATGAACAAGAAAATAGATCTCGCAAACAGCCAGAAAACTAGAAAAAAAGGAAAAGTCTATGTATAAAGGAGACAACGAATCAGACAATTATTGAACTTTGTACCTGCAAAGGAAGAATAGGTGATGAAAACATTCCAAGGCCTCACTGTGGGCCAGAGAAAGATGGAGAGAAAGAGGAGACACATTCTCATATTATTGAAGAGAAACTGGAGTATTATTGTGGGAACAATGGATGGTGTACTATGGTGGGGAAAATAGATGACATTTCTTTACAACTATTAGTATAGTTAATTGTCAGTAAATAATAGTATTAATAGCTAACACTTTTGTAGTGTTTACTGTGTGCCAGATATTTTTCTGAGCTCTATTAAGTCATTTAATATATACGACAACACCACAAAGTAGGTTATGTTACTCTTATCCCTTCTTTACAGATAAGGAAGCTGAGAGGCAGAGAAGTTAAATAACTTGGCCAAAGTAATCTAGCTCCAGAGCTCTTTCTGCTAATCCCTATACAAGAAAGCAGAAAAAGGGAAATTAACAGTTATACATAACTGTTATATATATATATATATATATATATATGAATTTACAAATAGATAAGAGAGCAAAAAGGACTAGATTTTAACTTCAGCAAACCAACACAGATAGCAGAAAGTCAGATAAACATCAGTCTAAAATAAGGGATAAACTCAGAGGAGGATGAAAAGATATATTGGTCATTACAGTAAGGTGAATTAACTAAATTTCCCATCAAAGGACAAAGATTATCATTCAGGTTAAAAATCAACACTGTTGGAAGAAATACACTTAAAGTGATGAAGAAAAGTTGATAATAATCAGAAGATGGTAAAGAAGCCAGGGAAAGTAAGAATAACAATGCTAATATGAGGCAAGCTAGAATTTAAGGTTAAAAGCACCAAAAACTGATAAAAATGACATGGTAATAAACATCACCATTTATGAAGAATTGATAACTGTGATAAACCTGTTTGTATGAACAATATAACAGCAAATTCATAGACATAACTACTAGAACTGAATGAGAGCTTGATTACAAAATGCTGTTAAATGGAAAGTTTCAATCTGTTTCTCTCAGAATGAGATACATCTCTAACAGAACATAGAGGAATAGAATCATTAAACTTGATTTTACAGGTTATATTGGGGAAATTATCAAACAGTATCATTCATATTACACACAAGTAAAATTCTGCTGAAATTGCAGCAGTACATTGACAGGGATCTGCCAGAAATTCAAGCTGGATTCAGAAGAGGACGTGAAATGAGGGATATCATTGCTGATGTCAGATGGATCTTGGCTGAGAGCAGATAATACCAGAAGGATGTTTACCTGTGTTTTATTGACTACGCAAAGGCATTTGACAGTGTGGATCATAACAAATTATGGATAACATTGTGAAGAAGAATTCCAGAACACTTAATTGTGCTCATGAGGCACCTGTACGTAGACCAAGAGGCAGTCATTTGAACAGAACAAGGGGATACTTCGTGGTTTAAAATCAGAAAAGTTGTGTGTCAGGGTTGTATGCTTTCACCATACTTATTCAATCTGTATGTTGAGCAAATAATCTGAAAAGCTGGACTAGATGAAGAATGTGGCATCGGGATTGGAGGAAGACTCATTAACAACCTGTGATATGCAGATGACACAACCTTGCTTGCTAAAAGCAAAGAGGACTTGAAGCATTTACTGATGAAGATAAAAGACTACAGCTTTCAGTATAGATTACACCTCAACATAAAGAAAACAAAATCCTCACAACTGGACCATTAAGCAGCATCATGATAAATGGAGAAAAGATTGAAGTTGTGAAGGATTTCTTTTTACTTGGATCTACAATCAACACCCATGGAAACAGCAGTCCAGAAATCAAACGATGTATTGCATTGCAGCAAACTGCAGCAAAAGCCCTCTTTCTTTATGGTGTTAAAAAGCAAAGATGTCACCTTGAGGATTAAATTGCACCTGACCCAAGCCATGGTATTTTCAGTTGCCTTGTATGCATGTGAAAGCTGGACAATGAATAAGGAAGACCAAAGAAGAATCGATGCCTTTGAATTATGGTGTTGGCGAAGAATACCGAATATACCATGGACTGCCAGAAGAGCGAACAAATCTGTCTTGGAAGAAGTACAGCCAGAATACTCCTTAGAAACAAGGATGACAAGACTTCATCTCATGTACTTTGGACATGTTATCAGGAGGGATCAGTCCCTAGAGAAGGACATCATACTTGGCAAAGTAGAGGGTCGGGAGAAAAGAGTAAGACCCTCAAGGAGATGGATTGACACAGTGGCTGCAACAGTGCACTCAAGCATAGCAGTGATGGTGAGGATGGTACAGGACTGGGCAGTTTTTCTTTCTGTTGTACATACGGTGGCTATGAGTCGGAATCAACAGTGGCTAAAGACAACAACAACAACTGAGACCTAGCATGCTCTGAATGTAGAATACAACAGTTTTTCATATACTTACGTGAACCTAATCGTGTATTTGGTCACAAAGATTACATTTATCTTAAAAAAATTATAGAGTTCTTATAGTACATATTCTTTCATCATGCCAATAGTATTAGAAATGCATTATTAAAAGGATTACCAATAATAAAAATCTGCTTGGAATTTAAGGGAAAAAAATTTTTTTAGACAATCAATGTAACAAAATGAAAGTGAAAAGAGAGAATACAAATTCTCTGGAAAACAATGGAGTGAGATTAGTTCCTACCAAAACATATGGAATACAGCAAAAACTAAGAGAAAATTTGGTAGCTCTGTATTAATTATCTATTGCTGTGTATTGAATTACCCTCATACTTACCTTCTTAAAACAATAAGTATTATCTCTCATAGTTTTTGTGCGTCAGAATTTCGAGTGACTTGGGTGCGGTTTGGCTTAGTGTCTCCTGAGGTTTCAGTTACGTGGCAGCAGAAATGATGTCATCTGAAAGCTTGATTTAAGCTGGAGGATCTACTTACAAGATGGCTCTCTCACACGGCTAGCAAGGTAGTACCATTTTTTGTCGTGAGGCCTCCGTTCCTCACCATTAGCAGTTTTACACAGGGCTGCTTGTGTGTCTTCATGACGTCAGTGGTCCAAGAGACCAAGGCAGAAGCTACAATGTCTTTTATTACCTAGTGTCAGAGGTCATGCACTCTCATTTCTCCAGTATTCTATCGATCACACAAGATAGCCTTGGTTCAATGTATAAAGTCAATGACTATCAGGAGATAAGGATCATGTGGAGCCACCTTGGAGGCTGGTTACTGCAAGCCCTTAAATGACTTCTTTGTTAAATCTTTAAGGAAGATTAAAAATAAAGGAATTTACTACTTACCTTAAGTAAAGGACGTATGAAACAAATTATAAGAAACCAAAGAATAAAGATAAAACTTGATATTAATTTTTTTTAAATAGTAGAATTGCTAAATTAATACAACATGATTTTTTTAAACCACTCAAAAGTCTGCCAAGGGAAGGTGAGAGAAGAAAGTATACAATTTTAGCAATGAAAAAAAAAAAAGATAAAAACTTAGGTAAATGAGAAATAAAAACTCATATAAGGCTACTATCATGGATTGAATTATATCGCCCCCAAAATTTGTGTGCCAATCTGGCTAGGCCATGATTCCTGGTATTATGCGATTTTCCTATATGCTGTAAATCCTACCTTTATGATGTTAATGAGGGAGGATGGG
>NW_004443973.1:419779-427753 GCF_000243295.1 Trichechus manatus latirostris | reverse complement strand
ATGCTGTTTAAAATATGTAAAGCCATAGAAAAATATGGAAACCCTCAATTTATTTAGTAAAGAGTTCTTAATTATATTAAAAAACTAATATTAATGGTACCAAAAAATAGAACTGTAAGTTAATCTAATTTATAAATATGGACCAAATTTATCACTTTAAGTATTAGCAAAGAGAATATAACTATTTATCCAAGCAATGATATACTATGACCAAACAAGATTTATATTAGAAATAAAAGGATGATTTAATATTAGAAATTCTGTCAACATGTGTCAGGTTTTTTACTCCACAGGGACTGTTTGGGATATGTTTTAACACAATTGTCTCCAAGGAAAATTTTGCAAATAAAATTAATGATTTTGCAGAGGGGTGTAATTTCATGGCCAATTTTTGACTCTGTGGAAATTCTTGGGTTATATAATAAAACAAAGAAAACTAAGTCTGTCATAATGGAGCTTATAGCTTTTATTCAATTAACTTCCTATTTTTTCCCTTCCCTTCCCTTTGTTTCTTTATTCTCTTCCCTTCTTGCTCTTTGTCTTCCCCATCTCATTCCAAAAGGAATTAGCATTAAGGGGCTTTTTAGGCAGTTGCAAAGACATCTTGTTACAGTTAAATTGCATTTGACTATGAGTAATCGAAACCTAACCATAGTAGCTTAAACAAATATAGTGGTATTTTCCTCACATAAGAAGAAATATAGAGGTTTGTAATTCAGGGCTGGAATGGTAACTCCGTAGAGCCCCGGAGTATCCAGATTCCTTCTGTATTTTGGTTTTCTAGCCTCTTGCATGGCATAATTACCTACCAGGTAAGAAGAAGCAAAAATTCTCTCTACTTGGAGTGTTTTAAAATGGGAAGCAGAATATTCTGATAAGCCCACATATATTTTATAACTGTTGGGATGATAACAGTAGGTTCTGTTAATCCATATTCACAGTAACTGCTTATATTCATCAGACATTTGCAGTCACAAATAATCCCAAATCTCAATGGTTTGCACCAACAAGTACTTATTTCTCACCTATATTAAATATTCATGAGTATCTTTTGCACATATTCTTTCACTCTGGGAATAAGACAAGAGGAGCAAATCATATTTGGGCCATGCTGTTCTCATGGCTGAGGTAAAACAGCAAGGAAACTTTTAATGTCTCTTAAAGTTTCTTCTCAGGTATGACTTATATATGTTCAGAGACCATGGATTAATGTAAGTCATATAACCAAATGTGAAAACAGGGAGGGACATATATTTTGCCTTCAAGGAGGTGCTTGACTTACATGGCAATGAGTAGGCATGTCTAATCCTCTCAGAGGGAATAAAAAAAAATGGTTGGGAATGCAGCACAGTGAATTGCTTTTATGTGACCTTTCTAGTCATGGTCTTGTAACTCCCACAAATTGATTGACCGGGACTATGCAAACAGGTGTGTAAAACCCTTGCAGGGATTTGGACAGTTTACTATGACTTTGCAAATAAGGTGACTGTGGCCTATCAAGGTAATTGGTCAGTTCTGCCATCTTGCTAGGCTTAAAAGGGCTAATCCCACAGAAATTCAGGGGGACTTAACTACCATCAAAATGGAGAGTCTGGAGCTGAGTGAGTCCTTTTGGCCGAGCACCTGGGATCCCTGAGCTTGGAACTTCTAGACCCAGAAGAAAGAACAAATGCTTAAAGTGGCAAGAGATAGCTGTGGTGAGCCTGGCCGGCCCACAGAGGGAGAACTGAGCACCTTCGGGCAGAAGGCTTGGCGGTGGTGGAGTTAAAAGAGCTTTAATATTTGCACGTGCAGGGCAGATCCCTGAGTGTGTCCTGTGCAGGGGTTGCCTCGAACAATCTTGTGCAGAGGTCTTCCTACAGTAGGGAGGAGCCGGATACCTCTGGGCAGGATGCTTGCCAGTGGAGCTAAAAGATACAACACTTGCTTGTGCGGGGCAAGAGAGGCCTGAGTGTGCCAGTGCAAGGGTTGCACTTCTCCCTTATTGGGCAGTGGGGGCCCCGCGGGCATGGGTAGCATGGTGAGAGCCAGCAGCAGAGGCTTAGAAGGGCCCAGTGGTAGAGGCTCAGGAGGTCCTGTGCAGGGGTCTTTCAGCTGGCAGCAAGGCCCAACGAGGCCCAGTGGCAGCGCAGAAACCTTGGGAACCGTGCAGCACCCCTCCTCCCACCACCAGCAGCGTAGTGGTAGCGGGAGGCAGAGGTAACATGAATACAGCATTTGACCTGAACCACAGCACTGCCTGCTCAGCAACATAAGAATAAAAAAAACTGTTGCCATCTAGTTCATTCCGACTCATAACCACCCTACAGGACAGAGGACAGTCACCTCATAGGGTTTCCAAGGAGCAGCTGGTGAATTCCAACTGACGACCTTTTGGTTAGCAGCGCTAGCTCTTAACCACTACACCACCAGGGCTTCAACATAAGAATGGACATGGATAATTTGGGGAAGGGTAAGAGTTTCCCCTTTGGGAATCTGTTTTTATTGTTTAATATTTGCTTTCTATAAACACTGATAATGGCGTTAACTTTGCCAACCCTGTGTAAGTGGCTGGAACACTGATGAAACGTACCACCCATGGACTGTTTGATGCCAGTGGACAAACGTCTCTCACTCATTCCTAGCAGTCTGATGGCTGCCTGGAAGTTTGAGGCACAGCCTGTCTGCATGTTTAATGCAGATAGACAGACATGTACATACAGAGAACAATAATTTTTCCCATCAGTATAATTCCATAGTCTAGAGACAATCTAGTATAGTAAATAATACAATGGATTTGGAGTCCGACTTTATTTAGTTCTGGCTCTGTTGATTACTGGTTGTCTCTAAGCCTTAGATTCCTTCTTTGTAAAATATGTTAATTTCTAGGATAAACAATTTTTCTGAAAGCATTGATGCTTTGAAAACGACTGGCACATAGTAACTGTCCAAGAATTTGTTATCATTTTTTAGGCCATATGAAAATAATCTTATTTTTCAGTGAGAATATCAACCAACTTGCAGATAAGATTTGTGATAGATGTATTCATAGACACTGTGCTGCACATTATCGGGATTTTCATTGTATATTTTGTTTAGACAGTAAAAGGTGAGTGCTTTGGCATTAGTATGGGGGATTTCAAGTTAAATAAACTAAATAGCAGTATAAACAAGTCATGTTAAATTCAAAAGCCTGGATAATTTAGGCATTCAGATTTGGCTTTACATGAGTGTATAAAGCCTATGAATTTTCATGAAATGACTATTTCAAAAATTTAAAGATTGATTACTTTTTTTTCAGATTATAAATAATCAGTTAAATGTATGTTAGCCTGTCAGATCATTCTCTGATCATACAGAAGATATCAAAAACATTTTTATAAATGTAAGAAAAAAGATGCTATTGATTATTCAGGATTTCAGCCCATTTATTCACCTCTGTGTTAACAATTCTCTCTAGTTATTCCAAATTACTCTGAAACAACTATTGAAGAAAATGAGATGAGATTCAGTTGTATGGCTTCTGGTTTTGGAAAGGAACTAGACTATTGATTTGTGTTCTTTTAAGTTTCTTTCTTTATTGATTACTTCATTTTGCCTTAGTCCAATTTTTGACATGGTTTATTTGACAAAGACGTTTCAAAAAAATATAACCAGATTGAATTAATTATTTGATCAGAACTATTTTTTATCATCTTTAATTTTTCACTTCTTTTGTACAGAATTCTTTTTTTCTCCTACTTTTATAATTCATCAGACCCCCCAAAACTTACTCTTTCCTTTCTCAGTAAGATAGTTAAAAATTCCAGATTGTGCAGCTCCAATTATCTACCTAAGCATATCTAGCCTATCATATTAGCATTGAAGTGAAATGTAGAATTGTAAATGACAGAGATTTTTTTCTCAGAATGCAAATGCCTGGATTATCTATTTAGAGACTTAACTTGTAGATGTGTTTATAATACACATTATAGAGAATTTAAAAAAATATATTTGCTATAACAGAGCTGATTTCACATCCAAATGAATATGCTAAGGGCCACAAAGTAACTATTGTATTTGACTATAAAGTATACATGTTTTCCCCGTCTTCCCTCTTCTGATGAGAGATCCAGCCCTCTGACCACAGGTATAGATGTATGCTTGTGTGTTCTAGATCTGGCCAATTGTAGTGACCTATTCTCTAGGTAATGATGCATCCTCTGAGGTAGACTTCAAACCCAAGAAGGCAAAGAGTCTGTTTCTCTGGGGTTGCTATGAAGACATTGGAAAAGAAAGCCCTGTTTTCTGCTAGGGCTACTATGCTGAGAGATGTGTGTCTGAAACCTTTGCAGTCCAACTAGATCCTGGTTCTAGTGTCTGAGGCCCTAGAAGCTGCAGCACTTCTTTATATGTTGTGAGCTGCCATGAGATCCTTCCCACCCAAGAGAACTAATACATTTCTTTTTTTTTTTTTTTTGCTTAAGTGAATTGAGTCTCTGTTATTTGTAACCAATATATTCATTTTTCAAATAAATAGTAGGAGTGTTTAATTTGATAAATTTAAAAAAATTAAGTGCACATTCCTGAATACTGGGAGTCTCTCCTGCCATTGGCAAATTGAGAGGAATTGCCTCATAGACCTGGTCTGCGACAAGCAATGATGTGTGATGGTACTTGACCTTGTGTTTTGCATCAAAAGTGTAGAGGAAAAAAGGCTGCACATGAGTAGTCCTTGAACTTCTTTAAAAAGATTTTATCATCCTACTTGCAAGAAGAAAATAATACAGTACATTGAAGCTGTGTCAACAAGCGACTTTATGCTGAGTCAAATATACCTGTCTCTCCATTCCTTCCATCCTTCCCCATATACATCAATAATTCAGAAATAAAGAAAGGAAGAAGGGACAGGGAAAGAGGTTGGGAGGAAGGAAAGAAGAAGGAAGGAAGGGAGAGAGAAGGAGAGTAAGAGTGAAAGGAAGAGAGAGAGAAAGGAGCCTGTGGGGTGGGTGTGGGGGTAAGGGGTACAGAAGAATTAACCCAGAGCAAGCAAAGATATGATTAATCCAGGCAATTTTGCAAATCCTGAGCACTGTATCCTACTATTTTATCTTTTCTACTCCCTCCCTGTCTCTTTTATGTGGTAAAATATACTCTGATGTTATATTTTATGTATTTTTTATTTTATACTGCATGTTGTTAGATATAGTCTATGTATTTTTAATGTTACTAGGCAGGGTCACACATTCAGATAAACTGAAGATGAAAAGTTAAATTATCAAGGGTAATTTTGACTCTGAATTATTTGTAGAATTCAAGTCTTATGGAAAATATGACTCCACTATTTCTAAAGGTACTTAAGCTTTCCAAGTCTGTGCTAGAAGAAAGTGTAGGTAAGAAAAGGAGTAGAAGTAAAAAGTATGTGAATAGAGCACATGGTTTAGCTTTACTAGGTTTAGGTAAATTTTTATAAAGCATTGCTAACTCGCTGCAGAGAGGCTTTGTGTGAGCTCTCTTTCACCACCATGGTCCAGAGTGGTAAAAAGACATCTAAAAATGAATCACTGAGGTCTATTCATATTGTGAGGTTCACTGTTGCTTCACAATAGTTTACATTGAAAAAGAAATTAGGGCTGTTTGCCATACGCTCTTTTTTTCCCTCACGTATCTGTCTACCAGCCAGGAGAAGAAAAGGGGGTAAATAAATAGATTAGTTAAATACTGTACTGTCTAAAACCTACTGTATTGATAAGCTGTCCAAAAATCTTTAGAAGTTTTTAACAGAAATACGTTTGAAAAAAACTTCTAGTAAAATATAAAGATGAATAGTAATCTTTGTGGGTTTTTTTTTTTGTTACTATGAAAATTTTAGAAATTTAAAAAGTTCATTCAAATAGAGGGCAGAGTAAATGAACTCCCATGAAGACATTACCCATTTTCAACAATTATAAGCATGTACCAGAGGAAGAGGAGAGAGCCGGAGAAGTTCGATATATACATGTGCATACATATATATATATGTGTGTGTGTTTAGCAGAAAGAGTTAAACTTTGACCTCATGATCAGTTCTAATAGGCCTAATGAAAGTCACAGTAACTAGAGACTGTTTCATCCATATTCAGGACTGTTCTTAAGCACAAGTAAAGAGTTACGATGAAAGAAATACAAAAGGCTGTCTAGTGTTTTAGGCATTGTGCTCTATGTTGGGAAAAAATCAACTAGTCTTTTAAGAATAAGAGCCCAAATTCATATTACATTTCTTTCTTCTAACTTTAGATACAAATCATTGTGAAAGTTAACAGCAGAGAAGAACTTTCTACAGGAACTCAGAGAACACCAGTCATTAATTACATAATATCATATGAAAGAGATAAGAGGTGCAGGTTAGAATTTCATTTCCATACCTTTTCTTTTCCTGCTTTTCTAAGTCTTCTTCCCATTTTTTTTCCTTCTCCCCTGGGCTTGAATTGCAATTTTGAATTGTATTAAAGAATCTGGGTCATAAAAAGATTTTGCTTAAGCTCATTAAACCGTAAAACTGCTTAGATTCTTGTATCTTCACCAATTTTCAATAGGAAGGACTAAAAGGCAGGTCTTGAGCTACGAAAAATGAGCAAACTTGCTGCTTGAAATTTAGACACGTGGTTCCTGAGCCTAGAAAGAGTCTGCAGATGGCATCAAAATGAACAGTAAATGCCTGTGCTAAGGCTTTTTATCAACTACTTGATCTATGCAGTTCATTGTTAAGTGCTTCTTGCACTTGACAGTTTTGTTCAAGCTGTAGCATAATAAAGTTTAAAGAATGTTATATTTCCATAAACAGCTTCAGTTATGTTGGTATAAAGACATAACCAGAAATTATAATTTACTTAATAGGACTTAATAGTCCTTTGGCAAATTTAGATCTTCATGTCAACTCTATACAGTATTGTGATTTTTAAAATAATAATGTTTTAACATGTATTAAGGACCTACATATATATGCCAGGCACTATTCCAATAGATATAATAGATTATTCAGTGCTCACATCAATCCTATAAGTACAATGTTATTATTTTCTACCGATAATGAAACTGAAGCACAAAAGTGTTAAGTTTCTCCAGGGCACAGAACAAGTATGTAAGTGGCTGAGCAGGGATTCAAATTCAGGCTCTAGGCCCTGTGCTCATAACCACTAGGCATATAAACAAACAAACAAAAATAACAACAACAACAAAAAGAATAGACTTAAAAATTTAAAATATTTTCAGTTGATAGTTATAAATATGACCATTGAGTTCTAATTGTTCTAATATTCAAGGTGGTAAGAATAGGAACTAAAATTTGCAAATGCAAAAATTTATAAATTTTTCCACTTTGATGAGGATGATACTATTTTGTTTTGTTGTTGTTGTTAGGTGCCGTCGAGTGAGTTCCGACTCATAGCGACCCTATGCACCACAGAAGGAAACACTGCCCGGTCCTGCGCCATGTTCACGATCGTTGTTATGCTTGAGCCCATTGTTGCAGCCACTGTGTCATTCCACCTCGTTGAGGGTCTTCCTCTTTTTCACTGACGCTGTACTTTACCAAGCATGATGTCCTTCTCCAGGGACAGATCCCTCCTGACAACATGTGCAAAGTATGTAAGATGTAGTCTTGCCATCCTTGCTTCTAGGGAGCATTCTGGCTGTACTTCTTCCAAGACAGACTTGTTTGTTCTTTTGGCAGTCCATGGTATATTCAATATTCTTTGCCAACACCAAAATTCAAACACGTCAATTCTTTGGTCTTCTTTATTCATTGTCGAACTTTTGCACGCATATGATGCGATTGAAAATACCATGGCTTGGGTCAGGCAGACCTTAGTCTTCAAGGTAAGGTCTTCGCTTTTCAACACTTCAAAGAGGTCTTTTGCAGCAAATTTACCCAATGTGATGCATCTTTTGATTTCCTGACTGCTGCTTCCATGGGCGTTGATTGTGGATCCAAGTAAAATAAAATCCTTGACCGTTTCAATCTTTTCTCCGTTTATT
>NW_004443973.1:416160-416967 GCF_000243295.1 Trichechus manatus latirostris | reverse complement strand
CAGCTCCCTCACCCTTTGGGTGGGATAACTCTAAAGTGTGTGTTTTACACTGTTTTCTAGAATTATCCAATTGGCTTTAAGTTTCATTTAGTCACGATGATTGTTGGCTTAATAATGCACTGTTTTTTGTCTATTGTCTGGAGTATCTGTTGCTAACAAACACCTCCAAATACTGAGAGCTTAAAACAATACCCATTTTACTATATTTCACAATTTTTTGAATCAGGAATTTTGGCAGGGCCCAGCTGGAAATCTCTTCTGATTCAAGTAACATCGACTGGAGACATTCAAGAATTTAGCTGCTAGCTAGGCTGTTAATTAGGATCCAGAATAGTTTGCTCAAATGCATCTTACCTGAGTTGGGACATCTGGAAAGCTTAGCCCAGCTGGTTCTCTCTCCCTCTGTTTCAACTATCACGGCCTTTCCACCTGGTCTCTCTAGTAAGTCGTTGGCATTCATACACAGCAGCTCAGCACCCAAGACCAAGTATTTCAGGAGATAGGAAGTAGAAGCTGCCAGTCTTTTAAGGTCTTGGCCTGGAAATTGCCATCCCTTCTGCCATATTCTTACTCAAAGCAGGTAGAACACTGCCTCCACACACCAGGTTCAAGGGACAGGGAGAGAGACTCCACCTCTCAGTTGGAGAACTATCTAAAAATTTGTGGCCATCTTTAATTTGCTATACTACCTTTGCCCTTTTCTCTCTCACTTCTTTCCCCTCCTAGTTTTATTTGTTTACTGTTACCAAAATAAACTACCTGCTCCAAAATCCTTGTCTCAGCATTCGTTTCTGGAGGAATCCAAAC
>NW_004443973.1:412367-415617 GCF_000243295.1 Trichechus manatus latirostris | reverse complement strand
TCTATATTAATAAAAAAGGATTACTTTCTTTTACATATTATATATACGTACATGTGTATATATATATATATGTATATATATGTATACATTCTTGTAACGCCATGGTAAGGTAGCTATTTCCTCGATCTCATTAATTAGATCATAGGTGAGCGATGCTAGCTGATTTAGCCAAGCAACAGTTGGTACTTGAATAAATATTTTCAAACTCTAACTCCAATATTATGCTATATAAAGTAAGGAGAATTAATCTGAAGGGAGTCATTTAGATAAAAGCAAGATTGAAAGGCAAATGCCAAGCTGTATTTCTTTTTTTCTCAGTTGAAAGATCCAACTCAATTTAAGAAGCTGTTTCTTTTCTGATAATTTATCAGTTGATTATATCAGTTGACCTAAAGTCAAAGAGTGTTAATTGGCTTACTCAAATACATATCCATATGTTACAACAGCATCCTTAATTTGATCTACACAGGCAATAGCAAAGGAAGGAAACTTACCTTTTCCTATACACGTCCAATGTTTCAGAGACAGTGCCATTTACTTTACATACCTCTTTTGTTTAATCCTCACATCATAGACAGTACCCACATTTTATAGATGAAGAAACTAAAGTTTTGGTAGCAAGGCAGAGATTCTAATACAGTCTTTCTGGTCACAGAATCAGACAGATTCAACTACACTTCATGCTTCCTAATCCAGAGAAGAAAATGTTTAATGGGGTTTTCCCCATGGGGGAAATGAATTGCAGGCCCTAGGATACCATGAGATTCTTTTGCACAGCTGCTAGTTGTTATAGTGCCCTGCTGGGATAGTTGAGACAGTTTCCCTCTGCACAATAGGTCCCTAGATTTTATTATTACTTTTAACAGCTGCTATTGAGGTCTAGTTTGATGTACCTCTGACATGATTGCTTTTCTGCTTCTCTGTATTTTCTGTGACTGTTTTTATTTTTGACTGGCCAGCCTTATGAGTTGCTGATTTCCATTTACTAAGTATTCATGCCCTAAATTCCTATTCTTGCTCCCAAGTTTATTTTGCTTCAAATGCTATTTTAGGACCTTAACATTCTAGGTGGGTATTACTGATGCAAAAACAAAACAAACAAAAGACCACACACAAACAAAGCTACAACAAGCAGCTCATGCCCATCAATGGATGAATGGATAAACAAAATGTGGTACATGCATACAGTGGAATACTAATGAGCCAGTAAAAGGAAATGAAGTCTTGATTCATGCTACAGTATGGATGGAGCTTGAAGACATTATGCTGAGTGAAATAAGTCAATCACAAAAAGATAAACATTGTATGACCTCACATATAAAAAGACAAGAAAAGGCATATGTATAGAGACCAAAGTTTATTAGTGGTTACCAGGGGCAGGAGGGAGGGGGAAAAAGTGGGGGTGTTGCTTATGGAGTACTGCGTTTCAGTTTACAGGTGATAGAAAATCACACTGATTAAGGGTAGGGTTGTACAGGTGATTAATGTAATTGCTGTCAGTAAGTTGCACACCTGTAAAAAGTTGAATTGATTAAAGTTGTGTGATAGATATATTTACATCAAAGGAAAAAAAAAGTAGCTGCTCAGGCTGCTTATGTCCAACCAAACACCTCATGGGATTTGGTTCCTTGGTTTGGATGTTTAGGGTCATGGTTTCATGAGACATCTCAGTTAATTGGCCTAATAACATGTTTGGTGCCTCTGTTCTACCTCCTAGTTTGTTGTGTAGTGCCTAGGGTCTTAAAAGCTTGCAAGTGGCCATTCAAGGGATGGGAATTGGTCACTATTTGCCTGGAGCAACGAAGGAAGAAGGAGAGTCAGGAATAGGAGGAGAAATGGAATGTATGGTTAATTGCCTCCATGACTATTGCTTCCTTTGCCATGAGACCAAAAGGACTGGATGGTGCTCAGCTACCATTACTGAATATTTTGATCCAGGATTCTATATAAGAATCCTGATCAAAAGGGTAGAAAATGCAGAACAAATTTAAAAATCTCATGGAATCCAGGCCTTCTGGAGCCATGGAGGTTAGAGGAACCCTTGAAAATATTGTCCTGAGATAGTCTTTAAACCTTAAATCTTAAACCAATAATATCCTCTGAAGTCTCCTTAAAACCAAACAATAGTTTAGCTTAACTAGAAAAGAATATTTACCTTGAGTATTGGGCTCTTTTAAGAACTATCCATATGGGATCAAATTGACAACAGCAACTTGAAAGATTAGCTGGGAAACTTAGGGGGCAGTGAGTTTCTGTTAATGGGGGAGGACCACCTCAGAAATGGAGGGTGGGAATTGTTGCTCAACTCTAAGAATGTAATCAGTATCGCTGAATTGTACAGGTAGAAATTGTTGAATTGGTGTATGTTCTGCTGTGCATATTCTTAATGACAACAAAAAAAAGCACCCCATCATACCCTTAACTAACACAATGATTATGTTATCAATCTTTTAAATTTGTTGCCATACTTAAATGGATGAAAAATTGGTATGTAAGTGTCTTAAATGGTATTTTTTTGATTACTATTGAAACTAAGCTACATTCCTGTTTATTTTCCAATTTCATTTCTTTTAATTGTATACTTTTATTAATATTCTGAGATTAATTCCTTTAATGTCTCTGTATATTAAAGATATTTGTATTTTGTCTAAACATATGTTGCAGATCTTTTCTAATAATGTATCACTTTTCTTTAACATGATTTATGGTTTATTTTTCATTGAGAAATTTTAAATTTATACAGAGCCTAGTTTATAATTTTTTCCTTTATGGATCCTTGTTTTTCTGTTTTGCTTAGGAATAAATAACACAATGTAATATAAATATTACTTAAAAATTATTACTTTGTTGTTGTTAGGTGCCATCTAGTTGATGTTGACTCATAGTGACTCCATGTGACAGAGTAGAACTGCCCTATAGGTTTTCTAGGCTGTAATCTTTAGGGGAGCAGGTCACCAGGTCTTTCTCCCACGGAGCTGGTGGTTGAGTTTGAACTGCCAACCTTTCATTTATCAACTGAGTGCTTAACCATTGTGCAACCAGGTCTCCTTAAAATTTATTATTATTATTTTACATTTAAATCCTTAATCCTATCATATGATAGTAATGTAACATATTTTTCCCTTTCTATGGTTAATTTTGACTACATATGTTAACAATCCTTTACCAATAATATCAAATTTTAAAATGATACCCTAATTCCCCATATATATTTGAATCAATTTCTGGTTGCTAGTCTGTTCCAATTATT
>NW_004443973.1:398047-398888 GCF_000243295.1 Trichechus manatus latirostris | reverse complement strand
GTAGATGAGTCAGCACTTCCAGTTTTGCATATGTTTGTTGAAACATCTCAACTGGTATTTCGTTCAATTCCTGGAGCCTTGTTTTTCACCAATGCCTTCAGTGCAGCTTGGATCTCTTCCTTCAGTACCACTGGTTCTCGATCATATGCTACCTCTTTAAATGGCTGAATGTCCCTCAATTCGTTTGGTACAGTAACTCTGGATTACTTCCATCTCCTTTTGATGCTTCCACCTCGTTCAGTATTTTGCCCATAGAAACCTTCAATATTGCAACTTGAGGCTTGAAGTTTTTCTTCAGTTCTTTCAGCTTAAGAAATGCCGAGCATCTTCTTCCCTTTTGATTTTCTATCTCCAGGTCTTTGCACATTTCATTATAATACTTTACTTTGTCTTCTCTAGCCTCCCTTTGAAATCTTCCGTTCAGCTCTTTTACTTCATCATTTCTTCCTTTCATTTTAGCTGCTCTACATTCAACAGCAAGTTTCAGAGTCTCTTCTGACATGCATTTTGGTTTTTTCTTTCTTTGCTGTCTTTTTAATGATCTCTTACTTTCTTCATGTATGATGTCCTTGATGTTATTCCACAACTTGTCTGATCTTTGGTCATTAGTGTTCAATGCTTTAAATCTGTTCTTGAGAGATGGTCTCTAAATTCAGGTGAGATATATTAAAGGTTGTACTTTGGCTCTTGGGGACTTGTTTTAATTTTCTTCAACTTCCACTTGAACTTGCATGTGAGCAATTGATGGTCTATTCCACAGTCAGCCCCTGGCCTTGTTCTGAATTTTTCCATCGTCTCTTTCCATAGATGTAGTTGATTTGATTCCTGTGTATTTCATCTG
>NW_004443973.1:395515-397045 GCF_000243295.1 Trichechus manatus latirostris | reverse complement strand
CCACAGTATGACAAACTGACAGATGTGTGGAGATAGGATATATAGTAAGAGTAATAAATAATGTAGCCTGACTTTTAATAAACAGGTTTGGGAAGTAGAACCAGTGGTAGAGAGTTTGCCTTCATAAAGGTATGATGAGATCCATGCGGTAGCCATGTTCTAGAAATCAGTGGGAAAAAGAGTTTCAAGTGTGAGGCAGGAGAGCAGAGTGGATGAGTTGATGCACTCTAGTGACAAACTGCCTGCATTCATGTCTTGGCCCCTTTTGCAGTTTACTATCAGTGTGAGCTTGTGTAAGATGTCAAGGCAAGTGATTTTATCTCATGTAGTCTCGGTTTCCTCATCTGTAAAACTGAAATAGTTAATGGTTCCTACCTCTAAGAGTGGTTCTGAGAATTAATAAAAGTAAAGCACCTAAAGCACCATGCTTGGCAAATGATAAGCAGTCAATAAACGTGTCTCAATACTGTTATTAGGAAGAGTTGATCAATCATTCTAATATTTGGAGAAGGCAAGTGAGAGAAGTCTTCATTTGATGTGGCATGCAAGTGGAAATGTGATTTTTTTTTCAGTATACATTTTTCTCACTGACAAACTTTATAGTATAGAATGACATTGAAAATGTATAGCTTAGAAAGTCCTTCTCTTTTGTTATGGGAAGAGTGGAGGGTAATCCAGCTCACTCTACCTAGTGAAAGAGACATAACAGTCCCTGGCTTACAAGAAAATGTAGGCACTTAGGGAGAAAGCATTAGTGTCAGAATATAGAAAATTGTTTGTTTGAATAACCACCCCCCACAACCCGTCTTGGGGCTGGTAAAAATATAGTGGGATGGTTTTGATGGGAAAGTAATTGACACTGTTTTCATGATGCTCTGAAGAGAGTGTGAGGCCATGAAGAATATGTCTCTGATAATTCCGCTGTATTTCCTTTTCACTTCTCTTACCACTTCCCTCCTGGATTTGAATTGCACAAGGCACAGGAAAAAAAAAAGTAGGCAAAGCTTGTTTTATTACTTGACTTTCTTGTAAGGTGATTGCTACTGTAATCAGTATCTGGGGTTATTTTCTTCTGTCAAGTTTAAGGGGAAAAGAAACAGAGAGGACAGTTGCATTGCAAGCACCACCCCAGACAGGAATTAGAGAAGTGAGCCTATTATCTCTAGACAGCATTTAATATCTTTGATTAAGATTGCCTTAGATATACACAGATTACCCTACAGGACTTAAAGTTTAATAAAATTCAGAAAATATACAATACGTGTCTGTAATGATAATGAATTATGAGCATGTTTTGTGAGCCTCATAAGACAGCATTCCAAAAACAGTAATAATGATCTGCGCCTCTGGGTAGCAAAATTTTGAGAACAAGAGTAAATGGGAGTTCTTCAGGTCTAGGTATCTATATAAAACCACACATAAAGAATTACTTTAATTCAAGACTTTAAAAATTAACAAAAAGATTGCTGAAGAATGAATAAATGAACAGTATGGAATGAAAATAGTATACCACTTATAGAAACAAGAGTA
>NW_004443973.1:385506-394012 GCF_000243295.1 Trichechus manatus latirostris | reverse complement strand
TTCATCATCTGTGAGTGGCAGTATTATTTTAGCGTGGCAGTGGATTCTTTTTGATTCTGGATTTTTCTGGCAGTGATACTGCTATAGATTCCCTAGGGGGAGAGGGCTATTTTATAAGGCTGATGCTTTAATCGTAACAAAGGAATAACTAGAATCTTGCTCTAGACATAATTGATGATAGCCTTTCAATAAGGAACTAAATTATCAGTGAGGAAGACAAAAGGTGTGACTTTTCTTTAGCTGCTGTACCTGGATCAGCAAATAACTTGACAGGATGTGTCGTTATAAGTTGTTCATTCTCTATGCAGACAAAATGTGAAGAGTTTTGGCTGCGTTCACATAAAGTAAGTAAAGTAGACTTTTGAAACTTTGTAAAATAAAACAAGGTTTTTCTATTGGGAAATAGAGGTTAAATTGAAGGTTGATGGTCAACTTATTCTATGTTAACTATTGCATTTTCTAGTGGATATAGGTTGTGTTTCACCTATCAGCACCCTGTATTTACACCACTTCTCACCATAGCATCGTGACACATCTTTAACTTTCCGCTGCACAGTACTTAATGTGGACACTGAAAACAAATTTTGGTCAAATATAGCTTTCCTCAGATGCCTTTTCTAAAAATATACTTTCTTCCATGAAAACTTTCTTATTCAGTGATTCTCCATTATCATGAAAATGGATTACTGCAATCAGAAAGAATATAATAAATTATACAAATAAACGCATTTGATTATTTATTTATTTAATATGATTTTTAAAAAAATCTATTGGCATTGTAGTGTTATATACTAGCAAGCCAAGACTTGCTAGTAATAATTTTCATTCTATAAACTGCAATCACTTGGACCTATCTTTTATTAATTGTTCATTAATATAAGTACACCTTCAATCTTTGCCCTTTTCATGGTCAGTGTAACACTTTGCAAAGGAGATAACGTCTTAAGTAAATTACATTGTCTCAACAGAAGCTGCCTAGAAAAAAAATTGTCAGGAAGATTTAATCGATTAAAACAATGCAACATGTAAAATTTTTATATCTAATACATTCCTTAATTTTCACCATGAGTTCGAATCAACTCATATACAGATTGTCTTGAGACTGTATTAGAATATCAACATGACGTTTATTTATTAGTAAACATTTACATAATTCTTACTGTATTCTAGATACTAGTCCAAACACTTTACAAATATCACTTTTAATCAAAACAGCAAACCTTAGAGGCAGTAACTCTTATGATCATATCTTACAGATCAGGAAACTGAGACGCAGAGAGGTAAAATAAATGCATCTAGTAAGTAGTAGGTCCAGGAATCAGATCCCAGCAATTTGGCTACAGAGACTCTGTTCTTAACCACTGTGCTATTAAACAACTACGTTATGCTAGGCTGACAGAAGTTTTTGGAGAAGAACCTAGGAAGGTAGTGTCTTAGCATTCAAGTGGTTTTTTGTTGAGATGCTTGTTGTCAAGTTATGAAGTGATGGGAAAGACAAGGTTTAATTCTCTCAAAACTTTTGTCAAACGATTCAGGTAGATGTTTGTGATGGTTAAGGTTGTGTGTCAACTTGGTTGGGCCATGATTCTCAGTGGTTTGGCAGTTATGGTTTGTTTGGCAGTTATGTAATGATGCAGTCACCTCCATGATGAAATCTGATATAATGTAATCACCTTCAAGATGAGATCTTCTATGAGCAACCAATCAGTTAAAAGGGTGTTTCCTTGGGGGTGTGGCCTGCATCCAATATATATGGACTTTCTGGCAAAGCTCACTGGCTTTTGCTGTGCTCTGGATTCTGCCTTCGGCTTGTAATCATCTGACTTCTGGCTCTTGGGACTTGAGCCAGCAGCCTGCCATCTGACCTGTCGATCTTGGGTTTGTCAGCCTCTGCAGCTACGTGAGTTAGGAGAAGTCTGATGCCTGACTCAATGACAGAGGCCACAAAGAACTCTGCAGCCTCTACAACTTCGTGAGTCATTTCCTTGATTTAAATCTTTCTCTCTCTTCATATATATATATGCTTCTCTGGTTTTGCTTCTCTATAGAACCCAGCCTAAGATTATGTTCAAATACAAGAAAAAGGACTGAATTTGTGACTTCTCTTCTTTCATTAACAAGCAGGACAATTTTTTCCATTTTCAGTAGCACATAAATTATGACTTTCTTAAATAGAATGGTGGTTTATATTGTATTTTGTTGGATTATTTTGATTTCGTGTCAGGGATCTGGACTATTATAAGAAAAAACA
Organism: Trichechus manatus latirostris; assembly: GCF_000243295.1. Taxonomy (NCBI): domain Eukaryota; kingdom Metazoa; phylum Chordata; class Mammalia; order Sirenia; family Trichechidae; genus Trichechus; species Trichechus manatus. The sequence goes on along the minus strand of NW_004443973.1, from coordinate 391,761 downwards.
AATCTAAAGCAGTGTCCCACACATTCATTCACTGCTGGACTTGAAGTCTTCTGACTAATGATATATGACTTTTTGTTGTTGGTTTTAATGATACTCAGTGATGTTCCTCTTTATTTCAGAAACTGCACAATGTCCCTTCCAGACTCTTCCAGGACCTATTTCTCAGAACTTGTTCTTAGACCAAATCTTACCCTCAGAGTAGCTGTCTTGTTAAGTGATTAAAACATGTATTTAAAGTGGGTCATTAATGGAGAATAAGGATTTGTTTTTAACACTGATAAGTGATAATTTCTCAAATGATAAGAGCAAATGATGAAACAGGGTCAACAAAGGATATAAAATGCAGAAATGTAGAGAAGTGGTTCTCAAAATTTTCAGTGAATCAGAATGACTTGGAGGACTTATTAAAACACAGCTTGCAGGACTCAGCCCCCAGAGTTAGTTCTGACAAGTTCACAGGTGATGCTGATGCTTCTGGTTTAGGGAACTACACGCTGAGAACAGCTGATCTAAAGCTTCAAACCTTAACAGGGCATAAGCTGGGACCTGCTCCTCCCAGTTATTGCTTTCCTTTACTTCAAGAGAATTGAAAGTTGTATGTCATCTCATTTCTATCTTGTGGTAGCAAAGGAAAATTCAAACTTCTCCAATTATCTACTCCTGTCTGCTACTAATCTATCATTTTTAGCCACAGGGGTTTATTAAAAAGAAAAGAAAATTAAGTTTTGGGATGTGGGCAGGAGTGAGTCAGAGGTGAAATAATAGATAATGACATGTCTTTGGGGTCTTTAGAAGGTCACTGAATTAAAATGTGTTCAGTAATTCGAGATTTGCAAGAAGTGGAAGAGACTGCTTCATTAAATAATTTTCTATAAGAGACAATATAGTAAACTGTAGAAATATGTGTATGGATTTTAGAAAATAACTTTTGAGCAAAATAAAACAGGAGGGATAATATTTAGATAAAGAAATTAAAAGGTTTTTCAGCTGGTAAAGAATTTTACCATATTTTCTGTATTGACTAGATCCCTGGGTGGCACAGTTTGCACTTAGCTACCAACCAAAAGGTTGGTGGTTCAAATCCAATCAGCAACTCCATGGAAGACAAGCCTAGTGATCTGTTTCCATAACGATTACAGCCAAACAAAACCCTTTGAAGTTCAGTTCTCCTCTAACATATGGGGTCCCCATAAATCAGGGGCTGACTTGATGGTAGCTAACAATAACTATATTGAATAGTAGCTCAGAAAGTAAAGGAATTAGTTTACTCTCTATCGTTTTAAACAGACTATTGTTAATAATTTTAGTTCAAATTCATAATTTTATTCAGTAAACAATTTTGAACATCCACTATGTCAGGAAACATGGTATATTCTGGGGGAGGGGCTCACAACATTTAGAATCAAAATGTTATACACAGAGCACCTAGAACAGTGCCTGAATTATTCCCATTGCCGTTGAGTTGATTCTGGCTCATAGTGAGCCTATAGGACAGAGTAGAACTGCCCCTTAGAGTTTCCAAGGCTGTAATCTTTATGCAAACAGACTGCCACATCTTTCTTCCATAGAGTGTCTGGTGGGTTCAAATCACTGACCTTTTGGTTAGCAGCTGTGTGCGTAACCACTGTGCCACTAGGGCTACTCACCCAAACTATAAAAATCCCAAAAAACCCATTGCCATCAAATCAATTCCAACTCATAGTGACCTGAACTATATAGTAGCTTCTAAATAAACATATTTTTTAAATGAAGTAATAAATGAATGAAAAGTACCAATCATTTAAAGGAATACCTTGTCAGTAAGAAGAAATATTCCTAAAACAAATTTTTTTTTCTTCGATGTTAGCATACCGAAGTAGCATAGTGTTGAACTCCCTGGCAGGATAAAAGACCTCATCGCTGGAACGTTTTACAAAGTTGGACCGTTCCAAGGAGATGTTGCTCAGCCATCTCACTTTATTCAGCTTCAATCACAGTCTTCATGAGGTCATATAGTTCTGATGGCAGATTCTCAAGCAGGGACCACATCTTGGTGCTGTGTTGAGGCAGTTGCTTACGTACCACTTCAAATTGGATGCTAACCTTTTCAAAATGTCAACTCACTTACTTCACCATCTTTACAATCACCATCAATTTACATTTATTCAGCAGCTTCACAGCTTGAGTACTGTGTAAAATCCTTTTAGTCACTAAGAACCTAAATTCCAAGGAATTTCTATCCACCTCGTATTTAGGACAGTTACAGAAACCTGGGAAATGTATCTATACACACACATTACAGCTTGCCTTTCAGGATGCTTCTCACCTGGGGGTAGAAGAATTCTGTCATTTTTGTTGATAAGTCTCTCAAAATGACTGTTCCACCCCTAAGTTAATTACAAGCATATGGAGAGTTGATGCTGACTGAAGCTGGCATGTGCTCATGTGTATATGTGTGTGTCTTCCTAAATGCATATTTCTAAAATGAAGGATCCCTGTGAAGATTACTGGAAGAAAGTTGGAAGACCTAGTTTCTAGAAAACATTACAAAACATGGCCATGTATTTCAATTACTGTCCCCTGAATTATGTTAGCTTGGAAATTTGACTCATAGTTGTATAAATGTTGGAAAGCTAAATTATGTCAGGTTGCTCAGGCAGCAAGTCATTAAATAAGACAGTAACAACTTAAAAATGAATAGCTCAGTTTCCTAAAGTGTTCAGTTTTATAGAAGTTAGGCATTGGAAGTCCTTATATTACCAAAAGCCATAAAGTAAACAATAATCTATGAGGACCATCCACAAGATAAATCTTCAAAATTTTGAGGACACGTTTTAAGAATGGAATTTCAGTGATATTCTTGTTTTTAAGTCCGTTGAGAGGAAAGTGATTTTTTTCTTTTTTTAATAATTTCTTTGACTTGAGGACAAAGTTCATTGGACAGTGTAGGGAAAGTCATGTAATTCCGCTTAACCTCCAGATCTTATTTGATTAGATTCCAAATAGACAGATCTTATAGCCAAATTGGTTTATTATCACAACCTACATTCTCTCAACCCAAAATGCCATTCTTCTAGCTCTAAGGGAAGTATAAACGAGAAATAAAACGTGAAGCTATATGACTATCAGTATTGGGTGTCTTGTTTATACCACATCCTTGATAGCACAACCTTTGACTTTATCAGACTGGTTACTACAGTAGCCCAGCAGGGAGAAATAAGCATGATACTAAAATAATTACACCATGGGGGTCTTTCCTGTACCTTGCTATACAATCACACTCACTTTAAGAGCAACAGTAACTTTTATTAATTTTATAAAACTGATACAGTTATTTGGTAGAAATATCCTATTGCTTGACCTTTTTTTCTGGGATTTTAATATGCCAATTTGTTTAAAAAAAAAAAACGCAAGATATCTACTTAGATGATCATAGATTCTGTAAGACAGTCTACAAAAATGTGTAAGTGCTTTTACTTTTACAGAAAGAAAAATACACAAAGATGCCCTTCAACCATTTTGCAAGCTAATGAACAAAAGAGGAATGATTTTGTTTTTTGTACATTTTGCATAAACTGAAATAAGGGAGTGAAAATCATTACATAATATCCAGCCTGGGAGAACATCAACCTGATTCCTAATAGCATGTATTGCCATAGATTTAACTATATTGTGCCCTCATATTTCCAAGAGATCTGCAACCGGCACCCTCTAAGATTGTATCACATTGATTGTTTTACTAGTTTATGAGCTGTAAAATGCATTGTAGTTAGTTACTGAGTTTTAATTGGAAATATACTGGTTCCATTTTAAACCTAACCCAAATGCCTAGCACAATTTCTTAACAACCTCCCTGATTTCACAAATCTTTCACCTTTCTTTGATGGGATAAAGATTTTCTTAGTGGCCAAATTTAATAAATGTTTTAAGTCAAATTCTTGAAGATAGTACTTATCTAGACTTATTAACTTATTGTCATAGGATTGTACGAATATATGATAATGGTCACTCTATCTATCTGTCTAATTAAAACACATGAGGTTAAAACTTAACCATTTAATTTGTAATTAATATAATCATTTCTTAGGATGGATATTTTGGCTCCACAGTTTTCCTTCCTCCCAATTCCTGGAAAAAATATTTCTAGAATTTTTTATACCTTGTTGACCTTATGGATGGAGACAGAAGGAAGAGACTTTAGAAATAGAATGATTACTATTATTCTCTGAGAGTCTCTTCAAACTACCTTGAAGAAACTTGAGACAGACAGACAGAGGGAGAGGGAGAGATATATAGAAGACTGTAGGGACCAGAATAGACCACCTGCTCCCATTGTTAGATAAAACTGTCCCTGTTGTTGTTAGATGCCCTCCAATCAGTTCCAACTCATAGTGGCCCTGTGTATGACAGAACAAAACACTGCCTGGTCCTGTACCATCCTCACAGTTGTTGTTATGCTTGAGCCCATTGTTGCAGTCACTGTGTCAATCCATTTCATTGAGAGTCTTCTCTTTTTCACTGACCCTTTACTTGACCAAGCATAATATCCTTCACCAGGGGCTGGTCCCTCCTGACAACATGTCCAAAGTACGTGAGATGAAATCTTGCCATCCTCCCTTCTAAGGAGCGTTCTGGCTGTACTTCTTCCAAGACAGATTTGTTTATTCTTCTGGCAGTCCATGGTATATTCAATATTCTTTGCCAACACCGTAATTCAAAGGCATCAATTCTTCTTCAGTCTTCCTTATTCATTGTCCAGCTTTTAAATGTTTATGAGGTGATTGAAAATAACGATGGACTGAGTCAGGCACAGTTTAGTCTTCAAAGTGACATCTTTGATTTTTAATACTTTAAAGAGGTCTTTTGCAGCAGATTTGCCCAGTGCAACATGTCTTTTGATTTCTACACTGCTGCGTCTATGGATATTGATTGTGGACCCAAATAAAAGGAAATCCTTGACAACTTCAATATTTTTTCCATTTATCATGATAGTGCTTGTTGGTCCAGTTGTGAGGCTTTTTGTTTTCTTTATGTTCAAGTGTAATCCATATTGAAGGCTGTAGTCTTTGATCTGTCTTTTAACTGTTCCTAAGCTATCTTTGATCATGGTTGTCTCATATAATTTAAAACTGACACCAGATCAAAACCTGCTTTTAGTGTTAGATCTATTCACCTTATAAATTGATAAATAGCATACAAGAAAAACCATTTGAAGTATGTAGAGGAAATTGGAACATATATCAATTTTTATCTGATTTTCAGAAAGTGGATGAATTCCCTCCCCTTGAGTTAAGCCCAGAGGAATTTTAGAAGATTGGGTGATGTCTCTTTTCCAGTCATAACTCTTTAAAAATGTACAGAACAGGACTTTGATTTTACTCAGTTTGTTTTCATTGTTTCAAAAAGTGAATACATGAATAATAATAATTCTCTGTAAAAGTAAGATGAACTAGCATAAAAGGCAGTGTATTTGAGCTAGAGTCCCACTGGTGATTTCTTGTTATACATACATCTATATGTCTATTTGTCACATACATGACATTTATAGTCATTACTAACGTAAGGATGACACAGATATCAGTCTGGGCTCAATATGAAATTCTGAAACCTAAGGAAAAATTCAAGGTCATATTTTGGTTGATCTTTACTAAAATATTCCCTTTTCTCTTTAACCTACATCAACAGATACCCAGTGGATGATGTTCAAGATAAGAATTTCCCCTTTGGAATGGATATAAAGAACAGAGCTGGAAAGTAGTTGTTCTTATAATCACCTCATTACCAGAAAAACCCTTATTGAGGTGATGTTTGGGGACATGATGTGTGCACTAAAGTGTTCTGGTAGCCTAACTTTCACCTAAATGCGGGCTATTGAGGGTCATGCTTTTTCATATTAGTATATAACTCTACTTAATGAGAACAGCATCTACTATGTCGAAAAATAATTGTGAAAGTGGAACTATCCGTAATTGTTTTTCTGTGATTAAACGAAAGTTGTTGGCTAGTAGTCAGATAAAATATTTGAAAACATTTAAGAAGATTAGAAAAAAAAATCAACAATTGTATGATAACAGATCTGTTATAAGAACAGAGACAATAAAAGAACAGAGCCTAGTTTTCAATTAGATAATTATTCTAATCTCCAGTTTTCAGGGCCCAGTTTTCGAAATAATTCTTTTGGGTACTTATGCCAACCATCTCCCAAATGTACTGAATGCAAACATCCAACAAAACACTCTAACACAGAGAATCACCCAGCTTCAGGAAAATGAATGA
>NW_004443973.1:382573-385406 GCF_000243295.1 Trichechus manatus latirostris | reverse complement strand
AAAATGATTTATCTATGTGTAAAAACAGTATCTCAGCTTCACATCTACCGAAGCCCAGTTAAATTATAGGGGCTGCGTTTCCACATTCCAACCTCCCACTTTTCACATTACCAAATATCAAATAAATATTTGAGATTAAAAGGGATTTTACACGTTGTCTTAGTCATCTAGTGCTGCTATAACAGAAATACCACAAGTAGATGGCTTTTAACAAAAAGAATTTTATTCTCTCACCATCTAGTAGGCTACAAGTCCAAATTCAAGGCATCAGCTCCAGGGAAAGGCTTTCTCTCTCTGTTGGCTCTGGAGGAAGGTCCTTGTGATGTGTCAGTCTTCCCTTGGTCTGGGAGCATCTCAGTGCAGGAACCTCAGGTCCAAAGGGCACGCTCTGCTTCTGGCAATGTTTTCTTGGTTGTATGAGGTTCCCCTTTCTCTCTGCTGGCTTCTCTCTTTTATATCTCAAGAGATTGCCTCAAGACACAAGCCAATCTTGTAGACTGAGTCTTGCCTCACTAACACAACTGTCGCCCATCCTCCCTCATTAACATCATAGAGGCAGGACTTACAAAATATAGGAAAATCACACAATACTGGGAATCATGGCCCAGCCAAATTGGTAGACACATTTTTGGGGGGACAAAATTCAATCCATGACACATGTGAACACACATTGTCTCTTGTTTATCTTGGTATCTATAGATGGCAGTATATATGTGTGTAGTATATGTATGTGTATATATATACGATATAAAGTACGTGGTCTACTATATATAGATATGTGTGTGTATACACACTGTTGTTATTTTTATAATGAAACTACATCTGTATCTTCTTTTAGGAAAAAAAAAGACGTTCCATGCTCTATGATATTGTGGTGGGGGCACATCATTTATATGCTCATGATATGTTAGTCTTGCTTTGCTTCTCTTGTATTTATGCAACAAGAAAGCAGAGAGGCGGGCTCACATTGTCATCACAGTTTGCATTAATGAAACAGATGTGCCAAATGACATTGCTTGACATCAGTGTTTAAGCCATTGTTTATCAGTAGAAGACACAAGGTGTAGCCGGGTATGGTAAACACTGATTGCTCTCAGGGGAAAAAATAACTGTCGGTGAAGTTGAAAGGAACAGTGGGAACTCAGAGAAGACAAAAACACTATGGCAATAATACAGAATAACAGAGAATAACAAAAGCAAAGTCAAAGTGAGCAGCTGTGTATATAGGTGTATCCACATACATTTATCATTTTAGATAGTACCCCATTTGGAGAATTGTTTCATTTACATGTATGAAATCTAGATCATTAGAAAGCACTTCATAAAGAATGCAAAAATGGTAAAAATGATTCCTATCAGTTGCATTCTTTTTGAACAACATTCCAAATATCAAATACCACTGTGATGCTTCCGTGATGGCATACAATTATATTTAAGCCTCAAGGCACAATGAAAGTGCTGAACAGTTTAATCAAGTAGACAATATTAGAGCATGTTTCTCAGGAATGCCTCCCTTTAAAGTCTTCCGTGCTTGCACAGATCCCTACTGCAGTATTTATCTGACTCTTTTCTGTCTCTGAAAAGCCCAGTGATTTTTCCATCACGTTCTTATTTAGTATGATGCTCTTTGGGGGTTGATTCTGTTCTCAGCAGGCTATTGTCAGGAGTGTTTGCACAAGAGAACCTATTGTGATCTTCTCTGGGAAATTTATTTTACATTAATTTTACTGGCTGATTAAAGTAAAAAATTATTTTTTCAATTTCTCAGACTTTAGTATCAACAGCCCTGTCTCTAGAAAATGGCAGTTATACCCTCTTTTCTCAAGCGTTTTTGTTGTTGTTAGGTGTTGTTGAGCTGATCCCAGACTCATTGCGACCTCACGCACATAGGGATGGGGCTGTTTTGATCCCCACAGGGTATTCATTGGCTGATTTTTTTGGAAGTAGATTCTAGTCTTTCTCAGTATGGAAGCTCTGCTGAAACCTGTTTACAATCATAGCAACATGCAAGCCTCCACTGACAGATGGGTAATAGCTAAGCTTGAGTTGCATTGGCGAGGAATCAAACCCAGGTTTCCTGCATGGAAGGCGAGAATTCTACCACTGGACCGCCACTGCTCCGTCTCTCAAGCTTAGGGACTTGAAAAAAAGAATCCATTGCTGTTTGACGATAATAATTTTTATATAAGTGACATTTTTGTAATATTCTCTTCATTCCTGGAGAACTGTTTTAGAAGTTTTGAACACTTTTAGGATGGATATAGTAGATCTGACTGTTTATGGTGTACTCCTAAAATGCCTAAGATTTAATGAAAAACGTGCATGATTGGAACTAAAACAGTTTGGATAGTCATATACTTGTCGAAACATAGTTCCAATTTAAGCATTACTGAGCATTTTTGTAAATGTCTACGGATGTTATGAGATTAGGATCCAATACTTTCTATTTACTAAACTTTCTAAGATGTTTATGAGTTTTTACAGTGTATACATCATCATAATAAAACTAATAAAGAGCACAAAAACTAAAGTAAGTTTTAAGGAAGGAAACATTTTGAAATTATATGGTTGCTCTGACACTTTACCCCATGCAATTTTATGGAAATCAGCATGCAGCCTGTAATTACATACTCTTAAAATCAAGTATAACAAGAAATAATTGCTACACAAGGTCCTTTCTTCTCATGAGGAAGGTTTAACTAGAAATAAGAACATATTACTCCTGAAGTTCATAGAGCAGTCAGAAAAAAAAAAAAAAAAAAAAGAAGGATCAAACTACATATGGAGAAAGCAATAAATTCATTAGCAGTTGCCAAAAAGTAGTCTGGATTTA
>NW_004443973.1:366319-382473 GCF_000243295.1 Trichechus manatus latirostris | reverse complement strand
TAAGACTATAAATGATTGATTTAGCATAATAAAAAAGGTGTGTGCACTGAGAAAAAATCACGGTAAAGACATTGGGTCATACTGTTGTCACCTAAAGATTCCCTGATACCCCAGTGTAGTAAAAATATCCATTTTCCCCTAATCTTCAAAAAAATCTGACTTTTGCAGAGAAGTAATATTAGAAGACTAAGACAATCTATAGAACTCAATTCCAAACTCCACTTTTGCCAGAATTGCACTTTATTTTATGAATAGAAGAGGTATTACAAGAAGATATGAAAATACAAATGGATTAATGTGAGAATTTCTTTTCAAACTTCTGCTTTACTTTGGCAAGGAGATCTGTGTTGATTAGAGTTTCTAGTATTCCCTCCTAACTTGCGCTTACTGCGTCACAGTTGCCCCTTTGCTGCTGAGTCAATTCCGACTATCAGCGACCCTGTAGGACAGAGTAGAACTGCCCCCTAGGGTTTCCAAGGCTGTAATCTTTATGCAAGCAGACTGACACATCTTTCTCCCACAGAGCAGCTGGTGGGTTCGAACCTCCAACTTTTTGATTAGCAGCTGAGTGCTTAACCACTGCGCCACCAGGGCTCCTTACTTATTGCATAAGTAATGTAAAAAATAAAAGATAGATACATTATTAAAGCTTTCATTCCTGTAACATGTTAACTCTGTGCTAATACCTCTGTGAACCCTTACATTTTCAAAGCTGTGTTGTGATGTCATTCTTTTCATTTTCATTTCCCTTTTCAGATCTTACAATCTTAAAAGGTAGGTTTTTCTGACCTTTACAAATAACTGATTTGGTATGGCTATTGTCTTTACTATATCATCTCTATCTAGCCATTTTCTTCTGTCTCCGCAGCCAAAAATTTATTCAAGCCCTTGCTATCAGTTACCGCAAATAGAGCAATGACATTTCATTTCGTGTGGGGGGGGGGGGGGGGGTAGTGGGGTTCATCCTATTAATCTCTATTATATCTTGTTGTGCAAGATTTTTATGATAACTTTCTCTGTAACTTTGTTCCCTTTTTCAGAACTATGAGCTAATTCCTGAAAAGGTTCTATCTAATAAAAACATTGATTTCTTTCACAACTTTAACCTTGGGGCTTATACATATTGTTCTTTATCCATTAAATAATTAACTTCCTTAGGATCAGACTGCATTTGAATACTTGGCTAGGACTAAGTGATCTTTCAAATCATTAGGAATAAAACTATTCACAAAATAGACCTCTTTCCTGATAATATTTTTAATCAACTAGCCCCTTTCTATCACCTATAGCTCATGATTCATTATTTCACTATATGCACATCCATTCCAGTCTACACCCTCACCTTTTCTCAGATTTGAACCTTTACTCATAGTCCTTCTTTCTCCAGGTTGTGTCCAAACTCTTTCCTCCATTGAAGCATAATGAAACCAGCCATCCTCTCTGAATAATCTTAAATTCTCTTTCAACTCTAAATCCCTTTGCACAACTTGTTATATTTACTCATATATGTCTGCATATTAATTGATACTTTAATGTCCCTAAAATCAGAAAGAGGGAAGTGAGTCAATAACAAAAAAAAGGGACTTAAATATTTATGTTCTAACTCCTCAGGTCTTGAGGGCAATATTCATTTTTTTCCTATAGTTTAACAGTAAACCAGTGTTTCTCAAACTTTTAATTCTACATAAAAATCCACTGGGAAAGGAGAGCTTATTTAAAATGCAGGATCTTTGAACCACTCCCAGAGATGGTGTCTTGGAATCTGCATATTTAATGGCAGTGCAAACACTATAGCTTGACACCATTCTTAGACAGATACATTCAAAGAATGTAAAGATGAGACTCAAAAGAAATGTCTCTATGTTGAATGTACATAAAGTGTCCAAATGAATATGACATATATATATGTTTGTATGTGTATGTTTTAACTCTTTATTTTGGGACGTACTGAATCAATTTGCTGGCCTCATCTCCGCTTATATCTTTCTTAGAAATAGCCATTCTTAAACTCTGAAAAAAAAAAAAAAAAAAACTCATGATGTCATAAACTGTATTGTGTTCAGAGTGGGCTTTTAATACTGTGATAGTACTAGTAATATTTGTATTTTGCTGAATAATTCTTATATATCAGACCTATGCAAAGTGCTTTACAAATATTTTCTCTAATCTCCGTAAGAACCTTGTAAGGTAGATATAAATGCACTCCAATTTATAGATGAAGAAACCGAGGCCCCTAGAAGTTAATTAATGAATATGCCTCAAAGCAAACATGTAGATCAGGGGCTGAATCAAAGCTCAGATTTGACTCTAATTTCATGCTTTTTCTCACAATGCATGTAGCTAGTTGTTTAGATTAGCTGCTGTGTTACATAAATTATGAGGTTGGATTAAGACATTTTTGGTGATGGAAGTAGTATTTTAAAATAATTACATCAAATTATTTTTTTATTTTACAAAGAAACAGATTTTTTAAAAAAAAGACTATGGCAAATCATAGCCAAGAGAATTCCAAATACTATGTATTTTGTGTTTGTGGAAATACACTTTAAGGTGGCACTCATGTTTCCTGCCTTCTAATATTCATGCCTTTGTGTAATCCCATTCCCTTTATTGTGATTTCTAATCAATGGCATGTATTGATTATGTTTACGTGATTATGTACGATTGTGGCATCTGTATTGCTGGAGTCTCTGTGTTTCTGGCTTTGAAGAAATAAGCTGCTATGAATCCTACAGCTGCAAGGGAATGAATTTTACCAATAATCTGAGAGAGTCTGCAAGCAAATCTTTCTCCCCTTGAGCCTCTGATGGGAACCCCACCCTTGCAGGCACCATAATTGCAACCTTGTGAACCTTAAGTAGAGGATGCTGCTATGTCCTGCCTGGTCTCCTGATCCACAGAAACTGTGAGATAATAAACTTGTGTTGTTTTACTCCATTAAATCTATGGTAATTTGTTAGGTAGAATAGAACAGTAACACAGTTTTGGTTTTTTTGTAATCCTTTGAGTCTACTGATTGAGTATCTAACTAGATACTAGATTTTTCTGTTTGGAGCACATATAAACAGAGACAGCAATTTTTTTTTCCTGACTTTTACGACCACTATCTGAATTAATATTTCTATGTTTTATTTCTCTGCCATTAAATATAGTAAGCAATTACTTTTTCTGTTGTTTGCTCCTTTTAGCTCCTAAAGCCCCTCATTAATTGAACACACTAAGCATAACTGTATGCCTCAGTGAAGCTATTCTACAACAGCTATTTTGTTTATGTTTCCTGCAGTGATTATGTATGGTACTTCAACATCTAGTAAGGGTGTTTATATTATAATTTTGTTTCTGTTATTTAAGTTGACAAACATTTCCCCAAGTTCACTAAACTAGAACTCAAAAGAGCTCTAGTTTTTATGGCACATGGGTTTATAATTAGACTTTTCAAATGACTGGGAGAGACTATCATCAGTGAAGCTCCTGACCTCTGCAAACCTTTCTCATGCTGCCAACTATTTCTCCAAAATCCATCCAGGGGAACATGGGATTTAGTATTCAAATAAACTGTGGTAGGACATTGCATGTTTCTACTGTACATAAACTCTTAAGTATACGTAAACCCTACATACTCTCATATAGTTAAGTTTCAGTTTGGGAAATGTTGGTGACTAAATTCAAGAAAAAAATATGCAAATAAAAACCACAATAAGATACCATTTCACTCCAGCTAGGACGGCTAAGATAAACAAGAAAATAATAAACGTTGGCAAGGATGTGGGAAAATTGGAACCCTTATTGATTGCTGGTAGGAACGCAAAATGGTACAGCTGTTGTGGAAAACAATGTGGTGGTCCCTAAAACAATTAAAATTAGAACTACCGTATTGTTGTTGTTGTTAGGTGCCCTCAGGTAGGTTCCAACTCAAAGTGACCCTATGTACAACAAAACGAAACACTGCCCAATCCTGCACCATCCTCACAGTTGTTGCTATGTTGGAGCGCATTGTTGCAGCCATTGTGTCAATCCATCTCACAGACAGTCTTCCTCTTTTTTGCTGAACCTCTGTTTTACCAAGCATGATGTCCTTCTCCAGGGACTGGTCCCTCCAGATAACATGTCCAAAGTACGTGGAATGAAGCCTCGCCATCCTCCCTTTTAAGGAGCATTCTGGCTGTGCTTCTTCTAAGACAGATTTATTCTTCTGGCAGTCTGTGGTATATTCCATATTCTTTGCCAACACCATAATTCAAGGGCATCAATTCTTCTTTGGTCTTCCTTATTCATTGTCCAGCATTTGCATGTATATGAGGCGATTGAAAATACCATGGCTTGAGTCAGACGTTATGCTGAGTGAAATAAGTCAATCACAAAAAGACAAATATTGAATGACCTCATTTATATAAAAAGACAAGAAAAGGCAAATGTATAAAGACCAAAGTTTATTAGTGGTTACCAAGGGTAGGAAGGAGGGGGAGAGGGGGAATTAAAGGTGATGAAAATATTGCATTGATTACGGGTATGGATGCATAGCTGATTATTGTAATTGTTGTCAATAAATTGTATTCCTGTAAAAAGTTGAATTGGTAATGTTGTGAGATAGATATATTTACGACAATGACAAAAAAAAAAAAAAAAAAGTAGCAGCTGAGGCTCTTATATACCACCAAAAACCTCATGAGATTTGGTTCCTTGGTTTGAAGGTTTAGGATCATGGTTTCATGTGACATCCTAGTTAATTGGCCTAATAACATGTTTAGTGCTTCTGTTATACATCCTATTTTGTTGCATAAGTGCCTGGGGTCTTAAGAGCTTGCAAGCAGCCATCCAAGGCCCAAAGATTGGTCTCTGTTTGCCTGGAGCAACAGAGGAAGGAGAGTCAGGAATAAGAAGAGGATATGGAATGTGTGACTAATTGTGTCCATGAACTACTGCCACCTTTGCCATGAGAAGAACTGTATGGTGCCTGGCTACCATTACTGAACATTTTGATCAAGGATTCTATAGAGGAATCCTCATTAAAAAGGGAAAGATACAGAACAGAATTTCAAATTTTTATGGACTCTAGACTTTCTGGAGCCGTGGAGGCTGGATGAAACCTTGAAAATATTGCCCTGAGATAATCGGTAGACCTTAAACCAAAAATAATCCCCTGCAGTCTTCTTAAAACCAAACAATAGTTTAGCTTAATTAGTAAAAAAATATCTGCCTTGGGTATTGTGCTCTTTTAAGAACTATCTATATTGGATCAAATTGACAACAAAAACTCGAAAGATTAGATAGGAACCTTAGGGGGCAGTGAGTTTATGTTAATGGGGGAGGAACAACTTAGAAGAGGAGGGTGAGAAGGATTGCACAACTCAAAGAATAATCAATGTCACTAAAAATATACAGGTAGAAATTGTTGAATTAGTGTATGTTTTGCTGTGTATACTACCCAGCACAGTTTAAAACCTAATAATTCTTCAATAATTTTTTTCTTGATTCTCACAATCAATCTCTCTTTTTTAATTTGCTTTCTTTATATAACCTCTACATCCTAGGGTTCTCAATTGTAAAGTGACCATCGTGAACAAAAATGTAATACTGATGTATTAAGGATTTTAATATAAAAAATATACAAAGGAGTCAAAGAAATTTAGGAGAGTATTTTAAAACCTTAGGGATGGGAAGACTTTCTTAAAAATGTCTGTAAACTCAGAAGACACACAAGAGAGGGACTGTTTTGATTACTTTTTTAAAAAAAAGTGGGTTGCAAAGACTTGACAAAGTCAACAGACCAAGGAAAACTACAGGACAATAGGTTAATATCATTAATAACCAAAGAAATTTCACAAATTTATTTTTAAGGAAGCATATGGTTCAATATAGACATAGGAAAGATATATGAATAAAGAATTCAGATAGAAGAAAATGTATGTGAGGAATAAATATGTCAAAAGATGGTCAAACGAGGCAGTACTCCAGGAAACGCAAATTAGAACAAAATTTAGATAACATTATCTTATCTATAAGATTAGAAAAGATTAAAACCTTTGAAGACAAATGTGAAGAAAATGAGAAGAAGTAGTCTTTTTATTGCTGGTCATTATGAGAATTACTATAACCTTTTAAGAAGATAATCCATCAATATTTACTAAAATTTAAAATTCATATACTTTGATCCAAATTTGAGGAAATCTATTCATAGAAATTATCAGTATATAAGAATATACATACCTTACTATGTTTTTCCTTTCTCCCGATTTTTGCTGATTCATTGCAACTAAAAAATGAAATGCTGGTAGTGTGAGGAGGTTGGGTCTAGGAATGAAGATGGGGAACCCAGACAGGGATTTATTTAGCCCTAAAATTTTACAGAACTTAGAAAGACATCTCTTTCAAGTCACACATGTAGCTATTTTGTTTTATTTTCAGGGGTTGGAGAAGGATTTGCATACCATCTCTTTACTTAGAACCACCACACTTTTAAGATCCTTAAAGCTTGTTGCTCAATCTGGTTTACTAGTCCCAGGGCCTTCCTTTCTAAATAGCTGAGCTTTTCTCAGATGACTTGTCCCTCTCTGTAATCTGTTGTCCACCATCTACTTTACCCACTGAACCTTACAGAAGAGATTTTATAGGCCATAACTCTACTCACAATTGAAATAAAACCAGAACCTAACATTAAAATTATGAATAAAAATAGATTTGTTTAAAATAAGAATAATCTTCTTGAAATAAGGATGCCCATTATCACCTCTTCCATTTCATATTGTACTTGAAATCCTAGGCAGTGAAAAGAGGCAAGACAAAGGAAAAAAGTTTATAATTTGGACAAAATGAAACAAAACAGTCATTACTAGCAAGTGACATGATTGTGTATGTAAAAATTTCAAAAGATTTTACAGGTGCTAGATGCAAAGATGCTTATATTCCACCAACAAATAGAAAATGAAAAAAAAAGGTATTATTTAACATGGCATCAAAATATATACAATACCTAGGAATATATCTAATTAAATATATACAAGACCTCTAAATTGAAAACTACAAAACATTTTTGAGGTAAGCACATATGACAATATTTTCATAATCTTGGGATTGAAAATATTTTTCTTAAATGAGATTGAAAATCACTAACCATATGCGGTGCAATGTGTTTCTTTATATGATAGACTTTCTGGCCCTGGATTTGTAAATTCTCCCGAAATGATTGATGGGGCTGCAATCTTGCAAGTGATTGGTTGGTTTACAATCCACCCTGTAGTTGACCTTCCCCTGGATTGGCTGGGCCACACCCCTCCCCATTCTGACCTTTACCCAGATTGGTTAGGGAGCCTGCCTTGTAATTAACATGGAGTATATGGGCAAGCCTATAAAAAACGTAGTAGAGGAAGCCTCAGATGGGGCTTCCTGGTCACAAGAGCCAGGAGAGGACCTCGTCTTTTGGACATGGAGCCCAGCACTATAACCCTTCCAGATCAAGTAAACCTGCTATGGCAATGAAGGCAGCAGCTATGGTGGTATAAGAAGTGGAGACAAGGAGCAGACACAGACAGGGCCAAGAGCTGAGAGGAGCCACCAGTAACCAAGCCCTCCAAGTGACGTCCCTGAGTTTCCAGTTTGAAAGTTTTCTAATGGGTGAGAATGAACATTAGTTTTTGGGAAGGGTAAGCAAGTCCCCTTTGAGATGTAAGCAGGTCTCCTTTTAGACATTGAGGCTCTGTGCTAGACTCCTCCTGAAACTCACCTGTTACATATCTTTATTTCTGTTTATATTCTTTGTTTATATTCTTCTCTGTTATTAAAGTCATTACTGCAGTTATATTGTTTCCATGAGTTCTCTGTGACTGGTCCGATAGATTGTCTAACTCAATAGAGAAAGAATGTCTTGAGGGGAATGGCTGGTGTCAGAAATGGTGAAGTTGGAGAACGGGGGTATATTTGACATACACCTCATAGGAACAAGTTTGATGCTGACTCTTATAGTCAGAATTGTTATTATACCATAAAAGAAAAAAAAAATTACATAATTGAAAACTTCTACATAGTGAAAAGATTCCATTTGGTGAATACAAAGGCAAGCCAGAGGGTAAAAGAAGATATTGCAGTACATATATCAAATGTAGGTCTTCTAGGTCTTGTATCTAGAAAGTGTAAATAACTACTACAAGCCAATAAGAAAAAGACAGACAACCTAATAGAAAAAGGTTTTAATATTCTGTGTGATGAAATGAGAAGTATGCAGAAACACTTCTGTGCATATTGAAGTATGATGGTTGTCTCAAGGAAAAACACTGGTGCAATTGTTCTGGTTGTGAGATGAACAAGGTGCTTTTTTTATGGAACATCATTTTTATTTAGAAAATGACAAGATTTGAACATTCAGAAGACATCATTTTGAAAATGTATGAGGCATGTCTGGCACTTCAAGAAAAATAAATGACAGTGTTTGTTACCAATCATAAATTTCAAACTATAAAGAAAAATTTAGAATTGTGGAAAATTTGTATCCACTACTATGAACTTGAAAGCTTACGATACTTAAAGAATTTTCTGATGAGATTGGTGATGATGCTAATAAACATGCTTGTGTATATATGTATGTGTGTATACATATGTCTTAGGCTGGGTTCTCTAGAGAAGCAAAACCAGTGAACTGTATAAATATATATATAGAGAGAGATTATATCAAGGGAACAGCTCACGCGATTGTAGAGGCTAGAACGTCCCAAGTCCATGGATCAGGGTAGAGGCCTCCCCAGCTCACGCAGCTGCAGAAGCTGGTAAGCCCAAGATCGGAAGGTTGGAGAGCAGGGCTCCCACTCACGGGCTGTGTAGATCGATGAATCCCAGGTTTGGCAGGTAAGCTGACAGCTCAAGTCCCAAGAACAGGAGATGAGACGACAGGAAGCAGCCGCAGGATCCAGAGAGAGCAAAAAGCCAGAACGTCTGCTAATATACAGATGCAGGCTACACCCCCAAGGAGACTCCCTTTCATCTGATTGGCTATCACAGTATATTCAATCCTGGAAGTGATTACATTAAAACACGGAGAATCAAGGCGCAGCCAAGTTGACACACAATCTTAACCATCACAACATATATATATATGTATATATATATATACACAAATATATATATAAATATATATATTTTGGTTTATTTTATATATATATATATAATAAACCAGACTCATTGCCTTGGAGTTAATTCCAACTCAAAGCAACCCTATAGGACAGAATAGAAGAGCCTGATAGGGTTTCCAAGGCTGTAAATCATTACGGAAGCAGACTGCCACATCTTTCTCCGACAAAGCAGCTGGTGGGTTCGAATCATCTACCTTTGGGTTAGCAGCTGAATGCTTAACCACAGTGCCACCAGGGCTCCTTATATATAATAACTGTCAAAATTTAGAAGATTGCAAAACTTAATACACTAATATTTTGCAAATGACAAACTCATTAGGTTACAAAATCTTGGGAGGATGACTGATAAATTAAAATGAAAGATCAACAGATTTTAACACAACAGAGTGTAAAAACTTCATGGCTACAGCTTTAGATTCCACGTTGCCACTAAGTTTAAGAAACTTCCACTTCTTGACTTTTGGCATATTTTCAGAAAGAAGAATATTCACACTTATCTGAAAAGATTTTTAAAATACCTTTCGCTTTTCCTTCTATATATTTATGTAAGTTGGGATTTTCTTCATGTATACTTAAACAACAACATATTGCAATTGACAGAACGCAGAGGCAGATGTAAGAATTCATCTGTCCTCTCTTAAGCCAGACATTTACTACTCCTCACTATTTCTCTTCTCTTTTGAAAATATGGTAATTTTTACTAAAGATATGTTAATATGCAGTAGCTTTATTATTGATGGACTCCCTGGTAGTGTAGTGATTAAGAGCTATGGCTGCTAACTAAAAGGTCAGTAGTTCGAATCCACCAGGCGCTCTTTGGAAACCGTATGGGGCAATTCTACTTTGTCCTATAGGGTCACTATTAGTGGGAATTGACTCGACGAAAACGGGTTTTTCGTTTTGGTTTTATTATTGATATGTTAAATAGATTAATAAAGAAACATTTTAGAAGTTCTCAGTTTTAATTTCTAAAACAGTAAATATTGATAGATAGAACCCATATAAACAAAAGCTCTTTGGAATCCTCATTAATTTTTAAGATCGCAAAAGAATCATGAAACCAAAAACTTTGAGAACCATTGTTTTAAAACTGTGAAATTGAGAGATTCTGAGACGTGCGTCCTGAAGTCCTGAAACAGTAGAAGTCAACAGAGAAAAACCTTCGTTCTGAATGAAGTTCTGAGATTGACTAAGTACCAGGATGCTGATGGGCCTCTAGAGCTGGTTTAATTTCTTGAATGATATTACAGACTTCAGTGAATCCTGACTGGTTCACTGCTGATATACTTTGCTATGTTTCATGAACAGTGATTAATGAAAATAATGATAATTTACTTAAAGCAACCAACTGATGACATCAGCATTGAATTGTGTTACCTTCTTGCTTAAATCCCTTTAGTGGCTCCCTAATTACTGCTTAATATTGGAATTCTTTGGCATAGCATAAGGATGGCATGGCATTAAGGACTCCTTCATGATCTGATGTCTGTCTGTTTAGCCTCATCTTCCACTGCCTTTTACATATTTTTCATACATCTATTTCTGTTACTCAAATATTTTTCATGTTATCATATGACTTAGCATATGCTTTTCCTTCTGCTTGGAATTTCTTCCACTGTTATCCCCCACTTCGCCCCCCTACCCCCAGCAACTGCCACACACACACAAATCAAAAAAATTTCCATTTCAACATTTTTTACCAGTATAATTCAGTGATATTATTTATATTAATCATGTTGTGCAACCATCGCCCCTATACATTTCCAAAATTTATTATTACCTTTAACAGAACCTCAGTGCCCCTAAGCAATGACTGCCTCTTCCCCTTCCCTCCCACCCCTGGTAACCACTGACAGACTCTGGTCTTTATACAGTTGCCTATTCTAGATTTTTTCATATAAGTGGGATCACACAATATTTATTCTTTTTCATTCAGCATAATGTTTTCAAGGTTCATCCATGGGGTTGCGTGTATCAGGACTTCATTTCTCTTTATGGCAGATATCATTCCTTTTTTAATGAAAAACCCTTTATTCTTCCTCCAGACTCAACTAAAGCATGTTTATCTATGGAGCCTCCTCAAGCAAACTCTCCTTTTGCTGTTATCTTTGCACATCATATATTATTCTGAAGTAGAAATTATCCCAGTAAATCTCATTTATCTCCATACCTGGACTCTAAAAATCTTGCATCCAGGAGTGTTTCTTTTTATATTATTATCCCTAGCTTCCACCATATTTCCAGGCACTTATTAGGAATAAACATAAATGAACAAACCAAATGTGGCAGATAAAAGGAGGGACTTAATTACATTAAGCTTTGGAATTCATTATTGTCCAGAAGGGCGTACAAATGAAAGAGGAAGAAGGAGGAGGAAGAGGAATTATAAATTGAATTTTACCACTTTTCCACACTTATTCAACAATCTCTAACTGGAATGTGGACAATGAAATACTTGCTTTAACAGAGAGCTCCTGCTGTCAGGTTAAGATAACAGAGCAAATTGAAGAAAGGAGGCAAAATTAGCAGGCTATTAACAAAACGGTTCCCTCTGAATTACAAGGTCAGACAAATCTGTAAAAAGCAATACTTAGGTCATCTAAGTCTCCTCTCTAAGCTTATTTGGATTTTTTCCCCTGGAGAATTTTAACTATAAATATCCAAGAAACTAAATTATATTTAAAAAAATGTTTAGATATAGGAAATTAATATTTCCATAGTATTTTTTGTTTTGTTTTTACTAGTTTTTCTCTCACTTGAGCGCATTCCATTCCTTTCTTGATTTTATGTTTTTTTCTATTCTAGGCCTCTATGCCACTTTTCCTCTATTCTCGAATGAGGCTCTATTCTTTGCCACGTCTGCAGCTTCTTTGTCTTTAATACCTCAGAAATCTCAAGACTCCTCTGTTTGAGATGTGATTGATATGGAAGGCATCATTATCATCTCTCACCTAGAACACTGCAATAACCTTCTAAATAGTCTCCCCATTTCTTCTCTCCCTTCCCGTGGAAAATTGTGTTATTATTCAAAATCTGTGCTGTCCTTTCTTGGGGTTTCTCTTCTGCCTGTGGGAGAATTGATTATACATCTCTCTTCTTTTGATGTCAGGTTTGCCCACGTGACTTGCTGTTGTCGATGAAATGTGATTAGAAGTAATCCAGCATACTTTGGAGCAGTAGGTTTAACAGCCAGCACATAGTCCACCCTGCCCTCCTTTCCCTTTATCAGGACACTGGCATTGTCCTGGATGGCAACTATTCCATCAGCCTGGATCCCAGAAAACAGGCAACAGGGAGCAAAGCCACAGCTGGCTCACAGTGGCTATGTAATGTGTGTGACAAAAAACAAACAAACAAAACATTGCTTTTTAAGAGTCTGAAATGTTTGTGTTGTGTGCTACCAAAGTTATTTATTTTACACAGATACATCCTCCCTCTCCTACCACCACAGCCTCTTCTCAACACAGTATCTGGAATGAGTCTTTTAAAATTGTAAGTCACATCATGTAATTCTTCTCATGTAACTGAAATGCTCCTCCACCTCACAAGAGTAAAAGACTAAGTCTTACAATGGCCAACAAGGCCCTGCCCAATCTGCTAACTCACTCCCTCCTCAGCTTTGTGAATTTAGCATTTGTTACTCCTCTTTCAATCTGCCCGCATTAGTCTCTTGCTCTTGCTGTTTCTTGAATATGCTCCTACCTTAGGAAATTTGCATCAGCTGTTCCCTCTTTCTTTTGGCTCTTCTCACCTGCTATGACCACTCTGTTTAAAACTGCAACCTGTTAAACCAACCTCCCAGTGCACCGTTGATCTGCTTTACATTTTTTCTCTCTAGCTTCCTTTACCTTTGAACATACAATGTAATATATGTAATGAAACCTACCGTACAATATATGTAAGCATTTACTTTTAGTGTTTATTGACTGTTAACATAAGTTTTGTGAAGGCAGGGATCTTTGTATTGTTCACAGAATAGTGAGCAAGTAGAGTGCCTGATATATGATGCTCAGGGATAGTGTACCCAATAAACAAGGTAAGCACCTGCTTAGGGAATCAACAAAACAGGGGCACCAGTTGTCCAAAGCAAAGACCCATAGATGCCAAGCAGATAGAACACAAGGAAATGGGAGCGCTGCAGTGAAAGGGAACTGGAAGGGCACTAAATGAAACTGATACTAGCACCAGTGTGTGGAAATGTGCCAGCCAGAAATAAAGTTCACACAGGGTCACGAGGGCACCCACGCACAAGGTTGCTTAATCTATAAGGCCCCTACCACTTCAACACCTTCATTGATATCTGTCTCCTACAGTCCCCTCCCGTGTAATTGAAACTACTTATCTCTTGGGAGTATACTATTTTTTTCTAATAAGAGGTAGGGTGGGCTGTTGAGTCTAACTCTTGCTACATTCACCCAATATGCAACTGGATCCAACATGAGCGGTTACTGGGCAATGACAGATTATATTAATAGATAATAGGCCTCTGATCCATTTTGAGAGAACTGTCTTGTACATCCATGTCTGCTGATCCAGAAACTCCAGCCAGGAGGGTCAGCAATATATAAATACACACATACACATAAATGTATATATAAACCCCATTGCCATCGAGTCAATTCTGACTCATAGCGACCCTATAGGACAGAGAACTGCCCCATAGAGTTTCCAAGGAGTGGCTGGTGGATTTGAACTGCCAACCTTTTGGTTAGCAGCTGATCTCTTAACCACTGTGCCACCAGAGCTCCAGATATGTATATATATAACTCACATATCTCGTTCAAATGCGTGAGTAAGCAGAAGAGTGGGCAACACAAATTATCAGTGTTTAGGGCCCTCACATGCCTTAATCCAGCCCTGATAATGTTAGTAGGCACTATTTGTTGAATAAGCATTGGACCAAAAAAAAAAAAAAAAAAAGTTCTAGCCATTTATGAACTTCTTTGACATTCACCCCAGCTGATCGGTGAAGTCCTAGTACATGCATCTTTATTGAAATAAAGTTTGCTGGGCAGGAGACTGGAGGTAAGGTCAGAATATATGGCACACACAGTATTCAGTGATCTGTAGGCTGCTGTCATGTCACCACAAGAGCCCTAGAAAAAATGCTAAGTAGGTAAAATTTGTATTTGGTTTTCTACCTCCTTTTCTGTGCTCTCTTTATTTTAATTTGAATAAAAAAAGGAAAGAATTAGAATTTTTCAGTTGACCAAATACAGATAAACTACTGTATTTTTATGCGAATAACAAGCGTGTTATACGTTTTTTGCCAATCACACAACCACTTTGCATGTTATTTTCCTAGGCATGCTATGCACATTATATGTGTGGGCACGTTATTTACGTGGGCATGTTTTAGCAAAAAAATACTGTATTCGATTTCTTTTACTTTAAAAACCAAAAACCCGTTGCCGTGGAGTCGATTCCGACTCATATCAGCCCTATAGGACAGAGTGGAACTGCCCCATATGGTTTCCAAGGAACACGTGGTGAATTTGAACTGCCGACCTTTTGGTTAGCAGCCATAGCTCTTAATCACTACAACACCAGGGTTTCTTTTACTTTACACTGGACAAAATGTAGAGACCAGAAATATTCAGGTCAAAGGGAGATTAGAGAAGATAACCAGGTCTCCTGCTGGCTGAATGAAGACAGGGCAGAACCACAAACTCACATTTTTAAGAATAAATTCTTATTTTTTCCAGAAATGAACTCAGAAATTCTTAACCGTTTTGGTGCCATAGACCCCTTTGACAGTTTGGTGAACCTATGGATGCCTTATAAAAATTAAGTTTTAAATTTATAGCTGAAATACATAGGATTACAAAGTAAGTCAATTATATTGAAATCTAGTTGCCAAAATATTTTTAAAAATGCATTCTTTAGGAATCTGTGTACTCTTTTATTAACATACCAAAAAAATTTAATGGCATTCTAATGAATACTGTAATATCAAAGTGGTGATGGGTGTTTATGATACAATATCTATAATAACCGTTAACGATACAAAATACTACTATATCTGTTGGTGATAAAGTCATAAGTACTGCTGATATTAATGCCAAATTTTCTTAGATAGTATTGCAATTGAAGCGGTAATTTTCTTTTCATCTAATTTTATAGAACCCAAGTTAACATTTCCCACAGCCTTTGGAATAAAATATATTTCTTAATCAAAGCTAATGAAATAATAGTTCAAAATTAAGTAAAATATGAATAAGATGGAGGGATTTACCTAAATCTCTAACCATGTTATTGTTCATCCAAGAAATACATAATTAGAAGAAAAAGATGTTTTGATGTTCTATTTTTACCTCAGTTGAAACCGATAATGATTACCATTGAAAGTAATATATGCCAAAATATTAGTGAGATAACTAAACATTAATTAATCAAAAACTTACAAAGACATTTCATAAAAATTTAACCTAACAATAGTACATTGTAATTATAAAGACTGCTGAAGAATATTTCTTAATTTAAAAATTTCTTACTTAAAAATATGAGATGTGCAACCTTATTTTTTATGGTTTTATTCATTTGAAATATGTGGCACAGAGAAATATTTCTCTTTTTAAAGTATCCAAATAGATAACACAAAATTTACATATGACATATGGGAGTGTATAGAAAGCACTGTTTACTATTAAACCTGAAAAGCTTAATGGTAGTTTTTAAAACTCAGATTCTTCCATTGTAAATTTTTATAACTCCAATTTTATTTTGCCTCAAGCATTCCTTATTGCCATATCTGTCTCCTTCATCAAACTATTTTCACAACACACACATTAAAGTAATAATATTAAGGGAGTAAGGGAGCAATCTAACTGACCAAAGATCTCAATTTGTACACATTTCAGCCTTGATCTGGTAGTCAAAATTTATTAGTAATATCAGCTTCATTCTACATTTTCCTATTTAGCATATTCTCCTGAACTCCAAAGTACTAATTAGAGCCCTCTTCCCTATTATACTTATCAATGTTAAAAATAGTTTTCGTTTTAATTTTGGCTGGTTTAGGCTTTTTTTTTTTTT
>NW_004443973.1:340313-358575 GCF_000243295.1 Trichechus manatus latirostris | reverse complement strand
CCTTGCTCTCCGTTCTCTTTCAGTTTTCTCACTCCATTTGGTGCTTGGCTGAGTTCTTTATCTCTTCATTTGATGTTTTAGGGTTTCAGGATTGTTGTTTTCTCTGTTCGGCTTAGTTTTTCGGATCTTTGCTGTGGAGGGACGGCGTGGTGCTTCTGCCTAGAGCACCATTTTCCCAGAAGTCCTGGTTTAGGTTTTTTTTAATGCAATTTAAAATCTTTAAATGGATCTGTAATTTTCAAACTGTATTAATTCATTGTAATTGCTTCACACTATGTGGGTTATAAAGGGTTTTCACATTCATCACCTATTTTAAGTTTAACTGATTCCGTGTGAGATTGCCAAGACAGACGTTAATCTCATCTTACATCTGAAAAAAATTAAGACACAGAATGGTAAAGTAACTTCCCTACAGTTACCCAGATTGTAGTACATTTGGGACTTGAATGCAAGTTTTCTTGTTCAACATTGTTACAGGCTGTCGTATATGATTATTCAGTGTGTACGTTGAACAGAGGGGCCCATTCAAGGGGTAAGCTGGGGCTGAAATCCAGCCAGTACCTGGCTAGTCAAGCTGGGTGCCCTGACATAGGGTTGTATTGACCTAAAGCATGGGTTGGCCAACTGTGGCCAATGGGCCCGGTCTGACCCAGCCTAGCACCTGTTTTTGTAAATGAAGTTTTATTGGATTGGAACACAGCCATGGTCATTCATTTATGTAATGTTTGTGAGTGCTTTCTCACTCTAATGGCAGAGTTGAGTAGTGGCTGCAGAGACCATGTGGCCTACATGTCTAAAATATTTACCATCTGATTTTTTTACAGAAGAAGTTTGCTAACTTTTGGCCCAAAGGAATGGACAAGTTTTAGTCACTAGGACAAATGTATGGTATATGTTAGCAACAGCCCTGCCTTGCTCAGTGTAATGTTTTGGGGGTTTAGCATGTTGTTGCATATGTTAGTA
Source organism: Trichechus manatus latirostris (assembly GCF_000243295.1). Classification (NCBI taxonomy): domain Eukaryota; kingdom Metazoa; phylum Chordata; class Mammalia; order Sirenia; family Trichechidae; genus Trichechus; species Trichechus manatus. The sequence continues at coordinate 357,612 of NW_004443973.1, read as the reverse complement.
TGCGTATATTTTAATTGCTGAGTAGGAACCTAATAATTAGAAAGGAAAAATGCTAACTTTACAGCAGGGAACCTGACAGGCACACCCTTAACCAAATGATAATGTTAACATCACCAGTAATGAGAAATGATATCATGTATCCTCTGATACAATGCACTGAGAAGGACACAATATCATTTCTGTGGTATTCTTGTAAAAAATGTCTAATCTCAAGCTAATCATGAGGAAATATCAGGCAAAATGAATTGAGGGATAGTCTAGAAAGTAAGTGACTGATACTCTTCAAAACTGTCAAAGTCAGAAAAGATAAAGACTAAAGAATTGTCACACATGGGAGGAGACTAAGTAGACATTACAACTAAGTGCAATGTAGGGTTTTCAACTGAATCCTGGACCAGAAGAAGTTGTTAGTAGGAAAATGAGCAAAATTCAAATACATATTTGTGTAAACGTTCATTTCCTGGTTTTAGTAACTGTACTATGGTTGTATACGTTGTTAACATTGGAGAAAGCTGGATGGAAGGTATACGGGAATTCTTTGTGCCATATTCACAACTTCTCCAAATTTATTTCAAAATAAAAAGTTTAAAGAATTTCCAGCAAAAGTTAATTTTCTCTCTTTATTAGTTGCAAAATACTTTAAGCTCTATATTTGTAAGGTAAACTGAAGGACTCCTGTATAGTTACCAAACACTCCTCGTTGCACCTATGTAAATAATCAAATAAAACATAGTATGACCGGCCCTTTCTGTGATGAAAAATAATTGTTGGGGATTATTTATGGTCATAAGAAGGCAGGAGGACTATTAATAAAAAATGATTCCAATCCTGAAAATAATGCAGAAAGTTGGATGATGTGTACTTTCAATATCATATGTGGGCATTGTTTAACTAGTCAACCCAAAGATTATTTTGGGGAATATAATTTATTTAATTCACTGTTTTCTATTTATTAAAGGCCCCAGACTTAATGAATTTATATATTCACTTGAAGATTTTTCTTTAGTAGAAATGTAAGTAATTTCTCTCTTGTATAAAATAGAATCCAAAAGTTTATGGCCTTATAAGACATTAACCCATTTTTTTATCTACTATAGCAATCCTATTTTAACATTTCTTTATTAAATTTCTTTGAAATATTTAGTTCCTTAATTGTTCTTTGACCTGGCCTTGTCATCTCACTAACTTTCTGATTAATTAAGGAGTTGAATACAATCTTTGTCACATGTTAACTATATATATTTTTATAGGAATTATGTTTTTAACTTTTTTAAAGTTATTAAACAGAACAGTGAGACACAAGAATACAATTGCTTCATGATTAGTTTTATGAATCATTTAAGCTTGTTTGACATTAGTTCCTTTTAAGGGCTGACTAAACTTTTTCGTAAATTCAATTTTACCAGGCATGTTTTCTATTATTTTAGGTTTAGCTGGTGACCTAAACCTGAGCACAAAGACTATTAACTTCCCATACATTGAATAAAAAGGTGACAGGTTATCTTGCGCAGAATTTATTCCTGGGAACCCACAAACTTATTCAGTGATACTTAACACTTTTTTTTTTTTTTTTTAACCTCAAAAGCATTTAAAGGGAGATTGGAAGTAATGAGGAGATCTTGGAGAGTGAAAATTTCTTTAGAATGAGAGTTGTTGGTACATTGTAGTATTTCCTCATATCACTCACTTCTTCCCCTCTGCCAACCTAAGTTGAAGAAACACTGTAAACACTGTGACTTTAGAGAAACACTTGGAGTGATTCATATATACTTTCTGGAATTTGAGGAGAGTCTTACGTGTTACCTGACATATACCTAAAAAAGTCAAAAGACCTAAAGCTCTTTAGAGTTGCCTGTGGGGGCAAACTGAAAAATGACTGAATGGAAATGATCTGCCCTTCCAGAGTTTGTCATGGCAAAGTTGCATTTTTCTTGTGGGCCAGAGATACCCATTGTAAGGAAGCCATCTTGATTTATGTCAAAAGAGCTTGTCACGAAGAGGACTGCCTGGAGGTATAAGATGACCACAACATAAGGAAGCTGGAGGTTAAATGTGGTTGGAAGTCAGGGTTTTAAAGGCCAGCTCCTGGAGGACCCAATGAGAGGCTTCCAGCAGGATGTTCTACCAGGAATTAACAAAAGGTCTTCATGATGGAAATTATCAGCATTGAACATTTGTCACACCCAGCAATTTACCAGACAGATAAAAATAGAACTTAATGTAAGGCATTTATGACTGACTTCTCTATCTTTTCCACACTCTAACCCAAGAGACAGCAAAATGAGAAGGGAGAGGGGTGGAAGAACAAAGTGGGGAAGCAGTGAAGAATCCAACCATGGCTCCTTCCAGCTAAAGATTTCCCAGCCTGAGGCAGACCCAAAAAGGGAGGGCAAGCAAGCATAGAAAAAAAATGAAAAATTAAAGCTTTGATTATTAGACTAGACTGGACTTTTCATTGGAGTCCCCAGTAAAAATAAAAACAGTTGATGCTTTCAGCTGCTAAGCAAAACGTTGGAAGTTCCAGTCTACCCCAAGTCACCTCGGAAGAAAGCTCTGGGCAATCTACTTCTGAAAAATTAGCCATTGAAAACCCTATGGAACCAAGATCGACTCTGACACAGATGGGGTGGCCACGAGTCAGAAGTGACTTGACAGCAACTACCTTTTTGGTTTTGGACTTTTTACTACCAGCAGAAATAATTTGGTAGAGCTGTTTAAAGGGTTGTGATGAAAAAGAAGTTATTTTACTTGAATCATACTGACTCCAACTCACTCAGTAATATGGTTATATTATTATTTTAAAACATTGTTTTTAATTCTGCTCTATTCTGTTCAATGGTGACATCCTAACTGGTCTTGGCAATTTCACCAATTAATAAATCCTAATTTTATAGACCCTATTTTAATATTGAATGTCTCACATTTTAACAAATACCTTCTATAGTTATAGGGATATATTTTAACTTGATGTGCAATAATCCTGCATCAGGCATTAGAAAGCATCTTTTCTGTTTTCCTTGTTTTATCACAAGCTTGACTTTATCGACTTTATTTGTTACTTTTGGAGAGAAATTAATCTCTCAATAAGAATATTTAAAATCCTAAAACATGTCATATGTCAACCTTTCCATCAAACAGATGTGTTTTGTAGTAGTATCAATTGCCATGGTAGTATGCCTGTGTCTTTAAGGGATCTTTTTAAAGATTAAAGAAAAGCCTCTGACTAAATGAACTAAGATTCAAGGAGACAAGGGCAGAATTATAAAAGCAATTATAAAGGCTTCTGACTCAGTGTAGAAGGAAAGTGTTATTTAGCTAGTCCCACCTAGCTCTTTCTGCTATGGCACTTTTAGATCCTAGGGAAACTAGTCACTGAAGATTAAAAATTCAGAAAACTAATATTTTTATTGAAGAGAAGCCAAGGAGTTAGCTATTATTTTGTATAGAATTAGGACTCTCGACATTTAAACACTTATTATTTTATTAAAAAAGAAAAGCAATGTTCTTAGGTTAATGATAACCTCTTGTATTTGTCAAGTACTTTATAATGCACAGAACAATTTTACATTCATTATTGGATTTATTTTACAACAACCAATTATAGAATGGTTGTTTTGAAACTTACCTGACTTCTAACAAGTACTCAGGTCTTAAATGCTTTTTGCTGCATCTCACCACTTTCTTACTGTAGGAAAGTTAAGTAATTATTCCAGAGTCCTGCATTTGGGAGAAGATCACAAAGTTTGGCTCTCTCATCATGAAATTTGAGTGCATCTTACCATTAAAGTATACTCTATTCTACTTTAGAAATTCTGCCATCCAATATCAGGCCGAAGGATAAAACCTGATTTGAATATTTCAATTACCTTAGGCCCTTGCCTGATACAACATGTTGAATTCTATTCCAAAATATCCTCAACACAAAGTCATCTGTTTAGGTCTTTCCTTCCATAAAATTATAAGTTAGATAGCTTTTATTCGATTTCCTCAATTTTTCATAATGTATTTTTAATTCTGGGCAGTATCCCCTTCCTTTTTTATGTCACAATTTAATTCATTTGCTTTTTCTCCATCAAAATGTACTCTTATATAGGATTTGATAAAAGCATTACAAATAATATGTAGAAGTCTAATGAGATAGTGTGTTTGCTCTCTCAGTGACATTTGCAATTACTTTAAGACAAAGATGTGTATCAGGTCTCAGCAACTAATTTAAGAGGGATTTGAGGTGATTATTCAGTCTTTCTAAATTCCCTGAAATCACATGAAAAAGTTACTGAGTATTCTGTTCAATATTCCTGATCTATTGGAAGCATGTATGCACTTTGTCCCAATGGTTTTTTGAGGGAGTCAAGAAGTTCAGAAGCAATAAAGGAAAAGAATCAAAAGATCAACCCAGTATCAAAGCGTGAGAACGCATGTGTGCGCACACACACACACCTACCTTTACACTGCAAGAGACCATATATTGCAAATTGTATAATTGACCCAAATAATTAGTTCTCCTTGTCTGTAAAGGGATTATATATCCTCACTCATTGACATGGGCTTCGAATTGCCAAAATAATGACAAAAAACAAAACAAACAAAATACCCCAGAAAACAAAAAATCCCACCAAAACCAAATAAAACTAGAAATAAACTAAGTATTAATTAAGATAAATTGGTTGAAGAATTTTTGATAAATACATATTATGGAGCATTATGCAGCTATTTTTGTTTAAAAATCAGTTAGATTTAAACATCTATTTACCTGAAGGGATGTCATTCACATATTATTATGTGGGGAAAAAAAGCACATCTTAAATGAAATCATATAAATAGAAAAATATAGAAAATCATGATATGTTTGTATGCGCATAGAAAAATATTTTAAAAAACGTATACCTTACATAGGACACTGATTACTTCAGGATTTTGGGATTGGAGAAGGGGAGTAAAGATTAGTAACATTTACTTTTTACAACTTTGTAGTATTTAATTTCTTACAATAAACCTGCATTTACTTTTATAATTAAAAACTCAGTAAAGTACATGGACATTCAAACGAAAAAGAAAATGACTTAAAATTTTTGTCTTAAGATGGTGTTTGGTATCTAGCATGAGTGGGCTGAGGGCAGCAGAAATGCCGAAATATTGCCTGTGACCAATCATTGCTTCCTGTGCAGTTCCTAAGGAAACTGTCAGTTTTCTCTTCCTGCCAACTAAAGAAGATTCTGGTTTGGCTTATTCTCCAGGGAGGTCCTTGTTCTCCAGAGCAGTTGTTGCTGCTTTGTGATACAAATTAGAAAGGAAATGGAGTGTGGGGCGAAGATTAAAGGCATTGGGTTAGGATGAGTGGAGAATTTGATCTAAGAAGTGTGAGACCATCTGCAGCATGTGAGGAAACGTAACAGAAGAGAGACAGAGTATATTAAAAATACTGCAGTGATTACTATATCAACCTCAAACTGTTGGAGGTACGCAAATAAAGATGCAAATGAAGGACCTGAGTTAATCTGGACCTGCTTTGGCTTTCAGACTTTTCTCTTTAATACCGTAACAGTGCTCTGGAAATAGACCATGTGAGCCACAGCTCTAGTATTTTAAAATACCATTTTCCTTAGATTTGTCTTTGCCCATAAATCGCAATGCAGACATTTTGGGTAATATGTTGTTTAAGTCAATTTTACTGAGATATTTCTACCTAACAAACAGCTCAGAAATCCCAGTGACTTACAACAATAGATATTTTCTCCATGACGGGTCTGGAGTTGGCTGAGGTGATTCTTCTTCATTCTGCAAGAAAGGTTCATGTCTGCTCCACATGTTTCTTATTGTGGGACCCAAGCAAGATCCTCTGATGACATGGCAGAAGCACAAAAGCACAAGCCAAACACGCATGCTAATTTAAAGCCTTTAACCAGATGTGGCAAACATTGTACCTGCTTACGCAAAATTGGAGAATGCGTCATAAAGCCAAGCCTTAAGCTGATGAGACAGGGGAATATACTACACTTCAAAAATGAGGCACTGTAAAGTTGCATGACAAAGAGTGTGAAGGTATAATTTGATTATGAGGAGCTAGTGAAGAGCTGAGGCCCTGATGGTGCAGTGGTTAAGAGCTGTGGCTGCTAATCAACAGCAGTTTGAATCCACTAGTGTTCCTTGGAAGCTCTATGGGGCAGTTCTACTCTGTTACTGTGAATTGGAATCGACTTGCCTGCAGTGGGATAGTGAAGAGCTGATAACAACGATCCAACCTTCCAGAGATGGGGCTGGATCATGTGAAACACCTTTTTCTTAAGCTTGTTAGGCCCCAAAAGCTTCAGACCTAACTCTATTATCAAGACTGCTCTGTTTTCCAAACTCCTTTTCCACTACCCTGGTGGCATAGTGGTTAAGTGCTATGGCTTCTAACCAAAAGGTCAGCAGTTCGAATCCACCAGGCCCTCCTTAGAAATTCTATGGGGCAGTTCTACTCTGTCCGATAGGGTCGCTATGAGTCAGAATCGACTCGACGGCAATGGATTTTGGCTTTTTTTTTCCACTACAATGTCAAAACCTTTGCTTGACTCTTACCTCTATGATTTAAGGTAGTAACAGGAGAAATGGAATGAAGAGGGACATATAGAGAAAGTAGGAGAAATTAGGGTCTCCCTCTACTTGAAAGCAGATCTGCCACTTACCATTTCTGTTCCAAGGGACAGAATTTACCTGGGGTGAAAAAGGACCTAGCCCATGTGAATGTGCACCCATTATTTGAATGTGCTCCAGTCAGTGAGCTGGAAGAATAATCATTTGGTAGCAGCTCTTTAATGGGGGAAATAGGGGGAGAGATATGGAAAGAATAAAAAGAGGCCCCAAACTTCTTTTCCTGGGGCAATAGCCACATTACTCATTGTGATTGAGTCAATTTCCAGGCCATTACAGTTTTAACGTGTACACCACAGAAGACATCTTTCATTTTTGGTCTGCCCAACATTCATTTCCCCTTCTTCTGGCAAAATCATGCTTGTTTTCCACGCGTAACTATGACTTCTCCATTCCTGTTTGTTCAGTGAAGTTGATTCAAACTCTCCTCTAAGAGTAGATGTGCAAGCCAGGCTTGAGCAATCAAAGCATTACATCCCAATGATTAATTCAGTGCGAGGAGGTGATCCAATCACAGCCTTGAAGGGTATGTTCCAGGACTTTTGTTGGGACTATTGTAAAGAAAGCTTTTCCTCCTCCCTCTACTTCATCTCCTACACCTGGGGTTGCTGTTAGACTAACATATAAGCTGAAAAATATAGACAGCCATCTTTCCACCATGTGGAGGAAACCTGTCTGAGAATTTACTCAAAGCAGAGCAATATGGAGAATGCAATGGCAAAAAGCAAGAATGTTGTTGTGACAATGTTTCATTCTCTGTATTCAGCCAGGACTGAAAATTCCCCTGAAATTTCAAGTTACCTAAGTCAAGAAATTCATTGTTTTGGTTTATTAATTTTGCTAACTCATATTAGTCCCTAGGCAAATTTTGAATGGTATTCATCTACAATTAAAAAAAAAATGAAGGAACATAACTGGAAAGGAAAGAAATTCTCCACAAAGTTGGTCATTTCTTTGAGTGTTTATTCTATAATTAATTCTCACCCCACCCCCCATATCATTTAACTTGTTGGAGTTTCTTATAAGAATCAAAAGTTCATTAGGGCAACTGATTAGATGTGGAGAATAATTCATCACCATTACAAGAAACTGTGAAATTCTTTTCTCTGTGACTATAGGATGCAGAGTATTTAGAATAATTATTTTTGAGAGAAGAAATAAATGTGATTAGATTAAGAAAATTCTCTGTGCTTAGAAGTTATTGTGGAAATGATAAAAGCATTTTTCTCAAAGAGGAACTGATAATTTACCTGCAGATTTAGACAATCAGAGAGTGAAGGTTCTAACCTAATTCTAGTGCTTTGTGACTTGGGAAAATAACTCAGCTTCCTGACCAACAGCTTCATCTTCAAAATAAGGGGTCTGGATTAAATCACTTCTAAAGATGCCTCCCTCTGTAAAATGCTATAAATTCTGCCATACCAAAAAACAAACAAACCCATAGCCATCAAGTCAATTCCTACTCATAGCTACCCTCTAGGACAAAGTAGAACTGCCCCATATGGTTTCCAAGGAGTGGTTGGTAGATTTGAACTGTAGACTTCTGGTTAGCAGCCAAGTTCTCAAACACTGTGCCACCAAGGCTCCATATTATTTATCTGCCATATTGTCTATATTAGTTTCACTTTAGATACCGTGCTTTCATAAAGAAATTGAATATTACGTTTGTATATTCATGAATGTCTATAGTGCTCACAGAGCGAAATCTGCCATGATTTTGTTATGTAGAAATAAATAGATCCTTATGCATATAGAACTGAGTAAGGAAATTAAAGAATGAAAAAGTGGTTTAATTTACATAATCTCAACTATGTCTTCTAAACAGAAGAGAGTGAAGATAATACTGACCAACTCACTATGCATAATGCAAGTGTAACTCTATGGCTCTGAAACCCTGGTGGCATAGTGGTTAAGTGTTACAGCTGCTAACCAAAGGGCAGCACTTTGAATTCACCAGGCGCTCCTTGGAAACCCTATGGGCAGTTCTACTCTGTCCTATAGGGTTGTTATGAGTCGGAATCGACTCCACGGCACCGGGTTTGGTTTGATTTTTAACTCTGTGGCTCATGTTGACCATTCGAGATGTTATCTGAGTAAAAGAGAAAAACAATTATTATGCAATGTGTTGATGCCCTGATAAGTATATTCTTAAGAATTTCAAGTGCTTAATTATGAGCTAAATACTGAAATCCCGGTTCAGAGAGGTGACTTACTCTGGGACAAATACAGACTTATAAAGCTGTTGAACAAACTGAGAGATTTAAAAAGTGGATTACCAAGAGATTTTTTAAGAAGTAATTTTCTCTACTGGATTAGTGAAGGTTCTTATGATTTATTAATTTGTATCCCCTTTAGAAATCTTTTTATTTATCTTATTATATTTTAAACATCCTTATGAGTCTTTGATCTAAAAAAAAAAAAAAGATGCTTAAGGCTTTTTTTTTTATTGTTGCCTAATTCAATAAAAATTGAAGAAGAGGGAAATGCTATTAGGACAGTTTTCAGTGCGTTTTATACTTTAATAAACTCAATGAGTATTAAAATATACACACATCATTAAAATAATTCGATAAAATAAAAACAAAGTTCTGTTTAAAAATGTTAAGCCTAGTAAAATAAACATTATTAATTTATATTTGTTTGTTCCACAAAGGATTTCAGTCTGCTTATTATAATGGGTGTGATATTAATGATATTCTTGGATAATTTGTGCATTCTGTTGGATCACCTTTCTTTGGAATGGGTACAAATATGGATCTCTTCCAGTCTGTTGGCCAGGTAGCTATTGGACCTCTTTCTTCAGTACCATTGGTTCTTGATCATATGCTACCTCCTGAAATGGTGGAACATCAACTAATTCCTTTTGGTATAGTGACTCTGTGTATTCCTTCCGTCTTTTGATGCTTCCTGCATTGTTCAATTTTTTTTGCCTAAAGAGTTCTTCAATATCACGACTCGAGGCTTAAATTCTTTCTTCAGTTCTTTCAGCTTGAGAAATGCTGATCATATTCTTCCCTTTTGGTTTTCTAACTCCAGTCTTTGTACATTTCATTACAATACTTTGTCTTCTCGAGTTGCCCTTTGAAATCTTCTGTTCATCTCTTTTACTGCATCATTTCTTCCATTCACTTTAGCTACTGTATGTTCAAGAGCAAGTTTCAGAGTCTCTTCTGACATCCATTTTGGTCTTTTTCTTTCTTTCGTGTCTTTTTAATGACCACTTGTTTTTTTATGTATGATGAACTTGCTGTTATCCCACAACTCGTCTGATTTTCGGTCATTAGTGTTCAATGCATCAAATCTGTTCTTGAGGTGGTCCCCAAATTCAGGTGGTATATACTCAAGGTTGTATTTTGGCCCTCGTGGACTTGTTTTAATTTTCTTTAGCTTCAACTTGAACTTGCATATGAGCAATTGATGGTGTATGCCGCAGTCAGTCCCTGGCCTTGTTCTGACTGATGATATTGCACTTTACCATCATCTCTTTCCACAGATGTAGTCAATTTGATTCCTGTGTTTATATTCGGTGAGGTCCACATGTATAGTTGCTGTTAATTAAGTTTGAAAAAGGTATTTGTAATGAATAAGTCATTGGTCTTGCAAAATTCTATCATGCAATCTCCAGCATCTTTTCTGTCACCAAGGCCATATTTTCCAGCTACCAATCCTTCTTCTTTGTTTCCAGCTTTTGCATTCCAATTGCCATTAATTATCAATGTGTCTTGATTGCATGTTTGATCAGTTTCAGACTGCAGAAGTTAGTAAAATTCTTCAATTTCCTCATTTTTGGCCTTAGGGTTTGGTGTGTAAATTTGAATAATAGTCATATTAACTGGTCTTCCTTGTAGGTGTATGGATACTGTCCTATCACTAACAGCATGGTACTTCAGGATAGATCTCGAAATGTTCTTTTTGACGATGAATGCGATGTCATTCCTCTTCAATTTGTCTTTCCTGGCAAAGTAGATCGTATGATTCCTGGTTCAGAATGGCCAATACCAATCTGTTTCAGCTCACTGATGCCTAGGAAGTATCGACCTTTATACATTCCATTTCATTTTTGACAATTTCCAATTTTCCTAGATTCATACTCTGTACATTCCATGTTCTGATTATTAATGGATGTTTGAAGCTGCTTCTTCTCATTTTGAGGTGTTCCACATCAGCAAATGAAGGTCTCAAAAGCTTGGCTCCATCTACATCATTAAGGTCAATTCTACTTTGAGGAGGCAGCTCTTCCCCAGTTGTATTTTGAGTGCCTTCCAACCTGAGGGGGCTCACCTTCCGGCACTATGCCATACAATGTTTCACTGCTCTTCATAAGGTTTTCACTGGCCAATTTTTCGGAAGTAGACTGCCAGGTCTTTCTTCCTAGTCTGCCTTAGTGTGGAAGTTCCACTGAATCTTGTCCATCATAAGTTGCTCTGCTGGTATTTGAAATACCTGTGACTTAACTTCCAGTATTACAGCAAGATGAAAGCCACCACAGTACAACAAACTGACAGATGCATGTTGGATGTTCTTGGTGAGGGTTGTTTTATTTATAAGAAGTAGAACTTTTACTAGGCTCAGGAGAACGGGTGGAATTGAAAATGGTTTCCAAGACCTGCCTCATCTTTGGGAGCACGAACTCATCTGTGCTCCAAGTGTCCAGTCTCTATTTCTATTTTGGCACATTCCATCTTCCACCTGACTTAACCTAATTAAATAATGACAATATTATTGATCCCATAAGTTCTCATATTCTTGTTTCGAGCTTCCAGAGCTACTGGTTTCTATTGTGACCTCACAAAAGGGATGAAACAAGATCAGTAATCTAGTGTCATTAACCAAATCATGGAAGTTCCATATATCTCTTTAACATGATCGCATTGACCATTAAATATGAAACTTGCACTTTAATTTTATGGAACTAAAATCTAAATAAGTTAAAACAATTCATGTGAAGGTGCATTTTTGTTTGTTTTAAAATATTTGTTTATTTGTCTGGGTCTCTTTTGTCTGCTAACTGAAAGGTCGGTGGTTCAAACCCACGAAGCTCCACAGGAGTAAAGACCATGTGATCTGCTCCTGTAAGATTACAGCCTAGGAAACCCTATGGGGAAGTTCTACTCTGTCATACAGGGTCGCTATGAGAACTAATCGACAGCACACAATACAGCTAATCACAGTCTTTGAAGTCTTTTTTTTTTAATAGCATGAAGCAGTAGGTGCGTTTTCCTCAGAAAGCTCATAATGTAACTTGTTCAGTCGATTTATTTATAATTGTTGCTTACTATTTTAGGGGGAGAGGTAAGTGTAGCAAAAAGTAACATAAAACTCTTCACTGATTTTACTTAGAAATTTGGATTGTCTGAAAGTCTTTGGGATGAGACTTTTTGGTTTTACTACTGTTGTTTATCTAAAGTGCTACCTTGAATGTGTAGTGGGATTTGGGAGGCTTCTTACCACACTATATTCCTCTTGGCCTAAGATTCTGTTTTTCTACTTAGCAACAGTTATTAGACACCACCATGTTGCCTCTCACTTGTAGAGAATATGAGAATATGAGAATGTTTTAATCTAAAATAAATTTAATCAAAAGAAAAATCAAGGAAATATCCATGTTTGTAATTAAAATTTCCATGCTATAAAGAAAGAATGCTCCACAGTTTTACCATCATAGTTCACTCCTTCCTGCTGGCCAAGTTGGGTGTTGTTGTTGTTGCTGTTAGGTGCCATAGAGTCGGCTCTGATTCATAGTGCCCTCACGCATAACAACGAAACATTGCCCAGTCCTGCGCTGTCCTCACAGTAGTATGTTCCGGCCAATTGTTGTAGCCACTGTGTCAATCTATCTTGTTGACGGTTTCCTCCTCTTTTTTTTTTTTTTTGGCTGACTCTCTACTTTATCAAGCATGGTGTTCTTCTCCAGGAATTGGTCCCTCCTATGACATATCCAGAGTAAGTGAGGCAAAGTTGGATAGAGTCTATTAATACCCAGCTCTCAGATTTGATGCTTGAAACAAACAAACAAAAAAATGTTTTGACAAATCTCTGTTTATTCTGTGTAGTGTAGTATCTCTAAGGGAAAGATCTTCAGAGTTGGGCTGAAGTGTTTTTCAAAGCCTCACCTCAATATACAAGCTATTTGACATTTTCTCTGACTGTGCTTAATTTGTTGAGAATATAAGCATGGGGAAATTTACATAAACATTGGCCATGGCACTGCACTTCCATAGGTATGGGGTGAATCTGTAAGCAAATCTTACACAGATTTGATGGGGCAAATTGACCTTACTGGATGCCTAAGTTACCTAAGAAACAATGGATTTGAAAAACAAGAAATCTCTAACACACACCTGGATTCACATTTAATTCACATTATTGAGACCATTTCACATTATCGAAACCAATTCAGGCTTGTGTTTACATACGCTATCCTTTTTTTTTTTTTTTTTTTTTATCTCCATGCTTATTGCTTTATGAAAAGGTTTTAATTGCTTTTAATACTTAAGAATTACTTTTGTAAAATTGTTTAATATTCACTTCCTTGTAGTCATATCCTACTGTCATCACTCCTAATTTTATGGTCTCTATCCTGGTGGCACAGTGGTTAAAAGTTTGACTACTAACCAAAAAGTTTGTAGTTCGAGTCCACCAGCCACTCCTTGGAAACCCAATGGGGCAGTTCTACTCTCTCCTGTAGGGTTGCTATGTGTCGGAATCGACTCGATGGCAGTGAGTTTGGTTTGGTTGTTATAACCTAAAAAAGGTTTTTGCTTTCTGCAGGATCACAGATATTTGGTAAGTTGACATGCATTGCATGCATTAAATTCTCAGTGTCCCATCTGTTGCTGTGTAAGAAATTTTAATAAAATTGGGAGACTTGTTCTTCCTTTAAATAAGTCATTATCTGATGGGGACGATAGGGCAAAAACAAGTCAGAAACATTAACTACTCATAAAGATAATGGACAGAACCTTATATGAGACTCACAAGTTAGATTCTCAAATGTCCCGTTAGCTAGCGATGTAACATGAGACAAATCATTAAGCTTTTTGTTTCTTATTTTTCTCATCTGAAAGATAAAAGAAAAAAATAAATATCACTTCCATGATTCCTTCCAGCTCTTCAAATTTTATGGCTTGAGGTAGACACTGTGATCAGAAACCCTGATAATATTACTAAAGAGAAGTATTGAAAGAAAAAAGATGCATATGACAAGCCTGAAAGGGTTTATCTTTAGTAGAAGTTTGAGTTTAATTATCTGTTTATATTTTTGGACTGAACCATAATAGTCAGTGTCTATGGTTTTAGTATAAGATTCTTAAGAACACAGAAAAAAAACCACTTAAATTTAAAAAATTATAATTTATTTTTTCCAAATATTATTTTAAAAATACAAATGATACACATAGAAACCTTGGACAATACATTAAAGTATAAAGTCAAAATTTAGATTCCCTCGTAAGATATCCATACCTAAAGAAACACTGTTAACCAATGTGTGTACCTAGTTTATAAATAAATAATTGCTTTTAGAGTTTGGTGTTGCTAGAAGTCAGAATCGACTCGATGGTAACTAACAACAACAATAACAATATTATTTTTTGTAATTTATCCATAAAACCATTGCCATCGAGTTGATTCTGACTCATAGTGTAGGACAGAGTAGAACTGCCCCATAGGGTTTCCAAGGAGTTCTGATAGATTCGAACTGCCAACATTTTGGTTAGCAGACATAGCTCTTAACCACTACACCAGGGTTTCCTAATTTATCCGTAGTTTATTTAAATATTTTAGCCCCAAAGTGTCTCCTGATATTTGAATTGAGATCTTTAGAAAGTTCTGTGAATTTTAAAATCCATTGACTGTATTCGAAGATGTAATACCGAAGATGTTTTAAAAGTAAATTATTGTAGCAGATACCTCAAATAGTCACAGTAATTAGGTCAGGGAAGAGAAGTAGAGAGTGTTATTAAACATTTATACTTATTTATAAACCAAACAGAAAGAGAGTGATGGAGAGGAGAGGTAAGTAATGTAGTCTAACAACCGTGTTCTCAGAATTAAATGGAATTCTTGATCCTAGGCTCCTTGGGCCAGTGCTTATATTCCTGCATACTTTTAAAGAAGGTATATGGTTATAAACTACATTATGTTATGCACTCACAAAAGAAAACCTTGGGGCGGGGGAAAACTCAAACTGAAAGAATAGCAGATTCCAGGAGATTCTTAAAATTGTCAATAAACAAATATAGCAGAATTTCTTGATTGATTTCCAGATGTATTAGTTTCAGGCCACAGTTACCAAAAATATTGACCTTGCTTAGACCAAAGAATATGTCTGAGGAGCTATTATTATTAATAATGAGCAAACAGTGTGGAAATGAGAAAATGCAACTGATAATATACCCTTTGTTCATATGTTATCATAAGAGTCTAAACTCCTTGCCATTGGTTCCAGAATTAGTTGTCATTGGAACCATGCTAAGGGATAGTTTTGGTTTTATTCTATTGTGAAGTGGTTTTTTAAAGGAGACCATTTCTGTGAAAGACAAGGAAAAATTTCCCATGGAGATGGTTGTCGGTAAATCTGGATAGTCTCAGAATTGTTATTACTCTCAGGTATGAAAAGGGACCCTGTTGCCTTTGAGTTGATTCCGACTCATAGCAACCCAATAGGGTAGACTAGAACTGCCCCTATAAGGCATCCAAGGCTGTAGTCTTTATGGAAGCAGACTGTCGTGTCTTTCCCCTAAAGGGCAGCTGGTAGGTTCCAGCTGAGGATCTTTTGATTAGCAGTGACACTCTTAACCACTGAGGCGCCAGGGGGCCTTATGGAAAAGGAATGGAGGAACATCTAGTTATTTCTCTGCTTTACCCAGTAGTTCTTAATAATTTGAATTAGGACCCTATGTTGAATAAGGAAACTAAGTGCCATTTGCCACAAGTGAGTAAGAGGATGTGTACAAAGGAAGAGGGAGTTGAGAGATACCTGATTAGGGATTATTTCAAAGGTTTCTAGAGTTAGAGAGAGTACACTGTAACTTTCCATATATTATTTTAACCATATCTATTTAAATGCCTTTAGTAATATAATTGTGCATTTTCTCATTTTTCCCCTTGATTATATTGGCCAAAGTTATTATATATAGATAGGAATCTGTGGTGTAATGATTATGTGCTCAGCTGCTAATCAACAGCTTGATGACTGGAACCCACCAGCTACTCTGCAGAGAAAGATATGGCAGACTGCTTCTGTAAAGATTTACAACCCGTGGAAATCCTATATAGCCGTTCTACTCTGTCCTGTAGGGTCGTTATGAGTCAGAATCTACTCAATGGCAATGGATTTGGTTTTTTTGGTTTGGTGCCTGACCCTTTACCCCCAGAAAAGATAGCTTTTGTTTTTATTAATTTATTTTTTTCTCATTCTACTGTATTGACTAATTTGTTTTTATCATCGTTTTTCCTTCCACTTCCTTTGAGGTTATTGTTCTAATTTTTTTTTAAATTTAAAATTTAGTTTCATTTATTTTGTGTTGAATAAATATATTTAAGACTATAAAATTACATTCTGAATGCTTTACATAAATTTTCATAGATAGTATTATCAGGGTATTATATCCTGAGTTACAAGAGGGAGCCCCCATGTCAATAAACTCTTTGCTATTGAGTGTTTATTCTGTGCCTCTGGTCCAAGATCCAATCCCATGTGTGCTTCCCCAGCCCTGCTACAATATATTAGTCAATTCATGTAGCACTTTTTTGTGGATAATATATATGCTTTTTTCTATAGCAAGGGCTCTGCTATGCTGAGCTACGTTGAATGACTGAGCTATACTGTAACCCATACTAATTATTGAAGCAATAAGTGAAAGAAGAGGAGCATCTTAAGGAGAATAAGCATCTTTATGTGATGCATTTACTTTAGGTGTAAACTTTTCATGATCTTTCTGCAACAGAAGAAGTCCTATTCTACAAGGCGAGTAGGCTTTTTCTACTGGACTGGAGGTTTCAGGGGAATTTAGAGCCAAGAGTCTCAGGTATGCTCACCCAAATATCACCATACCAGATCTCAGATTTCTTCTTCCTTATCAGGACCTTGACTTTAGCAGAGGAGAGTCACTGGGCTGCTTAGTCAGTCTTTTTTTGCAGCACTACCACCCTTGGAAGGTGCCCTGGTGGCACAGTGGTTAAGCACTTAGCTGCTAACCAAAAGGTCAGCGTTTTGAACTCACCAACTGCTCTGGAAGAAAGATGTGGCAGTCTGCTTCCATAAAGATCACAGCCTTGGAAAACAAACTACAGACTGGGAAAAAATTTTTGGCGACAACAAATCTGATCAGCATCTAATCTCTAAAATCTACAAGATACTGCAAAACCTCAACAACAAAAAGACAAATAACCAATTAAAAAATGGGCAAAGGTAAAGGAGACTGGAGAAACCCCGAGAGTATGGCCCCCAGATACCCTTTTAGCTCAGTGGCGAAGTTACCTTCAAGGTTCACTGTTCAGCCTGCGAGTGGACAGCCCAGTAAAACCATGAGAGTAACGAGGTACAGGAGTCCAGTGATAAGGTCTAGAAGGCAGAAGGGGAGTAGGAAGCTGATGATAGGGAACACAAAGTAGAGTAAGGATATTGTTGATGTGTTGTGAGATTGTTAACCATTGTCATAGG
>NW_004443973.1:337446-338965 GCF_000243295.1 Trichechus manatus latirostris | reverse complement strand
AGACAGAAAGGGCCACATAAACCAGAAATTTCATCCTCCTGAGACCAAAAGAACTCAATGGTGCCCAGCTACCACCAATGACTGCCCTGACAGGGAACACAACAGAGAGTCCCTGATGGAGCAGGAGAAAAGTAGGGTGCACAACTCAAATTCTAATAAAAAAAGACTAGACTTAATGGTTTGATTGAGACTGGAGGGACCCCAGAAGACATGCCCCCGGACTCTCAGCCCAAAACTAAAACCATTCCTGTGGCCAACTCTTCAGACAAAGATTAGACTGGACTATGGGACATAAAATGATACTTATTAAGAGTGTGCTTCTTAGCTTAAGTAGATACATAAGATTAAATGGGAAGCTCCTGTCCAGAGGCAAGACGAGAAGGCAGAGAGGGTCAGGAGCTGGTTAAATGGACATGGGAAATCGGGACTGGAAAAGTGGAGTGTGCTGTAACAGTATAGGGAGAGCAACTAGGGTCACGTAACAATGTATATATAAATTTTTGTTTGAGAGACTAACTTGAATTGTAAACTTTCACTTAAAGCACAACAATTAAAAAAACAAAAATAAAAAAAAGATTACGGCCTTGGAAACCCTATAGGGCAGTTCTACTCTGTCCTGTAGGGTTGCTATGAGTTGGAATTGACTCCAAGGTGACAGGAGTCTGTGCCTGTAGTCAGCAAGTCTGTCCCATTATTGCATAAGATGAGGGTTCTGTAAATATTGCTTTTGAGGTTTTTCAGTTTTCAACAGCGTGGACTGAGTTGGAAAAGAAGAAGGGGACATCAGGATTGGAGGAAGACTTATTAACAACCTGCGTCATGCAGATGACATAACCTTGCTTGCTGAAAGTGAAGAGGACTGGAAGTGCTTACTGATGAAGATCAAAGACTACAGCCTTCAGTATGGATTACACCTCAACATAAAGAAAACAAAAATCCTCACAGCTGGACCAATAAGCAACATGATGATAAAAAGAGAAAATATTGAGGTTGTCAAGAATTTCATTTTGCTTGGATCCACAGTCAACACCCATGGAAGCAGCAGTCAAGAAATCAAAGGATGCATTGCATTGGGCAAATCTGCTGCAAAAGACCTCTTTAAAGTGTTAAAAAGTGAAGATGTTACATTAAGGACTAAGGTGCACCTGATCCAAGCTATGGTGTTTTCAATCACCTCATATGCATATGAAAGCTGAGCAATGAATAAGGAAGACCAAAGAAGAATTGACACATTTGAATCATGGTGTTGGTGAAAAAGATTGACTATACCATGGACTGACAAAAGAATGAACAAATCTGTCTTGGAAGTATAACCAGAATGCTCCTTAGAAGCGAGATGGCGAGACTTCATTTCATATACTTTGGACATGTTATCAGGAGAGATCAGTGTCTGGAGAAGGACATCATGCTTGGTGAAGTAGAGGGTCAGGGAGAAAGAGAAAGACCCTGAACGAGATGGATTGACACAGTGGCTGCAACAATGGGCTCCAGCATTACAAGGATCATGAGGATGGCACAG
>NW_004443973.1:336445-337346 GCF_000243295.1 Trichechus manatus latirostris | reverse complement strand
ATTTGGAAGACAGCTACCTGGCCAACCAACTGGAAGAGATCCATATTTGTGCTTATTCCAAAGACAGGTGACTCAACCGAATGCGGAAATTATCGAACCATATCATTAATATCACATGCAAGGAATATTTTGCTGAAGATAGTCCAAAAATGGTTGTAGCAGTACATTGACAAGGAATTGCTGAAATTCAAGGCAGATTCAAAAGAGGACATGGAATGAGGGATATCACTGCTAATGTCAGATTGATCACGGCTGAAAGCAGAGAATACCAGAAAGTTGTGTCTTATTGGCTGACTATGTAAAGGCAATCGACTCTGTGAATCTTAACAAATTATGGATAACATTGTGAAGAATGGGAATTCCAGATGACATTTACTCCGCTAAACCTGCCAAGATGGCAGGTAGTCTCAGAATAAAAAAGTCCACTCAAGTGACTGGAACATATTACTTATTTAAGGCAATAAACATTAAATTGTATTTTGATTAAAAAAAAAACAAAAAAAAACCCTGTTGCTGTAGAGTCGATTTCAACTCATAGTAACCATATAGGACAGAGTAGAACTGCCCCATAGGATTTCCAAGGAGTGGCTGGTAGATTCAAACTGCCAACCTTTTGGTTAGCAGCTGAACTCTTAACAGTTTCGCCACCAGGGCTCCATTTTGATGAAGATCCTTATAAATCCTCTTGCCCAATCATTTGTGTGATATTTTCCTAGCAATGTAATTAGAGACTAAAAGAGTGAATGTGATATTACTTAAATATATTAACAAAATTTCTTACAGTGCAAAGAGTCAATATTCGTTTCTATGACTCTTTCCAAAATTTATTTCTGGTAATTTGATTTAAAAATATTTCTATACTATGGATGTTTTAATTTGTATTTCGTTGATTATTAGTGAT
>NW_004443973.1:331529-334777 GCF_000243295.1 Trichechus manatus latirostris | reverse complement strand
GTGGAATTTCACCTTCACTAGAGGACTCTTCCTCATTCCTTTTCTCACAATGAGTGGTGATATCATTCACTTGTCTACAAGTAGAACATTTTCAGTAGGTCTACAGGTACACTTGTAGCTTGAGATTTATCCTTCATTGTTGAGCTTTTAGAGAATCAACAAATAGCATCCATCTTTGCTATTTGATTCCAAACCAGATGAGAGGAAGAAAGGTAGCCATCAACATGTCAGCTTTACTGCTGATAAAATTTGCTTCTAGGGTTGGGGAAGTACATGGCTTTAAGTATATAGCTAACATAATCTCATTGTCAGTTTATGTCTTGCAATAGACCACCAAATGTAAAAGTTTGTGTCCAGGATTACTACATCACATTAATCCAGCAGACAGAGGGAAGCAAGGCCAGCAAATCTCTAAGTGCTGTGTTGTCTTTGTTGTTAGTGTCCCTGGAGTCAATTCCGATTTATGTGCAGAGTAGAACTGTGCTCATAGGGTTTTCAAGGCTGTGACCTTTTGGAAACAGATACCCAGACCTCTTCTGAGATGCCTCTGGGTGAATCTGAACCACTAACCTTTCAGCTAGTAGTCAGGTGCTTAACCATTTGTACCACGCAGGGATTCCATCCTCCCCACTTCCCCCACTAAATGCTTAAAGAAATGTGGATAGACCAATGTGTCAGAAGGAGTGAGAAAGGAGTAGGGCAAGAGACCCACCATACTACTCCATGGAAATACAAATAGTAGGACTTCATCTGCATACCAAAGTACAAGTGGTACAGTATTAGACACCTTATTTGAAAATGAACTTCATTATTCTTATGGGTGGATGTCAACAGTTGTTTTATTTAAAACTTTGAAAGTTAGTTATTATCACCTGCAGAAAGAACACTTCTTATCACTAATACTATAATAAGAGTATTTGATGAGTATGAGATTAATATGTCACAGTTCAAGATTCAGCTACTCTCTGCTGATTGAGATCTGGATGACAGACACTATGCATATTGCTTTCACATTTAATTTAACTATCATCTTTTGAAAACGTAGGCATGATTTAACAATTATTTCAGATAAGACCTGTATTTTCTAAAGTTATACAAATATTAAAATCAGGATTTACACAGATGATATTGGGCATGTTTTCTCATATTCATTTCTCCCTTTTCCTGTTTATAAAAGGTCTAACTAATACCCTGCTTTCTCCAAAGACCGAAATGATTGTTTCTGTTTGTGTTTTAATGCAGATTTTAACTATTGGTGAGCATAGTTTAACCGAGTATCCAAATCACTCCCTAAAATTATGTCTGAAATGTTGCCAAGACAACTTTTTGCTCTTTCGCCCTTGTACTTTTATGCTCTAAAATGTATAAAACAAGGTCACCCATTTACTTTATTTAGGACTTACTTTCAAATAAATGACAATTCTGTATCTTTTAATGGTGGGTGCAAATTCAGAGACTTTCAAAAATTCCTTGCAACAGCGCTTTAGAATGATGCTGAAGTGCTTTATACATATACATTGGGTCCTCTTTTGGAATGTATTTAAAATGAAGTTATAGAAAGCTTTATAATTCAAATGAAAAAAGGTTCTGTAGATATTTTACAAATTCAATTCAATACAATCCCCTAAAACATTTAGCTGCCTTTAAAGAAAATCCGTCTTTCTGTCAGACTTTGGCAGTTAAGCTACAGTCTGCTGAGATGGCAATATTCAACACCCTGCCTCCTGCTCGGCAGCAGACATTAAGCTTTGGCTGTGACCATGCAATCCCATTTTAAACTCTCGTCTCTGTATGTGTCAGTTATGACTTGGCAGCTGGCTGGAACAAACATTTAAATCTTTAGATCTGCGGATTTAATTAAAGTACTCTATAGGAAAGCGAAACTCTGGATTTCATGGCTTGTAAACATACACTTAAAAATAAATAATCGCGAACACCTAAAATATTGGTTACTTTCCTTGGCTGTTCTAAATTTAGAGTATGTTTGTATATTACACGAATTCTGCAGAAGTTTATATGAGATTTAATACTCTAAGCCTGGACTCTACAGTGGCCTATAGCTTTCTTCAGTAAGGTCATTCTGCGGAGTGCTAAAATGCAGAGCTCATGAGAACTGCTTCACAGCTTTACTTCCTACCTGGACACAGAGTTGCAGCTCAGTCCTTTGCTACTGGCTGGCTCAGCATTGACCTTTCACACTGTTCCAGTCTGTTAGAAACCACTCTCATGAATAAAGTAAAAATTTCCTGTTCTAGCAGTTTAAGGAACCAGGTGGCTTCCTGACCTCATACTTTCAGAAACTTGCTTTTCTAAGGGTGCTACAGGCTCGGTAGCAGTTCACAAAAGGCCTTTTTGAGGACATCCTAGAAAAATGTGTTGGAAAAGGTTCTTCTGTGGTGTCAGCTTTTGGGGAAAGTAGCTACTATTGTAGAATTTTAGAACTGTGGACTGTCAAGTAGGAACAGACCTTAGAGGTCAGCTACAATTGAGGCAGGGAGAAAGAGGAGAATCAATGTGCCACATAATGACAAAATTGCTGCAAGAACCCAGGCCCTTAAATTCCTAGTCTAGTTCCTCACAAACTCATAGCACACTGCTTCTGAAGAGAATTGTTATTATTTTAAAACCAACTTTTTTCCCAGCAGATTGGGGACAACATAATATTCCCGTATCTATGTGGATCATCCTAATTTCAGTGTTTTGTTTTTTATTGTATATTGATGAAGGTAATTTTTTAGTGTTCACATCTCAACACATAAATGAAGCATGCAGCAGAAGAAAAGAATGGAATTTTTTGGTAGAAGGACCTGGGTAATAACAGAGCAGTCAAAAATATGGACTGTAGCGTCCGATTCCCAGGATTTGAACCTCTGCTTTGCCACTTTTCCATTTTGGGACTTGGGTGCATCCCTTAACCTGACTGTGTCTCTGTTTGCTCTATGTAAAATGGGGAAAATATTAGCAGCTACCTCATAGTGTTATCTGAAAATTAAATTAATATATGTTAAGTGCTTAGAATAGAACCTGGCACATGGTAAGTATTTTATCAGTGTTGGTTATTATAATCATTAGTTGGAAAAACTTAGATATCTTTTACCTATAAACCACGGAAAATACTATGTATCTGGTAACATTTTTACTACTATTTAAATTGTATATAAAATATATAATTACAGACATATGTGTGTGTGTATTTTAAAAAATGGTTTACACAAAAGAGGTAATCAGTAAATGTTTGTTCCTTTATA
>NW_004443973.1:328516-331243 GCF_000243295.1 Trichechus manatus latirostris | reverse complement strand
CTCCTCACTTATCGATATGGTTAGGTTCCAACGATGAGGTTGTTATTGGAAAATCGATGTTATGTGAAAATGGAGGATGACCACATCAGATCACAAAATGGAGGATGACTACATCATTATATAACTGCCAAATTGCATTATTACACAACTGCCAAACCACTGAGAATCGTGGCCCAGCCAAGCTGACACATAACTTTAACCATCACAGCCAGCGTTACTCTTGCCTCACACTTTGGCATTCATTACTGCCAGACATACATCATTAATGTGCAGAATAGTCAGATAGTAGATTTTTTTACTATTATTGTAAATGCAAAATGTTGGATAATGAGATAGCTAAAAAGTGAGGAGTAGGGTGTGTGTGTGTTTATATATGTATATAAACCCATAGCATTGTATTCTCCCTTTTCTGCACATATGTAGCACATTATACAAACTCTCAGGCATCTTACTTTTTTAACTCAATATATCTTGGATTTTTTTACATAACTGTAATATACTGAGCCTTTTCTTTGATAAATTTCAGGTGCATAGTAGCCCATTGCAGGAATGTACTGTTGATGGTCTTTTGAATTGCTTTCAACTTTTGGTATTAGAAGTAATACTGCAGTGAGTAACTTTGTATATAGGTTGCTATGCATTTATGAAACATAGTTTGTGGGATAAATTCCCAGAAGCAAAATTGCTGGATGAGGGGTATATGCATTTATTTTGATTGTCAGATTACCCTCCACGGGAATTATAAAAATTTACAGTAAGCATCGGGTGTTGTTCAACTTTTGGATTATTGCCAGTTTGAATAACTGAAAAATGCTATCTCAGCTTAACTTTCATTTGCATTTTTAAAATTATGGTAGGAATAGGCATGTTGTCATTGTTTAAGGATGATTTATGTTTTGTTTTCTGTGAAGGAAGCATATATAAGGATCTTAGTCTTGATTTCTAGGAAATTTCTATCTATAATATTAGTGGTAACTCTTTTTCCCAATTTGACAATTATTTTATGAGGCTTATTTTTCCCCATGCAGACATTTTAAAACATTTTTATGTAGTTAAATTTATTAATTTTCCCTCATGTGCATTTGAATCGTTGTTAGAAAGCCCTTTTCTATTCCAAGAAGATGAAGAAATTCTTCCATTTTTCCTTTAAATATTCTTATGATTTTCTTGTTTTATTTAATTTTTTGGTCAAAAATATTTTTATCTGTACTCTTTGCCTCAGCGTATTGCAATTTACTTTACCTTAAAAGTTTTCAAATTGTAGTACTAGCTTTTTGTTGAGCACTTGGTATATAGAAAATGCTAAGTATATATTTGTTGAATTATTAAAATTATTTCCCTTTATAAAATGCTCTTCACTTTTCAATATGGGGTCAGATAGGAGCTCCCCAGTAAAGACCATGCTTGTGTTATGCATGTTGTACTGTGTGTAGTTCCAGGGGCACTATGTCATTGGAATGGTGCAGAGCATGGCCGTAACTGGCAACCTGACCTTGTTTGTCCAACCTCCATCATAGTATAAATTACCATCTGCTTGTCTTCCCTACAATATCATGATCTCCTTGCAGGTAGATACTTTCAACACTCTCACTTCTGATTGCGAGAATATAACAGGAATATCTTGGTATATCTTATACACGCTGTAGATCTCTGTGGAATGAATGACTGCATTGAAAATACATTTTAAAAAGGAGAAAACTGTACTTGGTTTCACTACAATGTCATTTTTAATTCAAATAGGCTATTCAATATATTTCATCATTTAAATCAAACACTCGGTTAATGTCTTTTTTTCAAAGAAGAAAGGTTTCAGTCAGACTTGACCTTTAAAGGCAAGAGTTTCTCATGAAATAACATAATTGTTAGTACCTTCAAAATGACTGTGGTATTCAGAAAGACATTCTATGGTTTCTGGAGGTAAACTTCTGTTCATGGAGTTATTACAGATTAAACATACATTGATAGTATTATTGAATGCGTACTGTGTTGCAGGCACTGTGCTAAAATTTTGGCACACATGACCTTAATTTCTTAGTGCAATACTGTCATTAATCTTTCTTCATAAACAGGGAAGCTGCAGTGTTTACTGTTTTAACTTAGAAATATTAAGACTTTTTCCCAAAGTCATTGACATGGTATTTATGTAGCAAGAATTTGAATCCAGGTCCTTAAGGTAACAATTCTGCTATACTGCTTCCCTTCTTAACCTTGTTGAGGATGCATCATCCTAAGGCCAGGACTGAACAGGAATGTGTAGAATTCAAGAGGAAAAGGACCCAGGTCTCCAGAATTGCTTGATTCCTTAAACACTGGTATTTGTAAGAAAGCTGATAGTTTTCAATACTTTTACTCTAAAATTCCCCAGAACACAGGTGCAGCTATTACGGCAATTACCTGCAAACCGCTGAAGAGTGACCTGGTGATGTGGTAATAAGCACTGATCTATACTCAACCAAACAGAGTTCTACATTTTAGATCTATCTATAATAGTCAGGAATTTATTATGTTGCCTTTATTACAGAGTTGCAGGGATCCTGCACTATACACTTTATTATCGAGACTGCCTGTGAAGAATAAGGACAGATTTTTAATTACATTCACTCCAAATACCAAAGTTATATTTTCCACTGCCCTACTGCCTGTGGCGCAATTGAAATAGCTCCCTTCTCTCAAATGTCCTGCAATGTAAATGTGTGTGTGGGTGTGTGCGTAATCATCTGGTTCAAA
>NW_004443973.1:325893-326912 GCF_000243295.1 Trichechus manatus latirostris | reverse complement strand
AGAAACATGTCCTCATAAAGAAACACAGTGATGAAGGGAACTGCATTATCAACTTCATTTGTAAATTGAGTAAAGACCAATAACATGTTCCAATAACAACTTCCACAAAGGAATTTCAATAATGTTATTGAAATTCCTCAGGACTAAAGAGCTATTCCTGTCTATGACTACACTGATCAAACACATAACCTCTCTTGCCCTGTCTGAATCCTGTGAGTCTGTCTCACCATAATCACACCCTGTGTGGAGTGATGAAGGGCCTTGGTGAGACTGTACATCCCTTTCACTGTACCTGCTGGGCTATTGTTATTGATAGGTGTCATCAAGTCAGTTCTTACTCGTAACAACCCTATGTACAACAGAATGAAACACTGCCTGGTCCTGTGCCATCTTCAAAATCATTGCTATGTTTGAGCCTACTGTTGCAGCCATTGTGTCAATCCATCTCATTGAGGCTCTTCCTCTTTTTCGCTGACTCTTTACCAAGCATGATGACCTTCTGCAGGGACTAAGCCCTCCTGATAACATGTCCAAAGTACCTGAGATGAAGTCTTGCCATTCGGTCTTCTAAGTAGCATTCTGGCTGTACTTCTTCCAAGACAGACTTGTTTGTTCTTCTGGCAGTCCATGGTATATCCAATATTCTTCATCAACACCATAATTCAAATACATCAATTCTTCTTTGATATTCCTTATTCATTGTCCAGCTTTTGCATGCATATGAGGCAATTGAAAATGCCATGGCTTGGGTCAGGCGCACTTTAGTCCTCAAGGTGACATCTTTGCATTTTAACACTTTTAAGAGATCTTTTCCAGCAGATTTGCCCAATGCAATACATCGTTTGGTTTCTTGACTGCTGCTTCAATGGGCATTGATTGTGAATCCAAGTAAAATAACATCCTTGACAACTTTGATCTCTTCTCCATTCATCATGATGTTGCTTATTGGTCCATTTGTGAGGTTTTTTGTTTTCTTTATGTTAAGGTGTAATCCATACTGAAGGTTATAGTCTTTGATC
>NW_004443973.1:322828-324236 GCF_000243295.1 Trichechus manatus latirostris | reverse complement strand
AGTTGTTTTTAGGAAGTAAAATAAAATCATATAATTTAAGGGATAAAATACAAAAAGTTGAGAGATTTTAGAATCTTGATTATTATAGGGATGGCTTATAAATATTTTTTTAAAAAAACAGGAGAGGTATAAATAGTTTACATATTCTTTAATGGAATTTCTGATAATATTTATCAAGGCTGAAGGAAAAGTATCTGTCACGTCCATTAAAAATATTTTATTTCTTTGTTTCAGGTGAGTCCTGACAGGTGTTCAGAAATAAAAAAAAAAAAAAATTGAGTCTAAGTATTAGCAAGTTTATCTTCCAGCAACATTTTGAAAACATTTCAATGTCCTCAGAAATTTCTTGTACACAATTATTGCCATTCTGCCGATGTTCTTTTCTCTGAAACCATATTAAAAAATGAATTAATCAAACACACCTCTAGTTTTCATGTTAGATACTGTAAATGATTAAAAATAGGAAAAGATGTACAACTTGCAAGCCTTGATTCCTTATCACAGAGAGCCTACAACTCAGTTTGGGGGACATTTATTTAATATTTATTATTATTAAATGTAAGCATCCATGCATTTAGTTAATGTCTATTATATTCAAGCAATCTCCTAGGTGCTTAGAGACCCAACGGTGAGTGTCAAAGTTCTGACAGCAATTATATGGGCCACTCAAATATGGAATTAAGGAGCCATTTACAACAATGGGTAGGTTTTAGGAAAATCATCAAAGGATAATTCAGTACAAGATCTGGAATTAATGGTGAACTGTTTCTATCCCTAGCAAGGGCTCTTTGAGTGGAGGGACTGTGATGGGTATAAGAAACAAAATAAAGTCTGACTGGAACAAAGATAGCATAATGTACGTTGTATCTGGAAAGATAAGTGAAACTATGGCTTTCTTTTTTCTTGTAGTTTTTAGGTGTAATTGTGTGATGTTGATATGTTCATATTGATGTTTTTGGAATAGAGTAGTAGAGAGTGTGTATTAGTAGGAGAGACAAAGGTAGATGTGGCGAGAGAAATTTGTATAATTAGAGTAGTTCAATAAGACATGGTACTTGCCGATGCTAGGCTCGTGGTATAGAAGGGGAATATGGATTGATTAAAAAATATTTAAGGAGAATATTAATGGGAAATATAGATGGAATATAATGGGAGCTACTATAAGAGGGCACTATCAAGGATTGGTGCTAGTTTTCTGTTTTATAGAATTGGAGATTGGTGATACTATGCACTGAAATAAATAATAGTTTAAAGACTACTTGATTTTGTAGACTAGATCATTATTTCAATCCTTGAGATGTGGAGTTTAAGGTGACTGAGATGAGTAAGAGATGATCAAGTAGGCACTTGGAAATGCAAATATGGAGCTTAGCGGATAAATTTGGTTGGAGTCATAAATCTGTATCTT
>NW_004443973.1:321178-322151 GCF_000243295.1 Trichechus manatus latirostris | reverse complement strand
ATATTTCTCTGATAACATGATATGTTCATTGGCATGCTTTATTTACTTTCTAGTTTTTACTTACATTAGATGCAAACATTTTTCTCTTTGATACAGATAGAATAGATTTGCCTACATGTTTTTTAAACTCCAGTCATCATTGAACTAATGAGCATAACATTTTAGAGAAGAAGGGATTTAGGGGCTGCTTTATTTGACACTTCACTTACCATGATTATGGGGTTCAGCTGGGTAAGTCTGAAATCATCTGTAAGGGCAGGCTGCAAGGTAGTCGTCACTCTCAGGCAGGAGTTGATGATGCAGTCCACAGGTGGAATTTTTTTCTTTCTCAGGTAGCTCTTAAGGTCTTTCAACTGATTGGATGAGGCCCACCCACATTATTGAGGATAATATCCTTTATAGATTATAGATGTTTACTACGTATTAAATACCTTCATAACAATACCCAAATTAGTATTTGATTGAATAACTATGTGCTATATAGCCTAGCCAAGTTGACACATAAAACTAACCATCACAGTTCTCTACCAGAACTTGCACTAATAAATAACTAGGTACAATCCCTACAAAACATATGAGAGCTTACAACTTAATACAAATGAGGATGATACAGATAAATGCTCTCTCTGGTTATGTAATCTCAAAGAACTTCAAAGAACAGTAAATAATATAGTCAAGTACTCAGGTTTGGGGCCATATTTTCAAAACTCTAGAAGATAAACGAAAGCTCAGTTTTATAAATAATTTCAAATATATAGATTCAATATAAGGTTCCACATTTAGTCAAATATCTTTTTTTTTTAATTTTAATGAAGTGTCATATGTTAGAACTCACAAAGGACAGAGACACTTTGTTTCCAACTTAAGGAGCTTGAATAAATAACTGATTTTAGTTCCCATTTTTCCTCTCTCTTTAATAGGACCTAGAATTCATATTGTATTAATAAGACTTAGTTTCTCTGTGTGTTATGTT
>NW_004443973.1:314237-315285 GCF_000243295.1 Trichechus manatus latirostris | reverse complement strand
GGGCTGTATGATAATCCCATAGAATCATGTTTCCAGCATCTGGGAAGTTATACATGGGATAGAAGATAGGAGATTGATCCAAAGGGGAGAAGCTGAGACTGGATCTCATGTAGGACCTGGAGCTAATGCAGAGCCAGGTCTGAGCTTGGGGTGTCTTACCTGGACTGCGCTGCTGACCTCTGCTGGGCCCAGGAAGAGGGAAAAAGGCATTTGAAAATCTAGGGGTGGGGTGTCCTAGACCTAGGGCCCAGGGTAGGGGTCCAAGAGTAATAGGGTTGAAAGTACGCTACGTTTAGTAATAGCAGTTTGTAGTAGTAGTTTGTGTATTAAAGGAAATGTTAGATATTTATTAATATGATAACTTCCCTGTATAAGCACCATCTTGTGTAATAAGGTCAATATATTTTAGAGTTAAGCACTTCAATTATTAATTGTATGTGGATGTCCAAATATACATATAACATACATTGAACATTAACATTATAAATCTAAGAAAACTTATAAATTATAAAGAGAAAAATAGTTCAGAAAAAAATGGTCTTTGAGTATACAGTCTGTTCTTAACAATACAAAGTAAAATATTATTGGGTGCCAGTTGTACATGGCTTGAAAGCCATTAAAGTTTATGTATCAGTTTCCATTTTTAGGGGGAGAAGCTAGTCTAAGACAACTATACAAAGTGCCTTAGCTGAGTCACTTTACTTTTCATGGAAATGTAGTTCCCAGGTGGCACAAGTAGTTTGCGATTAGCTGCGAACCTAAAGGTTGGTGGTTTAAACCCACCAAGTTGCACTGCAAATGAAAGGCCTGAGATCGCTTCTTTAAAGATTACAGCCAAGAAAACCCTATGGAGTAGTTCTACTCTGTAACACATAGGTTGCCATGAGTCAGAATCAACTCGATGGAAATGGGGTTTGGGTTTGGGGTAGTTATTTATATATGTTCAATGAGAATCTGTTTCCCAACAGGCTATAACTAGACAAATTAAATTTATAAACTATAACCATGACAGTAATTTCACACTGAAAGATATATATCATTCAATTAG
>NW_004443973.1:308192-309259 GCF_000243295.1 Trichechus manatus latirostris | reverse complement strand
TATGTGAATAGTTAGAAAACTATATTGTATAACTGGCATTTGTTACACGAAATAGAACTCTCAGCTATTACTATCATCATAATGATCATTACTACTATTACTATTATCTAGTTTAACCAATTATTTTACAAATGAGCCAAGAGTATGACTTGCCAATGGTCAAACATCTAGATTAGTTAAATAGGTTTCAACTGAAGAAAAAGAGGAAGAGGCAGAGAAACTACCATCCTTAGGGATTAAATTCATTTTTTTTTTTTTTTAAATATCAGACATCAGAAGTGTTCTATATTTTCCCTTTTGGTTCTTGACCCATTTTTGCCTTTAAAAGGACAAAACACATATACACACACACATACGCACTCATGTGGATTTCTGCACAAATCTTCAGCTTTGTGTATTTTTAAAAATCTAAATCCCGTGGAGGAAGTAATACATTACAACTGAAAATACAAAGTCAGAAGCAGTTACCATCAAGAAAGAGTGATGGCTTCAAGCAGGGAATCTATGGACACCACAGGCCCTAAGATCAAAACAGGAGCCAAATTGGTGACTTTGATTGTGTCAATCAGAGCCCATTCTTCTGCTTACGTGTCATCATATGTAGTAGAGCACAGTACTCAAAAACATAAACTTTTGCGATTCAAATTTTAGCCTTACAGTTTATTACCTGAGGGACACCAGGCAAGTTATTTAACCTTTCTGAGCTTATGCTTCCTCATTTGTAAAATTGAGATAATCAGAGTATCTTTCTAATAGGTTTGTTTTGAGAATTGAATAAGCCAATCCATGTAAAGGATGTAGTATAGTGTCTAGCTCATGATAATTTCTCAATATTAAGTATTATATACACAGATATAAAATTATATAGTATGGATATTATTACTTATAGGAAAACAGTCTCTTTTTAAAAGGTAATATTCATTAGTTTCAATAGTTTAGTTTCAAAAAATTAAAGGAAATTTTGGCACATGTAACTATATAATACCTATCTGTGTCGTTACATTCTTAGAAAAATTTCCCTGGGTAATTAGTTTCAAGGAATATTGCTGAGTTTGCATATCACTGTC
>NW_004443973.1:305113-306391 GCF_000243295.1 Trichechus manatus latirostris | reverse complement strand
ATTTACTACTCATTTATTTTTCCTTTCAGTCAGCACATGTGATTGATGACCTACTATATCAGACACTGTGATAATTTCTGGGATACAGTGGTACACAAGACCTCACGGCCCTCATCAACCTTACAACTGAGCTAAAAGCAACAGAAAAAAAAATTAGTATCATCAAGATTAAGCTATAGATTCTCCAACTTGCTGCCAAACTTTAAAATAGGAGATGTAGTTTTTTTTTCTAATGACACTCTGGAAACCATGACTGTCATAAAAGAACTATTATGCAGTAGGGAAGATGGGATTAAGAGAGGAAGAGCGGGATACTGGCTGACTAGCAAATGATGTGCTTTTGCAAAGCACGAACACGTGAAATAAAATGATGACTGCAAAGATCTTGTATGTTTGCAATAATTAGCCAGGTGTGGCTCTACTGATAATGTTTGGCAGAATTATCCATAGAACAGAAATGGAAAGTTTGCAGAGGATTCTAATTTAAATAGAACAGCTACTCTGTGTAGGGAAAAGTGTAAATAGGAAAAAGTGTAAATAACAGCTGGCAGCTGTTATGTGTCTCAAAAAATCCAAATAGTGTTCTGCTTTTGAATATAGGTTAAACTAGGTTTGATACACGAGAGCTTTTTTTAGGATCTGGAGTCCTAGAATTCTGTAAAAATAGACTGCTGTGATTTTGTGCTCTGTAGAATGGAGGCACTCTTGTTTTAATGATTTGATCAATCTACCATAAACTATTGTGAAAAACTACTATTTCAGAAGCATTTTATAGATTCAGCCTTTCTATTCCTTTATCAATTTTTTAAGTCTATCCCTACACCTGTTAAGAGGAGCAGTAAGTCTATTACCATGTCCATCCCTTAGTTAGTGGTATGATCACACCTGCTCTTTCAATACAGAATGATGATGCAACTTAAAAAACCCTTGAACGTTTTGTGAATATTCTCGTTCTACTTACAATTAACAACAATCCTCGATTAACAAATTCTAAGCTATAGAAGAACATGAACCAACATATAAGCCATTTATTATTCAAAAGGATTATGCAATTTCAAGTTCTCTATCGCATACTTTTCCCACATATTTATGTTTTGTAGTTTCTGCTATTCCTATAAAATATGTGACTCTCAGTGATACACACACACACACACACACACATATATATATATATACACACACATATGTATTTATACATATGGAGTCCTGGAGTCCTGGTAGTACAAATAGTTAAGTGCTTGGCTGCTAACTGAAAGGTTGGTGGTTCAAACCTACCCA
>NW_004443973.1:302495-303979 GCF_000243295.1 Trichechus manatus latirostris | reverse complement strand
TTTTTTTTTTTTTTTCTTGCAGGCGAATAAAAGTATTACTACTTATATGGGATAAGTATGGCCTAGTTTCTCTGTGGTTCCCAAGACACTATACTTAATTCATTTTCTTGCTATTTAAGAGCCACTGGAATTGTACCTCATAACAGGTTACTCAGGAACGTTGCACTGCAGTACACAACATAACCTTTCTGATTGCTTTAAATGGAATTAGATTCTACCTTGGAATCATGGTAAAAATGTCAATTAAGTAAGGGGATTTAAAAAAAAAATACATTTTATTTTTTCGGCAGTTTTAACTTTACAGAAAAATTGTGGAGCAATTACAGAGTTACCATATACTCTCCTCCATGTCGGTTTCCTCTATTATTACCATCTTGCATTAGTGTGGTACATTTGTTACATCAGTGAACCATTACTGATAAGCTTTTATTAACTAAAATCTCTAGTTTTCATTCTTTGTGTTGTACAGTTTTATGGGTTTTCACAAATGCATAATATGTACCTATTATAGTATCATGCAGAAAAGTTTTGCTGTCCTTAAAATGCTTCACCTATTCATCTCTCTCCACCTCCCCCTGAATCCTTGGCAATTACTGATTGTTTTACTAACTCCATAGATTTGTCCTTTCCAGAATGTCATATAATTGGAATCATATAGGATGTAGTCTTTTCAGACTGGCTTTTTCCACTTAGCGATATGCATTTAAGGTTCCTCTATGTCTTTTCAGAGCTATTTCTTTATATGGCTGACCACTCCATTGTATGGATGTATCACAGTTTTTTTATCCACTCACCTATTGAAAGACATTTTGGTTGCCTCTGATTTTTGGCAATTATGAATAAAGTGACTATAAACATTCATGTGTGGGTTTTTGGGTGGGTATAACTTTTCAATTCATTTGGGTAAATATCTAGGCGTGTGACTGCTGGATCATATAGTAAGCCTATGTTTAGCTTTGTGAGAAACTGATCTGCTCAGTTGTCTTCTAGAGGGTTGTACTATATTGCATTCCCATCAGCAGTGAATAGGGGTTCCTATTACTTCACATCCTCACGGACTTCGGCATTGTCAATGTTTTGGATTTTAGCCATTCTAGTAGGTATGTACTGGTATCTCGTTGTTTTAGTTTGCAGTTTGCTATTGACATATGATGTTGAACAACTTTTCATATGCTTATTTGCCCTCTGTATATCTTTGGTTTGTTCAGATCTTTTGCCCATTTTGTATTTGGGTTTTTTCCTTACTGTCGAGTTTTGAGAGTTCTTTATATATCTTGGGTTATTGTTGTTAGTTGCCTTGGGTAGAAGTCCTTTATTAGATATATGTTTTGCAAATATTTTCTCCAATCTGTGGTTTGTCTTTTTATTCTCTTAAATACTTTTTTAAAGTTAAATATACAGTATGTTGTTTCTATGGTGCAGTATATTTTTCTAGTTTTTTTTGGTCAAGTTTTTTTCAGGTGACAAGACATGCCAACAGGAGA
>NW_004443973.1:291952-294467 GCF_000243295.1 Trichechus manatus latirostris | reverse complement strand
TCAGTTTTCTCACTCCATTTGGTGCTTGGCTGAGTTCTTTATCTCTTCAGTTGATGTTTTAGGGTTTCAGGATTGTTGTTTTCTCTGTTCGGCTTAGTTTTTCGGATCTTTGCTGTGGAGGGACGGCGTGGTGCTTCTGCCTAGAGCACCATTTTGCTGGAAGTTAAAGGACCTTTTTGTTGGGTTACTCAACTCCCATTTTATCTCCGGCCACTCTCTCCTGAAATGTGATGTAATAGTTCAAAAGCTTAGAGATGTTATTTTAGAATATGATCATTTCTAAGATAATCTTCAACATGTCAGTTATCTATTAATTACCTTCTTACCTGTAGGTGCCATCCCCAAATACTTTCATCAAATATACAAAGTAATTGCTTTGACCTAACCTAAAAAAAAATTAATGCAAAAATTTATTCTCTTTTCAAAATGAAATACGAATGTGAAGTAAAATCTTAGCAAGATCAAGAGTCTTTTAATGACTTTTTTTTGTTATTTAATGATTTAGTGAATTCTAATCATTTAGCTTAGAAAGGATGTTAACAGCAGCTTATGGCAATATGTCAACCTGTTTTCTCTTTATATGACTGCTGTTCACTAACTTTTTACTCCAGTCTTTTTGGATTATTAGAAGAGTAGTAGTTGGAAATCACTGTGTATCCTATGTTCCGATTAAAAAAAAAAACAAAAAACCATTGCCGTCGAGT
Source organism: Trichechus manatus latirostris (assembly GCF_000243295.1). Classification (NCBI taxonomy): domain Eukaryota; kingdom Metazoa; phylum Chordata; class Mammalia; order Sirenia; family Trichechidae; genus Trichechus; species Trichechus manatus. The sequence goes on along the minus strand of NW_004443973.1, from coordinate 293,763 downwards.
TGATTATGACTTATAGTGACCCTGTGAAATAGTTGCTTTTCCTGTATTTTCCTAAAAGAATGTGAAATATGCTTTTTGGCTACTATCTGACAATCCAAATCTACAATTGGTATTTCAACTCGATTCTTTACACATTTTCTATTATTCTTTTCCATCCCAAAGGATTATTAAACATAGGACAAGTTTTATCTGCATTTGTGTGTGCAATGAAACTTACAGTGGTCTTTATTGCTCTCAAGCTTAAAAACAGGAATATTAACTGTCACCTATCAAACAACCATAATCTAATTCTATGCCTCCCCACCTTCAATATTTTTTCTGTTTTGCATTTGGAACAAAGGTGGTTTTATTCCCACAAGGGATTGGAGAATTTTGTTTGGTCAAAGCCAATTGTGTAGCACATTCCCTTTTATTCCTTTTGTGCAGAAGTATGTAACAATCTATTGAAAAGCTTCTGGGCAAGGGTTTCCATTGAAGAGAGAGAGAGAAAAGACAAGGAGGAAATGCTCCCTCCCCTTTTTTACAGGAAATAGTTGTTTGGTAATTCCCTGGACTGAAATGACCATCTTCCAACTATTAGATGAGCTTTGCTGAGGGTGGCAGGGAGAAAGAGAAATAATCCACTTCCTGATGACACCATTGTCACATTAACCATCTCTAGAGATGCTCTACCTTAATATTTATTGTTATTTGAAATAATAAATTACCTTATTGTTTTAAGATATTTTGATTTGGCTCTTCTGATACTTGCAGTTGAACTATCTGACTCTTTTCATCCTATGGCTAAAGTCCTTTAATTTCTCTAGCCCCTTTCATTCACCATTTTATTTAAATTTATTTCCTTTAAACTTCTCCCTTTTAAACTTTAATAATTTCATTTTTATTTCCTTCTATTCCTGCTTCAAATAAAGATGATGAGAGGCACTAAAAAGTAAAGGGATGTTAAATCAAAAGGAGGGATATGGGTGATTGTAACACTCCCGTTCAATTATATTTAATATGATTGACTTTGTGAAGAACATTGTAAAAATCAAGAAATAGGAAGCAATACATTTCTATCATTTTCATATCACTGGCCAATATGCCAAATGCATACCACACTAAATACATATTATCTTCTAGAAATGGGTATATAACTTTCCAAAATTTGGTCAAATAAAAAAAATACAACATGAAAAAGAATTTTAACATTTTTACAGCCTACAAAACTCAGCAATGTAAAAAGAATATGTATATATTGTTCTTTAAATTTTTCTGAAAACCTAGCTTAATCTCTATCTCGGGTTCCCATTCTGCTTGATGGCATAAAACTTTCTGATCTTTTCCAAGGAAATTTACCTTCAAGGATGTAGTTTATTTTGGGGTTAAGTTTAGTGAAATTCAGGCTTTTTCCTCTTTATGCTTTTTCCTGTGGTAAAGCCTATGTCCTGGGGATTTTATGGCATTGTGATATTTCATGTAGGAATATGCCCACAGTTATTCTGTGGTGGCATCCCTTAGAAATAAAATTACTTTACCATGGACTTCAGTCATTGACATCTCTCCACACTGGCTCTTGTCAGTATATCCATCATCTGCTTGCATTCCTGGTGATGCTCAATTGCATCTCTTTAACATGATTTTCAGATCTGTTTCAGTCATTGGCCTGTTATAAGTAACTCCTATACGTTTTGAAGGAGCCCCGGTGGTGCAGTGGTTAAGAATTCGGCTGCTAACCAAAAGGTCGACAGTTCGAATCCACCAGCCACTCCTTGGAAACCCTATGGTGGCAGTTCTACCGTGTCCTATAGGATTGCTATGAGTCAGCATTG
>NW_004443973.1:275536-291852 GCF_000243295.1 Trichechus manatus latirostris | reverse complement strand
TGGCAAACCAGCAGGCCCTGACATGTTAACAATTGGTTTGGTTTTTTTTTTTTTTTTTTTTTTTGGTATATCTTTCTAATGACCCCAGGGGAAATTTAGTGTCTTTCCTCCACCTAGAGCAACAGGATATTTAAGGATATCAGCAGGGCTTTTCTGTTGCTAACATTTCATACACTGGCCTTCTCTGTTCTTTCATGTAATTCCAGCTGTGGAACTAAAGAAGGATAGGTGAGGCTGTCTCCTCCTCTTTTGAGGTTCAGAAAGATGTTTTAAGGATAAAGAGATATTTAATCTGATACTAAAGTTTACAAAATTTGAAAGCAAAGTATGCATGGCATAAGAGGAAAGTTGAATATCCTTATTGATCATGGCATATTTGAATACAGCTAAATATAAACTCTCAATACGTTAATTTTGCCGCTACTACAACCATTCACTTAAAATGGATTGCATGATTCCTAAGAATTAGAACTGCCCCAAATTGTTTAGGTAGGGATATATTTTCCCTCTCTCCCTACCAACATACCTGAATCTTCATCAGCTCCTTCCCCGAACATACCATACAAATACATCTTCTGGATGCCTTCCATTACAACCAAATTGCCATGACTAAATCTTGCTTCTATAAAAAGCAGAATACGATTACTCCTCTCACTTGGAAATCTAGAAAAGTTTCAAATTCACGATTCTTTCATGGAAAATAAACATAAAATAAATACATAGTCCTCTATTTTTTACTTCTTAATAAGATATGATGCTTATGAATTTGATTCTGACCTATTTTTAAAGTTAAAAAATAGGAATTGTCTAAGCCCCACATCTTATCTGAATGAAGAATCATCTTTGCAATATTCCTTACATATAGTTTAGTCATAGGTATAAGATACCTTTCGTCTAATTCTCTTTTACAATCTTGTAGTCTATTAAAACTAACCTTGTAACAATTTTTCCCTCTTTGGGAAAAATGTAAAGAAGGTATGACTGTTAATTCCTTTTATCCAGTAAATAACACTATCATCTTTGTATACTTTTCTAAGAAAGATATATTTTCTATTATTGCAACAAAGCAAAAGTCACAAGTATTACATATTCCTTGAAAAAAAATCTTTGTTCAAAAATTATATTAGCTACATCTTTATTGTTACTACTAATTACCATTGAACCTACCTTGAAAGAGATAATGGAGGTGCAATTGGGTGTCATCAGTGCCAAATCATTTCTGCCCCACGGGAGAAAATTTTAAGGAACAAAACTCTCTCCTCCTTGAAACAGATGTTTGTGGCAAAGCCTTTGAATCCTACCTTGCTGATAGTACATTGTACTATATATAAACCTATATAATTATATTATTTTGTATACATATTATTTATATATATATAAAATAATATTATGTGATATATATATAATATTATTTTGAGAATAGCAGCTGACTACACTCTTCAGCCTTTCTGCATCCTGAAATTTGTACCTCGCTTATCTTAAAAGAAGCAAAGTCAGGCCTAGCACACTGAAGCCATTCCTTATTTTGGCAAGCACCAAGAATATTGAATTTCTGAGTGTATTTTATTGTTAGAGAGCTCAAAATATTGAATACATGCTTGTAACCACCTGATATCTATCTCCCTATGATATCCGCCTGCACAGGACTGCTCCTATTCTGCTCTCTGGAGCAACAGAGGAGAAGTCCACACATTCTCTCCTACATAAGTCTATTTTTGGAAAATTCCTGGCTACCCTCCAAGTCTTTTCCTTTGCTGGATTACTATTTCTTTGTTCTTTAACCAGTTTTCATCTGAAATGTTTGCAGGCTTATCACTACTTTGAATAATCCCTATGTTGTTGACACCCCAGAAAATACCATAAAGATAACATTAATACATAAAAATCAAGTTAGACCTATCCATTAAAAGCAAATCAATCTTTCAAAACATGGAAGGCTTCTTTATTTCCTCTATCAGAAAACCACTCTTTTTTTTTTTTCTGTCTATACTAAGAAGAAAAAATACAACAGAATGTCTTTGCATCTGTATGAGTAATCTAGTGCCACAAAAATACTTAGTAACAAATCACTATAAAAACTCATCTGTATAGAACAATATGCATTGATTGCTTACACAGCAGGATTCAGCTGGAGTTTGATGAAGTGGTTTTGCTGATCCAGAGCTTCAAACCAGTTCGCTCCAGTTTGAATTCCTACTGAGAATTTGCATTTTCATCCCAGATGTACTGAATCAGAATGTACATTTTAACAAGATCCCCAAGTGATCCTTATGTATGATAAATTTTGAGAACTGCTGCTCTACTAGCGGTCCCTAACCAGCAGCATTAGCATCACCAGGGAAGTTATTAGAAATGCTAATTCTCAGCAGGGGTTTGAACCAGAATAAACTTGTTCAAAGCCCTATGCTGAACATGTCCAGTCCATGATAAAGGTTGATCTATGCTATTTTGGCTACAGTAGCTGGTATGACCAGCTTTACTCCCTAATTTACTTTTTTTTGAAATAAGCCAGAACTTGGTTGGGCTATTCCTTGCATATTTGCATAGGGATTGCAAACAAAAGAACAAATGAGGGCCAGCCAAATGTGCATGCACTTTTCAAGCCTCTGCGTATACATTTACTCACATCTCATTTTCTAGAACAGTTCCCGTGGCTGGGCCTAAAGTCAGAATGGGAGGACACTACAAAGTTATACAGCAAAGGGAGAGGATGCAGGGAGGGTGACTATTCAGGGCCAGTTTTACTATCTTCTTTCCTTCCATCCTTCATCCTTCCCTCCCTTCCTCCTTTCCTTCCTTCCTTCTTGTTTCTCTCTCTCTTTGTGTCTTTCTCTCTTTTTCTTTTCCTCCCTCTCTCTCTGCCCCCTCCCTTCCTTCCTTATGATAATCTTTTTTCAAAAAATTGGCAATATACAACATTATCTACCAAATTACATATCATTATGACATCTTATAATTCCCAAAGATTTTGATAAGTACACATAATTGACACCAAAACAATTATGAATAGGCAAAGAGTGGGTATCGTTTTATAAGCAAACAAATGACAGTGTGGTTCACGCATAGTAGTAGGTGATGAATTCAGGTTCCTTAGATTGAATTGAATTAAAATTTTTGGGCTCAATAAACAGTGAACAGTGCTTTATATTTTGGAAAACACTAAAATGACATAGTTTAGTTTTGAAGCATAGGAAACAAGATAGCTTTCTATTTGCAATGTTAGAATTCTTGTTTTTACTAGAGAAGCAGATTTTAACTCTCAACAAATATAATTTATTTTATGCATTCTGTTCCAACAATACTGTACTGCTAACTGATGTTTCCAATATTAGGATTATAGGCATATCAAACTTGGGGACAGGCATGATTAAATTTTAGGGGGGGATCAAGGAGAAAGAGTTGGTAACCATTCAGCAAAAATAAAGTACACGTTGGTCTAAATGCCAAAAGACAGGTTTCTAGGAAAGTGAAGCGTTCTGTCTTGCAGCAACCTCAGAGTTAGTCCTTGTTCGTCCTTGTTAGTAGAGTCTCCAAGAAACTAAGGTAGGCATCTAGTTTTCAATGTTAGTCTCAAATTACAAGTAAGCAATATTTTAATTTTGGTCGCACATTAACAGCGTACAATACATAATGTACCAAATATTTAATCACAAGGGAAATCATGTTTGTGTAAAACTGGAACTAATCTTAATTGTGTCCCCAGAGGACAATATATTTCTAAAGAGTGTGATAGAGATGTACGCATCCATGAATATGTTGACAATGACCTCAGAATATGAGAAATATAAAAGTCTGCTCTGTACATAGTACTTAAAATAGAGTAGATCTAAGATTTCAGTGTCAATAGGTGTCAAACAGTCAAATATAGATTGTAAATAAAAGTTCCATGAAAATGACGCCTTTGAATAGTGATTACTTGATGTCATTTTTTATTTGGTTTGAACTTTAACTTTTCTTTATCTCTTAGATGATTTGAAAATGCCTTGCTATTGATGTTTGCCTATGACGCATGGCAGAGAAGAGTTCTAGATACGATATTTACAGTCTTTTAAGAATGTTATACTGGATTAAGCCAAAAAAGACATTCAAGCGACTAACATATACGTGAGGAAATGCTCACGATCATTAGCCATTAGAGAAATGCAAATCAAAACTACAATGAGATACTATCTCACCCCAACAAGGCTAGCATTAATCCATAAAACACAAAATAAAAAATGTTGGAGAGGTTGTGGAGAGACTGGTACACTTACACACTGTTGGTGGGAATGTAAAATGGTACAACCACTTTGGAAATTGATTTGGCGCTTCCTTAAAAAGCTAGAAATAGAGGTACCATACTATTCAGCTATCCCGCTCCTTGGAATATACCCTAGAGAAATAAGAGCTGTCACACGAACAGATACATGCATACCCATGGTCAATGCAGCACTGTTCACAATAGCAAAAAGATGAAAACAACCTAGGTGCCCATCAGTGGATGAATGGATAAACAAATCATGGTATATTCACACACTGGAATACTATGCAACAATAAAGAACAATGATGAATCTGTGAATCATCTTATAACATGGAGGAATCTGGAGGACTTTATGCTGGGTGAATTTAGTCAGTCACAGAAGGACAAATATTATATAAGACCACTATTATAAGAACTCAAGGAAAGGTTTAAACACAGAAGAAAACATTCTTTGATAGTTATGAGGGTGGGGAGGGAGGGTGAGGGTTATTCACCAACTAGAGAGTAGACAAGAATTATCTTAGGTAAAGGGAAGGACAGCACACACTACAGGGGAAATCAGAACAACTGGACTAAACCAAGGCTAAGAAGTTTCCTGAATGCAATCAAACACTTTGAGGGACAGAGTAACATGGGTGGGGGTCTGGGGACCAGGGTTTCAGGGGACATCTAGGTCAACTGGCATAACAAAGTTTATTAAGAAAATGTTCTGTATCCTACTTTGGTGAGTGGCGTCTGGGGTCTTAAAAACTAGTGAGTGGCCATCTAAGGTGCATCAGGTGGTCTCAACACACCTGGAGTAAAGGAGAATAAAGAACACCAAAGACACAAGGGAAGTATAGCCCAAGAGACAGAAAGGGTCACATAAACCAGAGACTGCATCATCCTGAGACCAGAAGAACTAGATGGTGCCTGGCTACCACCAATGACCACCCTGACAGGGAACATAACCGAGAGTCCCTGACGGAGCAGGAAAAAGGTGGGGTGCAGAATTCAAATTCTAGTAAAAAGATCAGACTTAATGGTTTGACTGAGACTGGAGGAACCCCAGAAAGCATGGCTCCCAGACTCTCTGTCAACCCAGAACTAAAACCATTCCTGAGGCCAACTCTTCAGATAAAGATTAGACTGGACTGTGGGACATAAAATGATACTCGTGAAGAGTGTGCTTCTTAGCTCAAGTAGATACATGAGACTAAATGCGCAGCTTCTGTTCGGAGGTGAGATGAGAAGGCAGAGGGGTCAGGAGCTGGTTGAATGGACATGGGAAATCAGGGGTGGAAAGGAGGAGTGTGCTGTTTCAGGATAGGGAGAGCAATTAGGGTCATATAACAATGTATGTATAAATTTTTGTACAAGAGACTAACTTGAATTGTAAACCTTCACTTAAACTACAATAATAAAAAAAAAGAATGTTATACGGGATTAAGATGTTTTAAAAATTAAAATTAATTAAAAGGCATGTGTGTAATAAATATTATCAGCAATAGTGACTGTTAAAGCAATTCCAAATTTATAGTGAAAACTTTGCACCTGAATATTTTTTAGTCAACTCTATTGAGGTAAAATTTATAAATAATAATGTACTCACATTTTAAGTGTATCAAGATATAGAATATTACCATCATCCCAGAAAGTTCTTTCATACCTATTTACAGTCAACTCTCCAACCCTAGAAACCACTGATTTCTATTATGGTAACTTAAAAACTCATGTATGTATGTACAGGTAGTCCCCGACTTATGATGGGGTTCTATTCTGATGATTCCATTGTAAGTCAGTGCTGATGTAAGTCAAATACTTCTTTTTTTTTAGTTTTCGTTATTATTGCCTTTTATTAGCAGTATCCTTATAAATCCAATCTTTGAATATCTGCGAGTGAACATCTAAGAATGATAACATCAGCAAATTACATGCTGCAACATTGTATGTGTACAGATTACTAACGGTAAGACAGTCGTTAAGTGTGATTCATCGTAACTCGAATAAGTAGTAAGTCGGGACTACCTGTACTCTTTTCTATCTTGCTTCTTTCACTCAATATATTTTAGAGATTAATCTAGTTTTTTTTTTCTTATGTCAGAAGTTTATTTGTACTGTTGAATAATATTCCAATTATAAATGTACCATAATTTTTAATGTTTACATGCTGATGATCACATGAGTTCTTTCCAATTTTTTCTGTCATGAATAAAGTTGCTGTTAACATTCTTGTGCAACCTCTCTGTGGACATGTGTTTACATTTATCTTGGCTAAATTCTTATGCATGCAATTGCATGTTTAAGTTATAAGGAACTGCCAAACCATTTTTCCATATCAGTCATGCCATTTTATACCCCCAACAGGAAAATATGAGAGTTCCAGTTACTTTACATCCTCCCCAAAACTTGGCATTCTCAATTTAAAAGATAGTGGTATACAATTGTGATTTTAATTTTAATTTCTCTGATGACTAATAAAGCAAATACTTATATATTCTTGGTACAACTTCTTAGCCAGATACGTGCCTTATAAATATTCTTTGCAAGTTGTTATTGCCTTTTCATTTTCTTTATGGTGTCTTTTAAAGACAAATTTTTTAATTGTGAGGAAGTTCAATTTGTCTTTTTTAATCTAACGATTAGTTCTTTTTGAGTCCTAAGAAATTTTTGCTTATCCCTGGGTTGCAAATAAACACTTCCATGGCTTTTTTTTTTTTTCCCTAGATGTTCTATTGTTTTTAGCTTTTATGTTTTGATCATGATATCTTTTGAGATAATTTTAGCGTATTTGTGTTTGATGTGAGGTAACAGTTAATTTTTTTCTTTTTGGATGTCCAATTTTTCTAGTACCATTTGTTGAAAAAACTATCTTTTTTCTGATTATTTTGGCACCTTTGTCAAGAATCAATTGACCATACCTGTGTGGGTCTATATTTGGATAATCTATTCTGTTTCACTATTTGTTTTTTCTTATTCCAATAATAGTCTTTATTCATGTAATTTTAAATTTTACAAAAAAAGGGTATATGACAAACCCTAATGTGTCCTTTTCTGAAAGTTTTAGCCCCATTTGAATTTCCATATACATTTAAAAATCATTTTATTGATATTTGCATAAAATATCACTGGTACTTTCATCTAGGGAGTATAGGTAGTAACAAGGAATACATTTACTCTCCCACACGGAATGACCAAAAAATGAACAAAACATATGAAACAACGCTTTGAAAAACTCTGGCCATCAGACAATGAAGAACGGTGATCCTGGAGATAAGCTTCTAATAATATTGATCTTTAAACCAAAAAAAACAAACTCACTGCCATCGAGTCTATTCCAACTCATAGCAACCCTACAGGACAGAGTAGAAGTGTCCCATAGGGTTTCCAAGTATTGGCTGATGGATTCCAGCTGCTAAACTTTTAGTTAACAGCCAAGCTCTTAACCACCGTGCCACCAGAGCTCTGTCATTGATCTTAGGAAGGAAAAATAGAAAGGAAATACAAATTAAAAATATCAGGAATGAGCAGAGTGACAGCAGTACAAATTCTACAGATATTAAAGAAAAATAAATATTCGACTTTATGCCAATAAATTCAACAACTTAGCAAAATGGATGCATTTCTTGAAAGAAACAAAATACCAAAATGTCATTGAAGAAGAAATAGATAACTTGAATAATCCTGTATCTATTGACTATATATACATATTTTTTTTTCTCAGAAAATTAAGAATAAAAGGGAATTTCCCCAACCTGCTTGATAAAGGGCATCTATGTAAAGCCTTGTATAAAATATAAGAGAAAATCTTTCTGCCCTTGGTTAAGCAAATATTTCTTAGACACAATACCAAAAGTACAAATTGATAAATAGTATTTCATCAAAATATAACATTTATGCTTTTTAAAAGATATTAAGAGAATTAAAAGACCAAAAGACAAACCACAGATAGTATTTGAAGGAATTGTATGGAAGAATGGATATAAAGGGAGAAAAAACATAATAATAATATCCCTAGCTTGAACCTAATTCAAAGGTCATTATAATGTAGACAATATATCTCAAACCTAAAACACAGGGTGTGTAGTTGTGTTGAATTTTTTTATATGGAGTCAGATAATTTATGACGGTTCTATAATTACTTGCTTACTGATTTCATTGGTTTTTTGGGGGAGAGGTGGAAACTCATATTAAACAGAAGTAATGTAATTACTTCATGTGCCTCTAATGGTATAAAGTCTTTGAAAGTAAAAAGTTTGTAGACATTGATGGGGTAAAGAGTGTATTGAATAGGAAAAATTAATAAACGGGGACTGAGATAAAAAAAATTACAGAAGGAATATAGACCTCCTAACTTGTCAACTACATAGTTATTCAACGTTTTACATTTACAATAGTGAAAAAAATCTGCTATCCAACTATTTTGTGCACTAATGATGTACATCTGGTGGTAATGAATGCCGAGGTGGGAGGCGAGAGTAACACTGGCTTTGATGGTTAATGTTATGTGTCACCTTGACTGGGCCATGATTATCAGTGGTTTAGAAGTTATGTAATGATGTAACTTAGCAGGTATGTAACAATGTACCTTGGCAGTTATGTAATGATATAATGAGCCTCCCTTTTGTGATCTGATGTGGCCATCCTCCATTTTCTCATAACACCAATTTCACACAACGGCCTGGTCTTTGCAAACTAACCGTGTCGATAAGTGAGGAGAAGGTATATTTCACTTTAAAGACATTTATGCATGACTACATGATACTTAATTTTATCTAAAATCTATAAATGTGAAATAGTTAATTTGAAATTTAAATAACTACCTTTGAAGAAAACGGAGTTTTCATAATTATCCTCTTTTGATCCTTCGAAGAAAAGAAAGGTTGAAAGTGTACATGTTTTACTCCCTTTGCTCATTAATTTTTAAAATCCTCTCTTTGAAACTCCTGCCTTACAATGATGTTTCACCTGATTGGATATGGCAGACACATAACTGTCATGTCACAAAACATGCTGCTTCAGAGTGTTGATTAATGGCGAATACTTGGTTAGAGATGAGAAAATGTTGGTAGGTTGTTTTTAGAATGAAGAATCTGTGTAGAATTAATAATGTAATCTACCAGTTCATGTGAAAATTGCCAGTGTGCGGCATTTACCTTAATCATAGAAGCTCTGGGGTGAATTGCCTTTAAAAGGCATATTGATAAGGTTGCTAAACTGTTTCAGGTGTCTGGACACGGTAAGCAATGCTTCATTTATTTTCACCAGGCTTAAAGAAATTTACTTATAAGCCAATATTTGGAAAATATGGAAGCTTTTTACTTTAGGTGTATGTAATAGGTATTTCATAATTTTTGTTCTAACGATAATCTTTTTTTAAACAACCTCCCTCCTCCTACAATTGAAAAAAAGGTTTGTAGCTTTTCACATTTTTTCCAGGTATATAGTTTGCTTGATTAATCATCCATATCACCTGATAAACTTTATTCATGTCTTAAAAAGTAGAGCTTTGCTTTGGTACCCTGTTGAATATATGTCATGATAACCCGTTAAAAAAACCTGTTGCCGTCTAGCCGATTCTGACCCATAGCGACCCTAGAGGACAGAGTACAACTACCCCATAGGATTTCCAAGGAGTGGCAGGTGGATTTGAATTGCCGACCTTTTGGTTAATAGCTGTATCATTTAACCACTGTGCCACCGGGTCTCCATATACTGTGATAGAACACAAAATTCATTAGCAGAAACTAAGAAGTTCCTTTAGATCACATATGTAAAACCTCATATTGTTTGAAAAAGAAAAGAATGAGACAAAAGCGGAATGGAGGTGAGATAAGGAAACAGAAGGATTAAATTAGAAGTGAGCAGGGGATGCAGAAAAAAAACGTGATTTGGTTTGCTAGTACCTTTCCTAGTCTAAGGTGTTCTTTCCCTTTTTTCATTCACACATGTACTTGTTCTTATTCTTTATTTTTTAAACTTTGTAGTTACACTGATACTAGGATTCAGAGCTGAATATCCCCATACAAGAACTCAGAAATTCTGCGCTGTTTTTCCTTTATAGCAACTAAGGTTTAAATCTACTCCTGTTGAGCTAATGTCCCCTAAACCTCAGACAGAAAAGAATAGATCTCTTCACTAGTTCATTTGTACTGATTGACAATGCTCAGAAAATTCTTTCTTCCTTCCTTCCTTCCTCCCTTCCTCCCTCCCTCCCTCCCTCCCTCCTTTTCCTCCTTTTTTTTCTGCATTTCAACAAAAGTATGTTGGGTTTTTATTAAGAATAAAATACTAAAGCGATCTATAAAATCTCAAACCAATAAGGCCTAGTACCAAATGTCAACAAGAGAGGTTTCATTCAATAGTGTAATTATACCCTGAAATCTGTGTCACATGTTCTTGAAAATAATGTTCTGATATAAAATAGCTAGCCTGGACAGCATGTTAATCCAAACGCATTACCAAGCTGAAATACGTTTTCCATATGCCCACGGTAACATTTTCTATTTGTTAAGGCCCTCCAGCCAAAGACTACCAGGAACATATCTATAGTTGAACAAATTGGGTTTATTACTCATCGCAGTGGCAACTGTGGGACATCTCAGTAAGAGAGTGTTAGATAGGATTTATTATAAGATTTGGACTTCGGATGATTTTTGTACAGTCTAATGAAGCAGGGATTGTCTCAGAATTTGGACTGTCCAGAAAGCAGGGACAATTTTATAATGGTGTATGTCAGTAAGCCTTAACCATATCAAGGGTAGATTAGAGAAAGGGTAAAGCTATAATCGATAAAGGGGCAGGAGTCACTTATATCAGCTAGGTGTGGGGGGTGTTTGGAATTTTGTGGCTTGGAAAATGTTTATGTTTTGCTTGTGTTGAAACATGATTGTGGAGTTGTTTTGGTCTTAATCCATCATGGTCACAGAGTTGCCTTGTTTGATGTTGATGTTTTGTGAAATTATTTATGTTCCTCAAGAGAGCACCAAAGCAAAGCTGTGATGCCGTGGCAGGGCCCGATGTCAGGGGCTGTTTTCTTTCTCATTGTAAACATGGAGTCTGGAGTCTGTCCCTTAGTGGTCTGGGCCTTAGTGCACAATTTTTCCTTTATAACAATGGATGTATATATTTTACCCCATTTTTATACGTGCTTTACCTTATCATAATGTCTAGCTACATGACAGCTACTCAATAAATAATAGGTAAATAAAAAATTAATTAATTAATAAATATTTATTAAAATAATACTGTTGTTGTTGTTAGATGCTGTCGAGTTGGTTCCAACTCATAGCAACCCTTGTAAAACGGGATGAAATACTGCTCTGTCCAGTATCATACTCACAACTGTTGCAGTGTTTGAGATCATTGTTGCAGCCGCCGTGTCAATCCATCTCATCTAGGATCTTCCTCTATTTCTCTGATCCTCTACCTTACCAAGCATGATGTCCTTCTCCAGGAACTGCTCCCTCCTGATAACATGTGCAAAGTACATGAGATGAAGTCTCACCATCCTTACTTCCAGGGAGCATTCTGGCTGTACTTCTTCCAAGACAGACTTGTTCGTTTTTCTGGCAGTCCAGGGTATATTCAGTAATCTTTGCCATCACCATAGTTCAGAGGCATCAATTCTTCTTCCATCTTCTATTTTCATTGTCCACTTTTCACATGCATATGAGTTGATTGAAAGTATTATGGCTTCGGTCAGGTGCCCCTTAGTCCTCAAAGTGACATTTTTGCTTTTCAACACTTCAAAGAGATCTTTTGCAGCAGATTTACTCAATGCGCTGCATCTTTTGATTTCCTGACTGCTGCTTCCTGTGGGTGTTGATTGTGGATCCAAGTAAAATAAAATGCTTGACCACTTCAATCTTTTCTCCATTTATCATGATGTTGCTTATTGGTCCAGTTGTAAGGATTTTTATTTTGTTTATGTTGAAGTGTAATCCAAACTGAAGGCTGTAGTTTTTGATCTTCGTCAGTAAGTGATTCAAGTCCTCTTCACTTGTACCAAGCAAGGTTATGTCATCTCCGTATCACAGGTTGTTACTGAGTCTTCCTCCAATCCTGATGTCCTATTCTTCTTCGTATAGTCCAGCTTCTTGGATTATTTGCTCAGCATACAGATTGAATAAGTATGGTGAGAGGTTACAACCCTGATGTACACTTTTCCTGATTTTAAACCAAGCAGTATCCCCTTTTTCTGCTTGAACGACTGCCTCTTGGTTTATGTACAGGTTCCTCATGAGCACAATTAAATGTTCTGGAATTCTTCTTCACAACGTTATCCATAATTTGTTATGATTCACATAGTTGAATGCCTTTGCATAGTCAATAAAACACAGGGAAGCATCTTTCTTGTATTCTCTGTTTTCAGCCAAGATCCATCTGACATCTGCTATACCTCCTTCCACATCCGCTTCTGAATCCAGCTTGAATTTCTGGCAGTTCTTAGTCGATGTACTGCTGCAACTGTTTTTGAATGATCGTTGGCAAAATTTTACTTGTGTGTGATATTAATGATATTGTTTGATAATTTGCATTCTGTTGGGTTACCTTTCTTTGGAATGGGCACAAATATCGATCTCTTTTAGTCAGTTGGCCATGTAGCTGTCTTCCAAATTTCTTGGCACATACAAGTGAGCACTTCCAGCATTGTGTCCATTTGTTGAAACTTCTCAGATGGTATTCTGTCAGTTCCTGGAGCCTTGTTTTTCACCAGTGCCTTCAGTGCAGCTTGGACTTCTTCCTTCAGTGTCATCGGTTCCTGATCATATGCTACCTCCTGAAATGGCTGAACGTTGACCAATTCTTTTTGGTACAGTGACACTGTGTATTCCTTCAGTCTTTGCTTGATGTCTCCTGCATTGTTCAATATTTTCCCTGTAGAATCCTTCAAAATTGCAACTCCAAGCTTGAATTTTATTCTTCAGTTCTTCAGCTTGAGAAATGCTTAGTGTGTTTTTCTCTTTTGGTTTTCTAACTCCAGGTCTTTGCACGTTTTGTTATAATACCTTATCTTCTTGAGCCACCCTTTGAAATCTTATGTTCAGCTCTTTTATTTCATACTTTTTTCCATTCGCTTTAGCTACTCTACATTCAAGAGCAAGTTTCAGAGTCTCTTCTGATATCTATTTTGCTCTTTTCTTTCTTTTCTGTCTTTTTAATGACCTCTTGCTTTCTTCAGGTATGATGTCCTTGATGTCATCCTACAATTCATCTGGTCTTCAGACACTAGTGTTCAATGCATCAAATCTATTCTTGAGATGGTCTCTAAATTCAGGTGGGATACACTCAAGGTCATATTTTAACTCTTGTGGAATTGTTTTAATTTTATTCAGCTTCAGCTTGAGCTTGCAGATAAGCAATTGATGGTCTGTTCTGCAATCGGCCCCTATCCTTGTTCTGAGTGACGATATTGAACTTTTCCATTGTCTCTTTCCACAGATGTAGTCAATTTGATACCTGTGTTTTCCAGCTGGTGAGATCCATGTGTATAGCTGCCATTTATGTTGTTGAAAAAGCTATTTGCAATGAAGTTGTTGGTCTTGCAAAATTCTATCATGCAATGTCCGCTGTCATTTCTATCACCAAAGCCATATTTTCCAACTACTGATCCTTCTTCTTTTCCCACTTTCGCATTCCAATCAGCAGTAATTATCAATGCTCGTTGATTGCATGTTCGATCAATTTCAGACTGCCGAAGTTGGTAGAAATTTTCCGTGTCCTCATCTTTGGTATTAGTGATTAGCATGCAAATTTGAATAATGGTCATATTAACTGATTTTCTTTGTAGACACATGGATATTATCCTATCACTGACAGTGTTGTACTTGAGGATAGATCTTGAAATGTTCTTTTTGGCAAAAAATGCAATGTCATTCCTTTTCAATCTGTCATTGTCAGCATAGTAGACCATATGATTGTCTGATTCAAAATGGCCAATACCAGCCATTTCAGCTTGCTAACGTCTAGGATATCAATCTTTATACGTTCAATTTCAATTTTGATGACTTCCAATTTTCCTTGTTTATACTTTGCACATCCCATGTTCTGATTATTAATGGATATTTGCAGCTGTTTCTTCTCATTTTTTGTGCCACATCAGCAAATAAAGGTCCCAAAAGCTTGACTCCATCCACACCATTATGGTCAACTCTGCTTTGAGGGGGCAACTTTTCCCCAGTCATATTTTGAGTGCCTTCTAACCTAAGGGGCTCATCTTCTGGCACTATATCAGACAATGTTCCACTGCTGTTCTCAAGGCTTTCACTGGCCATTTTTTTCAGAAGTAGATTGCCTGGTCCTTCTTCCTGGTCTGTCTTAGTCTGGAAGCTCCACTGAAACCTGCTCACCCTGTTGGTATTTGAAATACTGGTGGCATAGCTTCCAGAATCACAGCAGCATGCAAGCCACCACATTACAACAAACTGACAGATAGATGGTGGAAAAAATAGTATTAAGAGTATTAAAATACACACATAAACCAGAAATCAGACAGAAAAATGAGTGAGAAGGGAAATGGATCAAACAATACTCAACCAAAATACTTTGGTCCTAATAGTGCTGAATTGGGCACATTTTTTTGAAAAGAAAAGAACATTAATAGTAAAAAATAATTAATATTTATTAAGCAGTTAATTAATATTTATTAAGCATCAATTGGAGACTTGGTGGCACAGTAGTTAAGAGCTCGGTGGGTAACCAAAAGTCAACAGTTCAATCTACCACCTGCTCCTTGTAAACCCTATGGGGTAGTTCTGCTCTGTCCTATATGGTCGCTATGAGTCAGAATTGACTTATCGGCAACAGTTTTGTATTTTCGTTTGAAGCGTCTATTATATTCTAGGCACCTTTATGCATTGTCTATTTATTCTTCAAGTGACTTAATAAATCAAGGATAATTTTAACCCTAAACTGAGTTTTGGAGAGGTTCAGTCAATTTCCCAAGATTATATAGATAGTAAGGAGTGGACTCAGGACTCAAATCTAGGCAGTCCATCTTTCAAGTCTCTATTTCTTCATCCTATTTGTCTTCTATGATTTACCACCAAAGCTAATAAATACTGCTAATAGACACCCAATTGCCATATTCAATTTAGTATTACACTCACTCCTCACTTATCGACATGGTTACGTTCCAAAGACCAGGTCGTTATGCCAAAATCAGCATTATGTGAAAATGGAGGATGACCACATCAGATCACAAAATATTACGCGGACAAACATGTCCCTCTGGACTGGACAAGTGAAAAATATAGGTGGTATCTATATGTCCCACTGGTCATGAAAGGGCTAGCTAGCTTGACCCCTTGGAAAACAACTAAACCAAAACCAAACCCGCTGCTGTTCAGTCAATTCCAACTCGGTGTGACCCTATAGGGCAGAGTCAAACTGCCCCATAGGGTTTCCAAGCACCTGGTGGATTTGAAGTGCCAACCTTTATGGTTAGCAACCGTAGCTCTTAACCACTATGCCACCAGGGTTTCCAGGGCTTGTATACTCATGTTAAAAACCAAGATGTACTGAATGCATTAAATGGCCTAACATTCTGCTAAGGCCTTCAAATGGTTTGTATAATTTAACTTTTAAAACAACCCTGAGGGGAAAGTACTTTTGCATTTCCATTTTACAGAGGCAGGAAACTAAGGCCTAGTGTGGAAAAGTACCTTGCCTGTGGATATACCACTGTCAAATAGTGAAACCTGTATCATAACTCAGGCATTCTGACTCCTGAACCCATATTCGTCACTACAAGCTGTATTATTCACTTTTCAAGTGCTAACTCATACAGCTTCTCCTCTGTGAATTATTTCCTATTTTCCTGTCTGCCAATCCAGTAATAATATTACTTCCCTATGGCCACAGAATAAACATATAGACTTCTACTGCAGAAATTGAATACTTGGGTTGTGGTCAATACTTACATATTTCTGCTGTATTTAGTAATTAAATTTGAGTCTCTTGGTGGTAGCTATTACATCTTACTTGTATTCAAATCCAGCATTCCCACATGGTAGATAGAAAGGATTGCTGAATAAATATTAAATAAAGAGATGGCCCATAATAAGAAAATATACTATTTTTGTTGCTAATCTT
>NW_004443973.1:263116-275149 GCF_000243295.1 Trichechus manatus latirostris | reverse complement strand
CTCCTGACTAGCGTCCATTGTTATGTGGGGAGAGGATCATCTATGACAGAAATATCCCTCTTTCAGGAACTCTTCCCAATGCTTAGACATTTTCAGACCTTAATCACCTGGAAAGTGAAAAACCAATTTTTCTCTAAATTGACAGGAAAGTAGCTTCTATTACAGGTTCAGGGATCAATACAGAAGTTATCGTAGTATACAGAAATTTATCTTTTTTTACTCACCTCAAAAACTTCATCTTTGCTTGTATGTTACTGGTAGTAAAGAAAAAAAAATCAAGGGACCAGGAATTCTACAAAACAATTTTATATGGCTGTAAAGATTCTAAAACAGAAGTTGTAAAATCTGTCTTCCACATGAATCAGCTCAGAGGATTTAAAAACACATATTCTGTGGCCACTTCCTATACCTAAGAATCAGAATTACCAAAGTGATACCCAGGAATTTTATGTAATTTTTCTCTCTCTCAATATTTCCAGCTTTTATACACAGATGCCCTATATTTAGGACAGAAAATAATCAAAAGAACCATTACATTAATGTTCAGTTACACTCTGTTGTTGTTAGGTGCCATGCAGTCGGTTCTAACTCACAGCAACCCTGTGTACAACAGAACAAAAGACTGCCCAGTCCCGTGCCGTCTTCACAATCATTGTTATGCTTGAGCCCATTGTTGTAGCCACTGTGTCAATCCATCTCGTTCAGGGTCTTCCTCTTTTTTGCTGACCCTCTACTTTACCAAGCGTGATGTCGTCCTCCAGAGTCTGTCCCCTTCTGATAACATGTCCAAAGTATGTGAGATGAAGTCTTGCCACCCTTGCTTTTAAGGAACATTCTGGATGTACTTCTTCCAAGACAGATTTATTCATTCTTTTGGCAGTCTATGGTATATTCAATACTCTTCGCCAACACCACAGTTCAAAGGTGTCAATTCTTCTTTGGTTTTCCTTATTCTTTGTCCAGCTTTTGCATGCATATGAGGCGATTGAAAATACCATGGCTTGGGTCAGGCACACCTTCGTCTTCAAGGTGAGATCTTTGCTTTTTAATACTTTAAAGAGGTCTTTTGCAGCAGATTTGCCCAACAAAATGCATCATTTGATTTCTTGACTGCTGCTTCCGTGGGTGTTGATTGTAATCTAAGTACAATAAAATCCTTGACAACTTCAATCTTTTCTCCGTTTATCATGACTTTGCTTATTGGTCCAGTGTAAGGATTTTTGTTTTCTTTATGTTGAAATGTAATCCATACTGAAGGCTGTAGTCTTTGATTTTCATCAGTAAGTGCTTCAAGTCCTCTTCGCTTTCACCAGGCAAGGTTATGTCATCTCCGTTATCACAGGTTGTTAATGAGTCTTCCTCCAATCCTGATACCCTATTCTTCATATAGTCCAGCTTCTCAGATTATTTGCTCAGCATACAGATTGAATAAGTATGGTGACAGGATACAACCCTGATGCATACTTTTCCTGGTTTTAAACCATGCAGTATCCCCTTGTTCTGTTCGAACAACTGCCTCATGGTCTATATACAGGTTCCTCATGAACACAATTAAGTGTTCTGAAATTCCTATTCTTCGCAATGTTAACTATAATTTGTTATAATCTACCCAGTCAAAGGCCTTTGCATAGTCAATAAAACACAGGTAAACATCTTTCTAGTATTCTCTGCTTTCGGCCAGGATCCACCTTACATCAGCAATGATATCCCTGGTTCCACATACTCTTCTGAATCCGGCTTGAACTTCTGGCAGTTCCCTGTCAATGTACTGCTGCAGCCACTTTTGAATAATCTTCAGCAAAATTTTACTTGCGTGTGATATTAATGATACTGTTCGATAATTTCTGCATTTGATTGGATCACCTTTAGTGTATAGTTACACTATACTCCCTAGAAAAAGAAGCCCTGATTGCACAATGGTTAAGTGCTTACTGCTGCAGTATGGTGAATGACTTAATATGCTACTTCTAGCCATAGTCTTTGTAACTCCCACCAAATGACTGAGTGGGACTGTGAAAATGAGGCCCTTGTTGTCCACCAAGAGGATTGGATAACTTGCTAATAATGTAAATAAGATGTATGGCACCTTTGTTGGGGTGGAACCATGAAGATAAGGTATATGAAACCCTAACAAGGGGATTGGTCAGTTTTGCCACCCTGCTAGGCTTAAAATGAGGCATCCCAGAGGTGGGAAGGGAGGATCTCATAACCGCCAAGAAAGAAGAGCCAGGAGTGGAGTGTGTCCTTTGGCCTTGGGATCTTTGCACTGAGAACCTCTTCGACCCAGGACAAAGATAGAGCTGTAACACAGGAGACGGTGAGAGACAGTGAGAAATGGCGGCAGCAGAGGCAGCAGAACCAGGAGACCAGCAGGAGACTAGCAGGAGATGGTACAGTCGGCTTCCTGGGCCATGGAGCAAGAAAGCTTAGTGCCTTTGAGCAGGAAGTTTTCTGGTGGGGTAGGGTGTCTCCAGACACTTGTTGGAGATACATTTGCCAACCCAGGGAGCTAGAGCTGAGTGCCTTCAGAACAAGGCTTATTGGTGGAGTGGGCTGCCTATGGGTACTTATTGGCAGAGCTAAAAGAGCTTTGTAACACTTGCTCAAGCAGGGCTGAGGCCAGGCCGAGGGACTGAGTGCCAGAGAGAGACCTCCCTACAGGTATGGCTGAGAAGAAGCTGTCCTGATCGAAGAACTGTATCCTTGAATGTTCCAGAGCCTGAATTGTAACCTGTTACCTCCCTAATAAACCCCATACCTGTGAGTATGGTCTGTGAGTTCTGTGTGGCCATTGCAATGAATTATCAAAACCAACAGAGAAGTAGAGACTGCTGTGGGAGTGATGGTTGGTGTCAGATTTAGTAAAAAGATTGGAGAAAGGAGATATGTCTGACCTTTGCCTCGTAGGAATCTACCTTGGGCTGATGCTGATGGTGATTCTCTCTCCCCCTCCTGAAGTTAGAGTAGGTCAGATGCCCCTGCCACACCATTTTTACAGCTGCTAACTGAAAATCAACAGTTCAAACCTACCAGCCGCGGGGGAGAAAAGACCTGGCTAGCTGCTCCTGTAAAGTTTATAGCCTAGGAAACCCTATAGGGCAGCTGTCCTATAGGGTCTCTATGAGTTGGAATTGACTGGACGGCACACAAGAACAACATGCTTCCTAGTGTAGAGACTATCTCGGTAAGATTTCACTTGATGACAACTGGTTGGAGTTTTATTTAATGCTTTTAAATTCATAGCCACAAAAGAAGATGCATTTGTTGTTATTCTCTACCTATGACTGGAACTGTCTGTATTTGTGCTAAACCTGTTTCATCATCTTCCAGCTGAGCTAGTTCAAGGAACAGGCTAGCTAGGCATTTGTCTGCAGTAGTCCAACATCACTCAAATTGTAAAAAGATGGAGATAATTGATTAAAATGCCTCTCAGAACAGTTCTGGGCATGTCTGGAAGTGATATTTTTGATAAACTACTTGTTGGTTTTGTGTGGGGTGGGGATAGGTGGACTGATGATGGCACAGTACTCTGTAAAGGAAAGGACAACTTTTCTTACAATTGCTTGATAATGACCCCCTCTACTTAATTAAAAAAAAAAAAATAGGCATTACCCATTACTGTTCTGGTGGATAGTTTGATATGCAAAAATATCATTAATCACCCATTGCTGTCTAGTCAATTCCGACTCATAGTGACCCTACAGGACAGGGGAGAACTGCCCCATTGGGTTTCTAATGAGCAGCTGGTGGATTTAAACTGCCAATATTTTAGTTAGCAACAGAGCCCTTAACCACTGTGTCACCAGGGATTCCCCTTGTGATGGTTAAGATTGTGTGTCAACTTGGCTGTGTCACGATTCTCAGTGTTTTGGCAGTTGTATAATGTGATCATGTCCCTGTTAAGATCCGATACGTGATCACCCCCATGATGGGATCTGCTGTGAGTAGCCAATCAGTTAAAGGGGAGTTTCCTTGATCATGTGGCCTGCATGAGTGTGAGTGGATGCTCAGGTAAGGCTCCAGGGCTTTTGCTCACTCTGGATCCTGCTGCTGGTCCCTGTTCATCTGACCTCTGGTTCTTGGGACTTGAGCTAGCAGCTTATCTGTGGTCATACCTGCTGATATTGGGATTCATTGATCTTCACAGCCTGTGAGCAACAGTCCTGCTCTCTGGCCTGCCAATCTTGGGCTTGCCAGCCCCTGCAGCTACGTGAATCAGGAGAAGCCTGTTTTCTGACCCTGCGACGTGGAATGTTACAGCCTCTACCACTGCATGAGCCATTTCCTTGATATAAATCTTTCTCTGTATATATTTATATGCTTTGCTGGTTTTGTATCTCTAGAGAACCCAGCCTAAGATACTTCTAATTTAGGATTTAGAATAATTAAGATGAAGTCTATGGAAAATTACTTTGCAATAGCCAGAGTGTAAATATTTCAAATATCCTGTTTTTTTGTTTTTTGGTTGTTTTTATCCTTAGACATTAGTGAATCATGTGTCCTCGTTTTCTTTAATCAGATTTACAGGGTGTCTATAAAATAATGTGGCTTGTTTTGATGGAGGAGTTAAAATTGTTTATGAAAGCAAATTTTCTAAGAATTTATAAATGAAGAATCTTTGAAATTTGTAGCATAAACTACTTGCAAATAATTATTATCCATTTATTAGAGCACTTCTTAAAAATATATGCTGGACAGTATTGTTACAGCTCATATTCTAGTTAATCTTCATATTTGAAAGTTAAAAATTTTAAATCAAATGTGGAATTTGAAAAAGTATTCATTAACCAGTTTGTAATATATTCTGTTCCAAATACAAAATTTTAAAAATATTTTTCTAATATCAAAAAGTATTTTTTATTCTTAATATGAATAAATATATATTTGATATGTTTGGGTTATATTCAGAGATTTATCCATCCATCCATACATACATCCATATATCATTTATTTATTTTTATCTTAACTATTTCCTCTAGTAAAGCAGATTCATGGTATCAAGATGAGAAATACACACAGCTGTGAGTATTGTTCGAGCAGGTATATGAGGGCTTGTGATTGTTTACTTCTTTGGTGTGGGCTTGAAATGTCTCATTGCTCTCTCCTACGATGCTAGAGGGCACCATCTGGATATCAATAAAATTTCCTAAGATTCTGGCAATGCAGACTAGCTTGCTGTTACTCTAGGATCTCAAGGATCCCATAGCTAGTAAGTGTTGTTGTTAAGTGCCTTTGAGTTGATTTCTACTCATAGTGACCCCATATGACAGAGTGGAACTGTCCCATAGGGCTTTCTAGGCAGTAAACTTTAGAAGAGCAGATCACCAGGTTTTTCTCCTAGGGAACTGATATGTGAGTTTCAACTGCCAACCATTCCGTTAGCAGTTGAATGCTTAACTATTGTGCCACCAGGGCTCCATAGCTAGGAAGTAGAGATCTTTTTTATCTGCATTACAGTTGAGTTGCTCAAAAATTTTGTTGTTCATTATTCTACCTCATTGTGGTTGCTTGGGCAAAATAATATCCAAAATTAACTGAGAGATATTAAACTGAATAACATTCTTGACAAATATGTTTTGAATACTATTTCATTAATATTCAAATTTTCTCTATTAGGGAGGGAAAAAGATACTTAATGCTCTTTCTCCTTAAATAAGCTTTTTTTCATAGAGAGAGTGAATTATTGCCTCAGGAATACAATGCTCAATACTGTACTGTTACATTGCTTTCAGGATAATGAACACAATGACACTTTGACTTTTATGCTCATTTAAAGTGTTGACTGTCTTATGAGACAAAGTAAATGACACAGCATTTCTTTACAGACACTTGTTTTTTGCTTGCTTATTTAACTGTTAATGTATTTGAACAGACAACCAAATATGTGATCTTTCCTGACTTATCACATTTTACGTTCATAGAGAATTCTCTTTTCCAGTATCATCACTGAAATTTTCAAAATGTGATTTAGAGCTAGTTCTATGTTTTGAAAGATGAAAATATGATATAGTTTTCTGTGAGCACTGTGGCTATTTTGCTTCAGTATTTAACTAAAGTCATCTTTAATCCAGCCTGTCTTGAACTTGGGTTGTATCAGCTTTAAATTTCAGATACTTACTAAGAAAATAGAAAATAGGAATGCAATCCCTCAAGGAAGAGTCAGGATTCACTTATGACACAAAGTAGAGGAAGCAGTATGTGAATTTACAGAATGTGTTTTCCAAGGAAGTGGTTTCTGAGGGCATAGAAGAAAAATTGGAAAGGAGGAGGGCAGTAGGAGGTTGTGTTAAAGACAAGGAATCATAGGCAATATAGGGATGACTATATATGGTGCAGGTAGGTAATAAGGCTAATTATTTTACAGTACCCTCACCATAATTTGGAAATGACTTCAATGGCTAGGAAATCCAGATTAAATTTACTCATTTACTAATTCACAAATATTTATTATTTCCTCTATGCCAGACACCACTCTAGAGACTAGAGTTGTAACAATGAATGAGGCGCTGTGCTCCAAGTAAGGTGGAATCACTAGCTAAACAGTTTTTTATGTTAAAATAAAGTTAATTAGTTTCAGGGAGTGACAATTTTTATATATCCCTATATTTCTTATTTTTATAAAAGTGTATACAATACAGTTATCTCATAGGTATAAGGCTAATTATTTATAGTCTCTTATAGCAGTCTTTTGTTAGACGGTAGGAAAAGAATTATTTTCTTTTTCTTATTTTGGAAGCTACCAGAACTTGACTTTAGATTTTAGAGAGCATGTTAGTAATAGATGGTGGGGAAAACAAAAGGTGTACATTTCATCATACTGTCACATGTCCACGTATACCAAGTCAGGTGCTAGATCCAGCAAGTCTTAAATATAAGATATAGTATATGCTATTTTCTTATTACGTAGTTATTCAGATTCTTATTGAACTTAGTAGTGTTTTTTTATATTTCTTTTCTTACATTGATTCTCACAAAAATTTTAATAGAATAGTAAGAAACATATTTTTCTCCGTATCATTTCCAAACCATTATTTTTTTTCTGATTTGAAATGGCCAATTTATTGCTATCAGAGGATTTCGGAGATAAAAGTTTTTGATTCATTTAATGGGGAACAAAGATTAAATTAAAGGGAATACTGGTTATTTAATACTTTGTCTTGGAGATAACCAAGTCTGCTTCATCCTTCCATTCCAGCCCCACTGTCTCTTACACTATTTTTTAAAGTCTGTAAATGGGGGGAGATGGGGAAGCAGGACTGGGCAGAGAAGGGGCAGAACATATCTTGTCCCCCCATCTTAAGGTGAATCACCAGATTTTTTGAAAAATTGCTCCAGCATTGAACTGCATTAGATTGCCACTTGAAAATCCAAGTGTAATACAAAACTGAGTCATAATATGAATATTAAGTTTGATTAATGCGCAGATTTTTCTGTTTCATAGTCCTGTTGTATGTTTTGCTCCGAGTGGCACTTTTCAGGTATTCCAAAAATTTCCAAGAGTTAGACATTATTTTAATAAGAGATCCAGAGCTTGATTAATTTACCAATGTATGACCTTTTTCATTATTTCTTATTAATTGAAGAGTGAAATTCATATGATAAAAGCGGAAATTATGTGAGAAACATCCCTGGTGGTGCAGTGGTTACAGCACTCAGCTGCTAACCAAAAGGTCAGCGGTTTGAAACCATCAGCTGCTCCATGGGAGAAAGATGTGGTAGTCTGCTTCCATCAAGATTATAGCCTTGGAAAGCCTATGGGGCAGTTCTACTCTGTCCTATAGTGTCACTATGAGTCAGAAATGCCTCGACAGCAGTAGGTTTGGTTTATGTGAGAAATTCTAAATTACATAATATTTCCAATCATTGGTGCTGATTTTTTACCAAAATTCAGTTCTACAAAGTGGTCGTTTATTTTCTTCCTTCTAAGTACTCATGTTTATAGAAATGTTCCATGTTCTTAAAAAGGACATGTGCTTATCATCAACACAGTGGCTTTGGCTTTTGTAGCTAAATTAATTTCTAAATTTTATGGTTTTATTTCTGATGAAATAAAGATTTCAGAAACTTTAGTGATCATTTAGGGAAGCCAGAAGGATAGATTTAAATGCTATAATTTCAGCAGTTATCACTTAAGGGAATTAGGTAGAAGTACTTATTTGAACATTAAAAAAGCTAGATTCTCTTCTATCCTAACCTGATCATTAATGTGAAATGTTACTATCCTTGTGTTTATCATCTCTGTTGCTAGAATTGTATAGACTGAATACTTCTTGAAAAAGTAATCTGTTATTTAACTCTGTCTCAAGTAGAAAGTTCATAGCATCTGAACTGCAGAGCTGTAACATGACAGATGTGATGCGCTATATTGCTGATGTGTTACCAATCTTAAATAATTATTTTAAATTATTCCCAGGGTCACACACTC
This sequence comes from Trichechus manatus latirostris, assembly GCF_000243295.1. NCBI lineage: Eukaryota > Metazoa > Chordata > Mammalia > Sirenia > Trichechidae > Trichechus > Trichechus manatus. The sequence continues at coordinate 266,724 of NW_004443973.1, read as the reverse complement.
CTTGAGAGGCCAGAAAGATAACATGAGTTTATAAAGAAGATAGTCTGGTAAAAATAATATGGAGTAATGGTTACTATGTCAAAGTGGAGACCACATGCCTCTTAAACGCATTTGTATTATAATTTAAAAAAAAACAACATTCTGCTGATTATTCATAACTCCTGATTCCATCACTTTGATAATTCTACATCATCCTTTACAGCCATTTTGAAATACTTGCTTTTTGAAATGAGACAAATTTTGGAATTAAACTTTTATACTTGGAAAACATTTCTAATTTTTACCCCAGAATACAAGGGAAGACACTTTGATGTGATTCTTGTGAATATACCTATGTACTGTTTCTAACAGAAGGGCTTGGAGGCATGGATATGAACCAGACCATCTTTACTGTTTGGTGTTTTTCCACTTTGCTTGGAATATATCACCATCAACATGTTAGAACCTACTTCTCAGATGGAAGATATTGTCATAGGTAATGTCCTTAATAATAATATGAAAAAAGTCATAATTACCTACCTCAAGCTTCTTACATTTGAGTTGCTCTCTTCTAAATATGAATTTGGTTCATAATATATTGCATGAATCTTTGCATTTTAAATGTCCTTCTATATAACTTGACTGTGAAATACTTCAATGTCAAGGATGTTGAATAATACATCTTTGTTTTCCAGCACTTACTCCAGTTCGTGGCACATAGTAATTCTACATACAATTTATTGAACACCTTCAATGTGCTAGTCATTGTATGTAACTTAAATAATGAATAAATTAATGAATGAAAGATGAGCAAAGGTTTAATGTTTGATGCCTGGAAGACAATGGAAAAAGAGCTTTTTTTCTTCCAATCTGAATGTAAAAGGATTACTTTAATTGGAAATGGGTGCAGATAGTAGCACAATCACAGTGGCTGGCATTCTGTGGATAAAGGAAAAAAGAAGTTGCCGGAAAGGAAACTATTAGAAAAAAATACAACTTGTAAGGATATAAATGACTAAAGTTTTGAAATAAGTTATAATTATTAGCATAGAATAGCATATTTTAAAAATTGAAAGAAAATACAACCACTTTGGACTGCTGGAAGATAATTCTTCATGGATCACTCTCATTTCTGCCTATCTCTGTAGTGAGGAATTGATTGTCCATTGTTCTGGATTGCCTTTTCAAGGATATTTGTATAGCAAATGGCCTTGGGAGATAGAGATAGTATCTACCTCCAGAGCAAAGGGCAAATATGCCTTATGGTTCAGTATAATGATGTCTCCTTCCAGAGAAAATACAGGCATTATAAAACATATGTTTTGTATAAACTGTCATAGTTAACTAGTCCTGCTCTAATAGAAATACCACAAGCAGATGGCTTTAATGAACAGGAGTTTATGCTCTCACAGTCTAGGAAGCTAGAAGCCTGAATTCAGGGTGCCAGCTCCAGGGGAAGGCTTTCTCTCTCTGTTGGCTCTAGGGGAAGGTCCTTGTCATCACTCTTGCCCCGGTCTAGGAGCTTCTCAGCGTAGGGACCCTGGGTCCAAAGGATGCGCTCCCTTCCTGTTTCTTCATTCTAGGTGATAGGAAGTCCCTCTCCTCTCTACTTGATTCTCTCTTTTATATCTCAGAAAAGATTTACTCAATCTATCGATCAATTAGATTGATACAATCTAATCCTGTAGATTGAGTCCTGCCTCATTAACATAGCTGCCTCTAATCCTCCCTCATTAACATCATAGAGGTTAGGGTTTACAACATGTAGGATAATCACATCAGATCACAAAATGCTGGACAATCACGCAATACTGGGAATCAAGGCCTAGCCAAGTTGACAAACATTTTTGGGGGACACAATTCAATCTATAACTTTCCACCCTTTGGCCCCCCAAAATTCATACCCTTGCCACATGTAAAACACATTTACCCCATCATATCATCCCAAAAGTCTTAAATCAACTCCAGGTCCAAAATCTCATCTTCTCCAAAATTCCTTTTCATCTGTGAAATTTAGAATACAAATTATCTGCTTCCAAAGTACAAGGGTAGAACAGGTGCAAGCTAGACATTTCTATTACAAATGAGAGAAATTGGAGGGAAGGAAGGGATAACACGCACAAGCAAGCCAGCAGAATACATTACATTTGCTCTCAAGGCTTGAAAATAATCCTCTGTTCTCTGAGACCATTTAGGCAATGGCCCTGCCCTCCACACTCTGTGGGGAAGCCCCTCAGCCCTGGGCTTCAGTTCTGCCTTCCAGGCCCACTGGAACAGTAACTCTGCTCCCTTGGCTTTGGACACCCCATTCTCCTAGTCTCTCTGAGTGGCAGCCTTACCCCCTTGGCCCTGGCAGTCCCCATTTTTCTGCCCGTTGGGCATGGCAGCCCCATGCCCTCAGCTTTGGGCAGCAGATCTGGTGCCATACTGCTGGCACTTGTGAAAGGCAGCTGCACAGTCCAGAACTGAGTTGGTGAAGATCTGACTCTTTGAAACCTAGGAGGCTGTGGCCCCACACTTTTAAATCCCAGAGGTCATGGCTCCACACTTTGAGACTGAGGCAGCTCTGATTCCCGTGTTCCTTGTCTCTTCAGCTTCTACTTCCTGGTTTCTTGGCCTCTTGGGCTGGCCTGGTGTCTGCCCAGCTCGGGCAAGTGTTCCAAAGCTCTTTAGCTCTTTAGCCTGGAGGCACCCCACTCTTCTAGTAAACCTCAGCTGGAAGGCACTTAGTTCTCTTGCTCCATGGGTCAGCAAGCCTGGCTTCACTGATAAGTGCCTGGAGGCACCCCACTCTGCCAGGAAGCCTTCTGCTCAAAGGCACTCAACTCTCTCACTCCTTAGGCCGGCTTCAGCACTATCTTGTGCTAGTGTCCTGGTTCTGCTGCTGCCATTTCTCTGCTACTGCTTCTCACTGTCTGCACCATCTCCAGTGTAACAGCTCTCCTCACTTCCTTCTGAGTCCTCACCAGAATTGTCTTTGATGTCCATAATTCCACCAATAGACAATCTAGGCTTTTAATATTAGGCACTTTAAACCTCTTCCAGCCTCTACCATTCACAGTTTCAAAACTGCTTTCACATTTTAGGTATCTGTTAGTGTAGCACCCCACTCTGCTGGAACTAAATTTCTATTTGTTAAAACCATCCATTTGTGTTATTTCTGTTATAGCAGTATTAGATAACTGAGACACAAACCTTTTTCTGTGTATAAAACTGCCATTATAAAACATTTGTGTTCCCTAAGCTAAAGTTCCTAGAATCTTCTCTTATCCTGCCCAATGCACTGTGTGTGTTATTTGGTTCTCTTCATGTTGTCCTGTATGAACTTGGGCTCAGGGGGCCCAGGCAAGAAAATAATGATACACTGGCTATTGCTACTGCTGTGAGTAATAAACTGTTGTCTCTGACCCAGAGTCTCGTGTCTCTACCAGCAGTCATGAAACTATGGCAGGCTAACAGGATAACTTGTAAGTAGGGTAAAATCTCAATCCCTTCACAGTTCTTGACATAGACTTGCCTGTTGTTGGGTGTTTATTGACATTGGCTATGTTTAACAATAAGTAACCATTCTTTGTTATTACCATTTCTGAGTTTTAAGAATTTTTAAAGAGATAGATAAGTGTAATAAT
>NW_004443973.1:249831-253417 GCF_000243295.1 Trichechus manatus latirostris | reverse complement strand
GTCTGTTATTTCTTTATATCGCCTTGACTTCCTCTCCAAATGGAAAATCTATGTCTACATTTTTTAAGTCCCTGTTTTTTGTTTTAATGTTGTCATCTTTTACATATTGACATCTGTTTCCCTAATTTCAGTGTTTTCATTTTGATTTACTTTTGTGAATTCCCTATCTGAGTTGATATCTTGTTGCTCTGTCCTGTTGTCTAGTCTTGGGCTGTTATCTGATGTTACTGATTTTCTAACTGGAGGACCCCCTTAAGTATTTCTTGTAATTTTGGTTTAGTTTTTGCAAATTCCCTAAACTTCTGTTTATCTGGAAATACCCTAATTTCACCATCATATTTGAGAGACAGTTTTTCTGGATATATAATTCTTGGCTGGCAGTTTTTTTCCTTCAAGGCTTTATATATGTCATCCCATTGCCTTCTTGCCTGCATGGTTTCTGCTGAGTAGTCAGAGCTTATTCTTATTGACTGTCCTTTGTAGACGACTTTTTGTTTATCCTTAGCCGCTCTTCAAATTCTCTCTTTGTCTTTGGTTTTGGAAAGTTTGATTATAATATGTCTTGGTGACTTTCTTTTGGGATCTACCTTAAGGTGGGTTTGATGAGCATCTTGGATAGATATCTTGTCATCTTCCATGATATCAGGGAAGTTTTCTTCCAACAAATCTTCAACAATTCTCTCTGTATTTTCTGTTATCCCTCCCGTTCTGGTACTCCAGTCACTTGTAGGTTATTCCTCTTGATAGAGTCCCAGATATTTCTTAGGATTTCTTCATTTCTTTTAATCCTTTTACCTGATTTTTCCTCAAATAAGTTGGTGTCAAGTGCTTTATCTTCAGTCTCACTAACTCTGACTTCCATTGCCTCAGTGCTGCTCCTACGACTTTCTTTTGAGTTGTCTAATTCTGAAATTTTATTGTTAATATTCTGGATTTCTGATTGCTGTCTCTTTATGGATTCTTGCAGGCCGTTAAATTTGTCATTATACTTTAATGTTTTTAATTTTCTCTATTGCGTGTTTTGCATTTTGCTTAATTTCCTTCCTAATTTCTTGAATAGTTCTGTATATTAATCTTTAGTATTCTGCCTCTAGTAATTCCAAGAAATTTTCCTCCTCTGGAAAATTTCTAGATTCTTTATTTTGGGAGCTAGCTGAAGCCATCATGGATTGCTTCTTTATGTGATTTGATATTGACTGTTGTCTCTGAGCCATCAATAAGTTATTATATTTATTTTATGTTTGCTTACTGTGTCCTAGCTTCTTGTTTTGTTTTGATATGCCCAAGTAGGCTGCTCGTATGAGTTAGTTTGATTTTTGGTGTCTTTGAAGCTCTAATGTCCTGTAATCAGGTCGTTAGATCTGTTACTAGGTATGTGAGCTCCGGACTCCACCCACTCCTCCTGTATGGATTCAGCTCAGGTGCCTAGGTAGATAGCCACCAAGTGTGTGGTGTAGGCTCTCACAGTCCTAGACAGGTGTGGGTGATTGGTGTAGGCACAGGCATCTGGCTGCAGCAGGGGGACACACTGAGCAAGGCAGGAGGCTGACAGCTGTCCCCGAGTGTCCAGGAGGAAGGCGTGTCCCTGTTCCCTAGAGCGTGTAGGTGGGTGAGTTTTGCAGCCGGACTATGAGCACCTAATGCTGTTGGTTGTAAGGACTAGGGGGCATCTCTTTTTCATGGACCCCTAGTGAAGGTGGCTAGGTGGCATGGGTGGAGCCACCAGTCCTCAGGCCCCTGATGTGGGTAGGTGAAGACCCTGCTTAATGGGTAGAGCAGTGTCAAATGTCATGAACCTGCCACTTTACAGCTGAAACAGTTGAAGTTAGAGTTTTGGTATATACCCTGTTGTACTACAGTAATGACGGTCTGTGCTGTTGAAATGGGCCCACACAAGTCTATGCAGGGGGAAAGGCACTCAAAGTCCGTGGATCCCTTATGCCTGTGCCTAGACAAAGGAGCTGTGCCTACCCTGGGTTCCTGGCTTAGGGGAGCTAGCAGTTTATTTTTTCCCCTGTTTGTTAGTTTGTTCACTCTCTAAGGCAGGGAGAATGGCTCCAGGCATGTGACAGATCCTACATCTGGCCCAGGGGACTTGGCGGTTGCTGAGGCCGGTCCAGGACCCACGGCAGTGCAGGGAGCATGGAGATAAATGGGAGAGAGGTTTTTCCCTAAGGGGGGTGTTTTTAATCCACGTGGAAAGCGATATGTAAGTACTTATCTTTCGCCGATGAGGGCTGCTTCTCACTGGTTCTGGGTGGCCATGTAGACTCTCTGGCTCTGGGTCTCTCCTGGTACGGAAAACATGCCTCCCGAGCACGCTGCTTGCCTGCCTCACCGCTCATCCATGTGCTGCTCAGGCCTGAAGGGCTCAGGCTCTCGCCGGGTCAGGTCTGGCAACTCCTCACTGCTTCTGAGCCATCTCTCCCTTCCCCTGCCACTCAGTCTGGTTCCTCAACTCTGCCTTTGATGTTCAGGTCTCCCAAATTGCTATATATAATCGAATCACTTGTTTTTTCAGTCTTTGTTGTAAGAAAGTCCACCGGAAGCATCTGACTACTCTGCCATCTTGGCCCCGCCTGCCAACTTTTTTATTCTTCATTCCTGTCTGCATCTACAAACTTCCATCTGGAAGATTTTCCTTGTTTATGAAAATCATCTTTCATAGTTCTTTTTGCATGGATTTGATGGTGAAACATTTTTTTTCATAATGACTTTTTGCATCTTTATTTTTGAATGAGATTTTCACTGGGGATCAGATTTTTGGTTGGCAGGAATACTCTTTCAGCACACTGAATATATTATTGCAGTCTTTTCTGGCTTTTGTTGTCTGTTAAGAAATCAGTTACTAGTTGAATGTAGCTTTTTTGACTAATTTACATATACAGGTAGTCCCTGACTTATGACATATTCGAGTTAAGACGAACTGCACTTATGACTGTCAGTGTATCTGGAACATTGTGTCTTCCTGGGAGGATGTTATGGGAAAACAGATGCAGGGGATATGGAAAAAATTAGTAAGTTATTTGAACACACTCCAAGCATTTGATCAGAATAATATGATGGAAGAGATCACTGGCAAAATTGTCCATATGGCAAGAACACTGAATTTAGAACTTGATATCTCTGACATGGGACAGCTCATAGATCACGAAGAAGGGGAATTGACAGATCAGGACTTGATGGATTTTGAAGAGGAAAGAAACGTTGAAGAAGAAAGAAATAATGAGGAAAACGAAGGAGAGAAGTTGTCAAACAATTTTACAGTGAAACAATTAGCTGAAGTTTTTTCTAAACTAGATCAGGTGCTTCAGTTGCTTGAAAACATGGACCCAAATGCTGATTGCTTTGCTAAAGTCCAGATAGGCAGATTCAGGAAGCAGTCACATGTTACCACAAAATACATGAAGAAAAAAATATGCCACAAAATACACAAACAACTCTTACTAATTTTCTGACTAGAAATGCTGTCCCCATCCCCAGGGATAATCCAGATGATTCAGAACCATCCTCAAGAGGAGTTATTACTACAACCGACAAAATGCCAGTATTGCCCAACTCTTCTTCATTGCTGGAGTAAATTTTT
>NW_004443973.1:241115-249184 GCF_000243295.1 Trichechus manatus latirostris | reverse complement strand
TTTTTTATTGTACTTTTGGTGAAAGTTTATAGAGCAAATTAGTTTCTCATTAAATAATTAATGCATTGGTTGCCAACCCCATGATGTGTCAACACCCCCCCCCCCTTGATATCAGATTCCCCATTTCCGTTCGTCCAGTTTTCAAAAATATAATGCTTCATGAATTTAGGTGTCATCCTTTTGCAGGGACCATGCTAATCTTCTCTGTATCATTCCAATTGTAGTATATGTGTTGCTGAACAGGCATTCATGGCAAGTTTTTTTATTACTATTTCAATCTCTTTACTTACTATAAGTATGTTCTAAGCTTAGTCTTTCTTCTGTGGAGGGTTCACTATTTATGCCTTTCTAGGAATTTACCCATTTAATAGTTATCTGATGTGTCTGAAGTCCAACAAGAAGACTTCTTAGAAGAAAGGATGGAAAGACTTGTCTCACCTACTTTGGTCATGTTATCAGGAGGGACCAGTCCCTGGAGAAGGACATCATGCTTGGTAACTTAGAGGGTCAGAAAAGACAGGAAGACCCCCAAGGAAATGGATTGACATGGTGGCTGCAACAATGGGCTTAAGCATAACCACGATTGTGTGAATGGTGCAGGACCAGGCACTGTTTAATTCTGCTGTACATGGCATAGCTATGAGTCAGAAGCAACTCAAGGGCACCTAACAACAACAAGGTGTTTGCACACAATAGTTCATAGCATCCTCTTGCAATCCCTTTTGTTTCTGTAAGGCTGGTGTTATTGCTGTTAGGTGCCCTCCAGTCACTTCTGACTCCTAGCGACCCTATGCATAACAGAAGGAAACACTGCCAGGTCCTGCACCATCCTTGTTATACTTGAGCCCATTCTTGCAGCTACTGTGTCAATCCATTTCCTTGAGGGTCTTCCTCTCTTTTGCTGACCCTGTATGGGTGGTACTATCCAATGGCATTACTAGGGGTGAGGGGGTGTGGGTCACACCTCTTGACACTTTCAGAGGAAGTATCACCAAAATGACCCCAGGATCTGCAGCAGTGGTGGCAGGTAGGCCTGTGGCGCCTGGGGGAGGGGTCACCAAGACAGTGGTGTCACTAGGGTTGGTGTCACCTTCCCCTGGTAAGCCATCAGTCTCTAGGGTTTGTGTCACATAGTGTAATAATTCCTCATCACCACCCACTACCCCCAATCACCTGCGAGTCAGGGTATGGGTGGCTGGGCTTCGGCTCCTGCCACTGAGTGGAGAGGAGAGTCTTCACCTTGGCCAATAGGAGAGGGGAGGAGCAGCGAGGAGCCATGAAGGGTGGGGCCAGGAGGGGCAGGGCAGCGCTGTACAGTCCTCAGCCCTGGGGAGAGGGGAGACTACGCCACTCTGCTGACCGGGGGGAGGGTCACCAGCCGGCCCCACCCACTCTGAGGTGGGAAGGGTGTGACACCATGAGTTACTACACCAGGTGACACCAACCCTAATGATGTCACTGATACTGACTAGTTTTTTATGATTTTATTAATTTCAGTCTGCTGTCTTTTTTATCCTTGGTTAATCTAGCTAAAGGTTTGTTGTTTCTTTTCTTTTTTTTTGTTAAAAAAAGTCTTTTTGAAGAACTTACATTGGATATTGTTGATATTCTCTGTTTTTCTATTCTCTATTCCATTAATTGCTGCATTAATCCTTATTATTACCTTCCTTCTCTTTGCTTTGGGTTTATTTTGCTCATCTTTTTCTAATTTCCTAAAGTAGAAGATTTAGTTTATTGACTTGAGATCTTTCTTTTTTTTAATATTGATTTTTACAGTTTTAAGCTTTCAATTAAGTACTGCTTTAGCTGGATTCCATGACTTTTTGTATGTTGTGTTTTCTCAAAGTATTTTTAATTTCGCTTGTGATTTTTGGTTTGACCTATTTGTTGTTGTTTAATATCCATATATTTGTTACTTCCCCAAATTTCTTTCTGAGAACAAGAAAGCATACGTTGTATGATTTCAATCCTTCTATCTTTATTGAGACTTGTTTTGTGGCCTAATATTTGATTTATTCTAGAGAATGATCCATGTGCACTAGGGAAGAGTGTGATTCTGCGGTTGAGTGGAGTGTTATATAGATGTCTATAAGTTCTAGTTGCTTTACAGTGTTGTTAAAATTTTCTATTTTCTTGTTGATCTTCTAGTTGTTCTACACATTATTGAAAGTGAGTTATTGTTGGATCATATATTTCTTCCCTCTTTCTTTGTCAGTTTTTGCTTCATGTATTTTGGGAGTCTGTTGTTAGGTGCATATACGTTTATGATTGTTTTCATGTATTGGCTGTTTCATCATTATAAAATAGTCTTATTTTTTTCAAGAAAGTTTTTTTTTTTTTGTCTTAAAGTATTATTTTTTTCTGGTATTAGCATAGCCACTACAGCTCTCTTTTGTCATTATTTGCATGATATATCTTTTTCCATCTGTACCTTCAACTTATTAATGTCTTTGAAACTAAAGTGTGTCTCTTATAGACAGGATATATTTGATCTTCTTTTTTTTTTTTTTTTTAAATCCATTCTACCAGTCTCTTACATGTCATTGAAATGTTTATCCATTTACATCTGATGTAATTACTCCTAAGGTAGAATTCACATCTGTCATTTTTCTACTTGTTTTCTGTATGTCTTATGCTTTTTTGTTCAATCTATGCCTCTGTTACTACCTTCTTTTGTGTTAAATAAACATTTTCAGGTATATTATTTAATTGCCTTCCTATTTCTTTGGCTTTTTTTTTTTTTAAACTTATTTTCTTAGTGATTGTTCAGGGGATTACATTAACATCTTAGTTTAGAACAATTTAGTTCAGACTAATGCCAACTTAATTTGATTAGTATACAAAATTTTTCTCCTATGTAACTCCATTGCTGTACCCCTTCTTTTGCTATTATTGTATACAAATTAGTCTTTATACTTTGTATACCTGCCAACGTTGGTTCATTATTATTGTTTTAGGCAGTTGTCATGATATCATATAGAAAAAAATGAGTTACAATCAAAAATACATTTATACAGTCTTTTATATTAATTATGTAGCTAGCTTTACTGGTGTTCCTTATTTCTGTATGTGGATTCAACTTACTTTCTTGTTTCCTTTCATTTCATTGTTAAGGACTTCCTTTAGTATTTCCTGTAGGACAGGTTTCCTAGCAATAAATTCAGTTTTGTTTTATCTGGAAATGTCTAAATTTTCTTTCATTTTTGAAGAATAATTTTGTTGGATTATATCCATTGTTCTATCTTCAAGTTCACAGATTCTTTTTCTACCTGCTCAATTCTGCCGCTGAGCCTGGCTAGAGAACTGTTTTTTGTTTTGTTTTGTTTTTTTTTTTACTTCAATTACTGTACCTTCTATCTCCAGAATTTACTTAGTTCTTTTTTTATTATATCTGATTGTTTATATTTTCTATTTGTCAGACATTGCTCTCATAATTTCCTTTGATTCTTTAGACATCATTTATTTCAGTTCTTTAAAAATACTTAAAACAGCTAATTTAAAATCTTTCTCTAGTGAGTCTAATGTCTGAGCTTTCTCAGGAACACTTTCTATTTAACTGCTTTTTTTCCTGTATATTGGCCAGTATGGCTAGAGCACAGGGAACAAAGGTAAGAGTTGCAGGAGATGAGGTCATAGAGGGGGGGCCAGTTCATTGAAAGGACTCTGGTTTTACTCTGAGTAAAATGTGAAGGAAGCCATGGCAGGATTTTGAGTAGAGGTGACATGAACTGACTCCTTTTATTAAAATGCACACTTTAGCTACTTTGACTTTTGTCTGTGGAACGATGGACAAAAATAGAAGCAGGAACACCATACTGGAGCTATTGCAGTTATCCAGACAAAGGGTAAGGTGTTAGCAGTGGAAATGGTGGGGATTTACCAGAATTGTGGATATATTTAGAAAGTAGAGAAATTGAATTTCCTGAAAGAGTGGATTTAGAGTACGGGAGAAGTATAAATAGTGATGATTAATTTTGGGTTATTTGGATATGTGGAATTGCCATTCACCTGAGATAGGGAAAGCTATGGGAGGGACAAGTCTCTGGGAAAAGATTAATTAAGTTTGGAGAACTTGATTCTGAGAATTTTATATTTCACAACCAAGTGAAGATGTGGGTAAGTCAGATGCAGAGAAAAGTCTTGGGTTTTTGAGACAGGTCTGAGTTGTAGGTTTATATTTGGGAATTAATGGAATGCAGACAGCCTAGGTATTAGGGCCTGCTACATAATTTGTGGGGCCCAGGGAAAAATGAAAATGTGGCCCCCTCCTAAAAAACAGGAAAAATCTTTCCTCCTTTCTTCTGCAGTCTCTCTTTCAACCCATCTTGGTGTTTTTATTTGTTATTTAATGTTGCTCTCCCTTGGGCACAGGGATACTTGTGGAGAGAGTGGAGACCCTCACAGATGCTCAGGATCCCAACTTGTGACTTGGTGTGTGGGACATACACACCCATCCTCAACCCTCCTTGCACCGGCAACCAGGCCCCTCACAGGGGGAAGAGGGTAGCAGTAGTTGCTGGGTGAGGGCAGTAGAATGGGAGGCTGAGATGGGGAGGAGGGGTTAGGGTGAAAAGAGGATCTGCATGTGAGCAGAGTCTCCAAGCTCCTGGTGCACGTTCTGTTGTCCATTAGATTTCACTTACAACACACAAATTCAAAGATAAATTTTTAAGAATTTCATTATAACAGTAGTACAGTAAATACCAAGAGAGTCTTGTACATCTGAAGTCATCTCAGACCCATGAAAAAGGCCCTGCTTAAAAGCCATCATAATGAATGAGATCACTAGGGGAGTTGGTGTAGAAAGAGAAGTGAAGAATTAGCTCTGAGGCACTCCACTATAAGGAAGTAGAAAATGGAAGGAACCAGTAGAGGAGACTGAATGGGAGGCATCGGGGAGGTAGGAGGTAAGCTAAGAAAATATGGTATCTTGGAAGCCAGTAGAAGAATGTTGTCTGTGAAGATGAGTATAGACTGTATATATGCTGCTGAAAGGCTGAGGAAAATGAAAATGAAAATGGACATCTAGATTTAACAATGGAGAATTCATTGATGCTCTTGACATGAGTAATGTTAGAGGTGTGGTGAGGGTAGAAAGCCTAAGTGGAAAGGATTTGAGAGTAAATGGTAGGAGTAGAATTGGAAACGGTGAATATGGGCCACTCTTTCAAGGGATTTTCCTAAAAAGAGAGCAAAGGAATAGGCCGGAGCTAGCTAGGGAAGACAAATCAAAATATTTTTTATAAAGATGTGGAATATGTCATTAATAAAGCACTATTAATTATAATCATTAATTATTGGCAAACTTGTACCATTTCACACATCTACAAGTGGAAACTGAGTCACCGAATGATTTACGAGTTGTAGGTAATTGATTAACTCTTCTGCTTATTTTAGAATGGGTTATAAAGTCAAAGCAGTCAACCTGAATATTCAGATTTAAACTCTTAGCATCTTTCTTGAAATGTAAGCATCATGTTTTAAATGAACTTGAATTCCTTCTGGAATTTTACAAAACATTATGACATTACTCAATGATGCAAGCACAATGATAGGCCTTCTTAATATTTGGGCAGCCTCTGTTTTTAATGAAATAAATCCTTTGGACATAGTAAAGGTGGCCAAATCATAAATCTACTAATTTTTATTTCCCAAATATGCTTTCTCCATCATTTAAAATAGTCTTTATATCCTTATGATAATTTTTTAAAAAGATACAGTAAAATAGTTACTGATATTCCTTAAAATGTTTCTTCATTTAATATTCTTAACATATTTAATGCAAAAATTAACCCTTTTTATAGCTAAATTAAATACACATTATAATACTCTACTTCCCTATTTCAAAATAAATATCATTATTTTTTGTTGCCTCATTTAAAACCAACTTAATAAAATATTACAGTCTTTCTAACTTTTGCTTTACTGTCTACATAGCAGTTAACTGATGTGTAAAATCTGGGTTAAAAAAATCTAACAGCATATTCATGCAGTGATATTTATAAGAATGTACTGAAGGTCTTATTTCTAATCTTGTTTCATCACTATCAAAAATAAAATGGAAAACATACTTCTAAAATTTATGCATGGAGATCTAAGATTAAAAGCACAAAGTAACAAGAAGTACATGTTAGACTAAATTAAGCACAAAAAATAAAAATAACAATAAAAATAACGATCTTGTGGAAAGAACAATTATAAGGATAAGTGCTTTTTCAGGAAGTAGATTACTACGAAAGCAATTCCAAAATTGAGAAGAACCTAAATGTAATTATTTTTAACTATGTTATAGCTAATTCTTATGAGATATAATATATCTCTGTATCTTAAATATTTATATTCTCTGAGAGTGGAAGTGACTTGAAATGGACATGTAATTTATACCAATGTCAATTTCACTATACATTTATTAGGCTATATGTAATTAATGATTCATATTTTAAAGATAACTTTATCCATATGTAAAGTAGTGTTTTGTTAGAAATAATAGTAATATTCCTGAATAATTCTCTAATGTCAAATTAATATATGGTAAAATCTAGTTCTGACGTAAAGAAGCTAACTTATTAAATACGCTTAAACCATATTAAAGCTTGGTTAAATTTTGAAGCTTGATTTTAAAATAACCATTTTAATTAAAACCAGAGAATAATCACTAGGGCCATTTGCCATTTTATTCCTTCCTTCCTTTGTTATTTCTTTCCTTCCTTCCCTGTTTCTCATTTTTCCTTCCTCATTCTTTTTTTTGAGATATCAGATTCATCTGGAAGATCTAATCTCTGAATGATCTTTTTTACGTATTTGCATTTCTTTTGTTGGCATATACAGTATAACATTAAATGTTCATTTTTGTATTCTTTCAAGTTTTAAGGCTTTTACTTTTCTTCAACTATAATACAGTCTGCAATAGGCAAACAGTTTGTTATTTTGTCTTAACCTCTAAAAATTATTGAATACTAAATTTGAACGGTTACATGGATAGTTTTTGTGCAGTGGAGAGAAGAAAACGTTTAGAAAGTCTATAATTTTATACTCACTCTTACTAAATACTCCTCACTTTTGAAGAGGCTGTAAATATTCTGTATAATAGAAACAATTAATAATGGAATGAAATTATTCATTTTGAAAGACTTGACTGAAATGTATGTGATCCTTTCTATTCTAGTAAATTGTCTGGTGAACCTATGCAGGTCCATAGTTGCATTATTTAGGCCTCTCTTTCGTCAGCACTCAGAGCTGTCTCTAGATGTGGTCTGCTTGTTCCCATGAAGAGAGGCGCTCAAAAATTCTATTTGGAATAAAAACTCACATCCATGGACATGAAACTATTATCTCATGAGCCCTCATAAATGATTTACATATTTTCAACTTTAAGAAAAAAGTGGAGAATATATATAATCAATCAGTGACTATGTTGTTAATTCTCTTTAACTTCTCCATGTTAAATTGGAATTTATAATATTTCTCTACCATGGCCAACTTGAGACTTCTATATGTAACCAAAATATGCCAGATTATTAAGACTTATAATTTAGTCTCATTTCCTAGATTTTTAAAAAATTGAAAGCACTTAACCCGGTATATAAAACTCCCTTCCTTCCTAAAAATAAAATCAAAATCATGCCTGTCTAAAAGCAGAAAATTTCGTTATATTGTGAGTTTGACCCATTTAAAGCAGCTCTATTTTATGCCTTGTAGTTTTAAATGGACCAACTTATTTAAGTAACTGAACACAGAGAGGCTTAGAAGGAAAACCTAACAACTGGAACAATACGATGATGGTATCTTGTAAATTTCCTTCCTCTGTGATTCATCAGCCTAAGATTTATTTTTATTTTTTAATATTTTCTCCTCTGTGGAGGTTATTTCCTATATAGACAGTAGAAAAGAATGAGGGTTATTTTTATGTTATTGCTATTAAAAAAATAATACTGTTTAACTTTCAGTGTTTTGTTCTGCTCTAAGTGTCTTAGATAACACGCATATCTACTTTATAGGTATTAGTGAAACATTAAATAATATAAAACAAAAATTAATGAAAGGGGTGAAACATATCCTTTTTTTTTTTT
>NW_004443973.1:238592-239666 GCF_000243295.1 Trichechus manatus latirostris | reverse complement strand
AAGTCCTCAAATGACAATAATCCTCAAGTGTAGAGAAACAGAAAGACAACTATTATGGTAAGAGTAAAATTGGCAAGGAGAGTTGTATGGGGTGAGATGAAAGAGGGCCGCACTGTCTAGATCATGAAGAATTAGTAAACCAGGATATATGTTGTTATTAGTTGCCATTGAGTTGATCTGGACTCATGACAACCCCATGTGTGAAGAATAGAACTGCTACATAGGGTTTTCAAGGCTGTGACCTTTCAGAAGGAGATCACCAGACCTTTCTTCAGAGACCTCTCTACGTGGGTTCAAATCATCAACCTTTGGACTAGTAATTGAGCACTTAACTGTTTGCACCACCTAGGTACTCTTAAACTAGGGTAAGACATTTGTTGTTTTATTTTGAATCTCTTTCTAAAGAGGGAAGAGATATGATCTAATGTACATTTTTAAAAGATTACTCCTGAAGTAAAATTAGAGATAGGTAAGACTGTATTCATGGAAACCATTTTGGATATGTTTTATCCATTTAGCATAGTGTTTGCTAAAATAGTAGTCCAGGCAAGAGAAACTATGATTCAGACTAGTGGATACAGAAAATATGCGGTGGAGTTTAGATAGTTTGGAGACAAAGTTGGAGTACTTGTTGATGGATAAGATTTAAGGGATGAGGGAAAGAGGGTTATCAAAATTAACTTGTTTGGCTTGAGTAACTTGGTATTTAGAAGGGGAATTTATTGAAATAGAGAAGACAGACACAGTGAGAACCAAGAATTTTTGTAGGGGATGGAGACAGTAAGTCAGAATTCTATTTTGGCCATAAGATTAAGACAACCACTCAAACCCTGAGGAAAAAAATGTCAAGGAGGCAGTTGTGTACAAAACCATGCAAGTTAGTGGAGCAACCAATGCTATACATGCAACTTTGTGAGTTGTCAGCAGTAAGTCTTGAAAAGTAATTCTAAGTACATAGTAGCTTTAGGTGGGGGAGTTGTCCTTTTTCATTGCTGCTTCCAGAGTACTCTCTCTCTATCATCCTTAAAAATTCTCAATTTTGAAGCACATGCTATTAGACTATACTACCTGATA
>NW_004443973.1:235716-236971 GCF_000243295.1 Trichechus manatus latirostris | reverse complement strand
AGTACAGCAGAGCTCAGTCCTTGTCTTAGACAGCTTCCCTTGTTTATCTACACTGATATCTTGACTGTAAATACCCTCTGTACACTGCAAACCACAATTTTGTATCTCAAGTCTGAGTTTCTTTCCAGATCTCTGGATTTGTACATACAACTACATACTCAACATCTTTATTTTGATAACTAGTAAACATGTTAAACTTAATATGTTGAAAACCAAACTTATGATTTTACTGCAAACTTCCTCCACCCACTTTATTCTCTATCTCAGATAATGGCAACATTATTCCTTCAATAGTTCTGATCAAGGGCTTTGGAGTCACTGTATCTCCTCTCTTTCTGTCATATCCCACATCTAAATCATCTGCTAAGCCCATCTTAACTTCTGATTATGCCCAGAATCTTACCACTTTTCACTCCTACCACTACGACTCCTAGTTTTTTGTCTCTAGGATTTTTCTGTAGCCTCCTAAATGGTCTCCTGGTTTTTTACCCTTGTGTTTCTATTGTCTAGTCCTAAGTAGTAGCCAAATTATCCCTTTTATGAAATTTAATTAAGATCATGTCACTTCTGTTTACATAACCCCATGGTAAAAAGTTCTTAGAATGTCCCACCAATACTCCCTATGATCTCTCTGATCCCTCTCTAGGTTTACTGTCTACCTTTGTGCCTCTTGCCCACTCTGCTCCAGCCACACAAAACTCCTTGCTGTTCCTTGGATGGGCAAAACTTGCATTATGGTGCTTTTGCACTCTCTCTTGTTTCTCTTCAAATTCCTGCATCTCTCTTCAAATTCCTAATCATTTCCTTATTGTCTTCTAATCAGAAGGTTCTTCCTAGCTGTTGCCTTCGAGTTGATTCTGACTCATAGTGACCCTATAGGACAGAGTAGAACTGCCATAGGGTTTCCAAGGAGCGGTTGGTGGATTCGACTTTTTGATTAGCAGCCGACGCTTAACCACTGTGCCACCAGTGCTCCGTTGTTCGTAAGAGTACCCTGTATAAAATAGAAAATAACCAGTCCCATTCAACCTCCACCCCAGAATGCCATACTTCCTTAATACAATTTATTTGTATTCATAGCTCTATTACTATCTAGCATTATATATATATATGTATATATGTGTATATACGTATTTATATCTATGTATGTATGTATAATAAATCTGTCTTAGAAGAAGTACAACCAGAATGCTCCTTAGAAGCAAAGATGGCAAGACTACATCTCACATACTTTGGACATGTTGTCAGGAGGGAT
>NW_004443973.1:233161-234043 GCF_000243295.1 Trichechus manatus latirostris | reverse complement strand
TCTAAATTATTCCTCCGTTAATCAGCCTTCACAGTCTCACTGTCTGGATTTCTTGCTTATGCAGTATATGTGTGTGTGTGTGTGTGTGTGTGTGTGTGTTTACTTGTTGTCAATTACTCAGTTTATATGTGAAAATGGTTATAATTGTCTGAGAGCCAAATCACCATCACACTAACATAGGGCAAAAAATGGTAGCAGCAAGGACAATATTGTAATTACAGATACTATTCCATGACATTTCTTCTTTTCTATAAATTACAACTAAAGCAGCTGTCTCTTTGTTACCATACCCAACGCTGATTACATTTCAACTCAGAAATATATTCCAAGTCATTTGAAAGTAGTTCACTCACAGCTGCTAATCTTTTGTGATATGCAGGTGATTCAAAAATCTATACGTTGCAAAGGAGTTGTAAATATCTTTCAAATGAATGATGATGCACTCATTTTTCACTAGGAGTTTTTATTTCTATTATTAAAAAAGTAGTCTTATCAGCCTCTTTTGTTTAAATATGTATATCTTTAAATTTATTTTAAAATACTAAGCTCTCATACCTGGATCACCCCAAAACAATTTGTAACAGCTTTATTTGGTTAAATGTTCCAGTCAGTGAATGTGATTATATTATTCATTTGGCCCAATTTATTATAAGCTAGGAAGTTTATGAAACTGTACCTAGCTAGATGGCTAGCTAATGATAATCAATTTGGGGTGGATATTTTCCTATTATATCCAACTTTAAAAGCATTCTCTGAATTTTTATTTCAGTTTACTGTTTTTGGATTATAACTTTCATGTAACTATATAGTGAATTAATAGTAATTAATTTGTTGAATAACATTATGGAAAACAAACTTGGCATTTACTCTTATTCATTAAAT
>NW_004443973.1:229694-231038 GCF_000243295.1 Trichechus manatus latirostris | reverse complement strand
AGGGGCTGCCAATGCGCAGTTTCTGTTGGTGAATTGCAGTTTCCATTGCCAACTGTCGGAGATCATTCAGCAATTTAAAACTAATTGCCATAGTTGTGCGCGCGTGTGCGCACACACACACACACACACACACGTCAGTGGTAGATGAGCAAAAGGTTTATATCAGGCACCCCAAAGGGATATCATATCCCCTCACTAGTTTCCAGACCAGCCATTTCTCTGACCAGAGTCCCTCAGTTGCAGGAGAGGAGGATGGGTATCCTTGAGTAAGGACCCTGCAATGCCACAGGAGGTATGTACAGTACTGATTTCTGCAATCCTTTCCCAAAGAGACTCTAGGCTGTTTACCTGAGAAACTTTACACTTGGATAAGGAAGATATCCAGATACTTCAAAGCCTATTGGTTATGAAGTATGATCAAATGTTGATAGCAAGGGACCAAAAATGCTATCATAGCATTTTTGTGGGAGGGCAAATCAAGTTCAAAGATTACACAGACCCACCTAGCATTTCTTTCTCTCTCTCTAAGTGGTTAATTGAGATGAATGTACTTAGCAGTTGGCAGAATATTTATGTTCGTTCATCGACCTGTAGGAATCATCATAAGTGCCATTATAACAGTGAAGGTCACGTAGAAGACCCTGAAACGACATGCAAACCAGCTGAAAGGCCAGCATCAAAGGCTATTCTCAAAGACTTAACGGGTTCAGGATTGGTGGTCTCCATCATATCTTCATTAGTTCACCAGTCTGGCCCCTGATAAAACCAGATGGACTGTTCAAATGGCAGTGACAGTAAGATGGTAGTGAAAACAGAATGTCACAATCCCTTACCAAGTTTCTGTATCTGGGCTAGTATTAGACCCAAACTTTAATTCCTACATGAGTGGCTAGGTGCCTGGACAGAAGGAGCCTGCAATGCCATCGCAAATATCCGTGGTAAACAGACACTGACTACCCAGTAAACCAAGGTACGCACAGACTTATTTGTGCTTACTTACTAATCTGTAGTACACAGTTTCACCTGTTTTTCACCACATCAAATTTGTAGTGAAAATCATGTGAAATTGTGCGCTACAGATTAGTAAGTAAGCACAAGTCTACCCTTGTGTACCTTGCTTACTGGCTAATCTGCCCCTGCTGGTAAAGTTTCTATCAAAAAGATCTAAGGCCACTTACTCAGGTAACTGGACACTGAGGAAAAGAAAATGCCCACACGTTTCAAGTTCTACTGGGCACAGGGTCTGAGTTGATATTGATATTCAGAGACCTGAAGCATGATCAGCTCATAGAGATTCCATTGGGTTATGAACTCATCCTGGCCCTTTCCCTTGGTTCACAAATA
>NW_004443973.1:227236-228266 GCF_000243295.1 Trichechus manatus latirostris | reverse complement strand
CCCTCAAGGTATTTTCATAAGCATGCTATGCTAAATTTTTTCACAGAAACGTGTAAAAAAAAATTGGCATAGTGGCACTTCTGAAAATACCTTGTGAGGGGAGGGAGCAGTTGGGAAACAAATGTAGAAGGCACACGATATTTGCATAAAATTATGGAATTTTCTTGTGATAAAAGTCTTACGAAAATCTCAAAGCATAAATAAAAGTTAATCTCATGCAATTGAAAAGAAATTATTTCTCAAAATTTGCACCACACGTGTAGATTTTACTGTTTTCCTCTGAATTTATTTTCTCCCATTACATTTCTCACTATGATTATTAAAAGAGAGTAACACCTTCTGCATTGACAGAAAATATGTTATTTATGCTTTCCATTTACATTCGCAAATTTTTACATAAAGTCTAAGTCAAATTTTAGATTGCCTAAAAATGTAATCCATATGCTGTTTCAGTTTAGTGCCATTAGAAAGCCATGTATTTGAAGTGGCAGAAAGTATAGACTAAAATTAGGTTCAGACGTCCACTGTATCTTTGGTAAGGCATTTATAAGTAAAATAGTTCTTCTTTTTAATTTTGTGTAAAAATGCCAAATATACTTTTATGGTATATACACTACTTTGGCTAATAGAATATTCGTTTGGAACTGATGTCTATCGTTGAGATTAATAAAGTTCTCTGTGCTTTTAGTGTCAAAATTGCAACTCTGAAATGTTCAACCAAAATGGCACATATTTTAAAAACTGTGGAAATTGTAACCCTTTAAAATTATATATGAGTCCTTAAAGTTCCATAAATCATTCTTTTTAATATATAATTCAGTTTCAATTTTATTCACTTACAAAAGAGAATAACCCCAAAGTACTAATAGGGTAATTACTTTTTTTAATGAACTGAGTCCAGAATATCTATAAAGAAATCCTTTTGCTAGTGAAATTTCAAGGTATGCTTAATTAATATTGACTGAATAGATACTTTAGATATCATGTGCTACTTCAGTAGTGGAATTGTTCTCTTGAAAAGGCAAACTTA
>NW_004443973.1:225135-226304 GCF_000243295.1 Trichechus manatus latirostris | reverse complement strand
ATTTAGAACTGTGCTGTCCAACAGGCTATACATAGCAGAAGAAAGGAAATGTAAATTCAATGACAGGTCAATAGAAAGTACCAAAATTAAAAACATAGAAAAAATATGAGAATAGAATAGCCAAGAATTAATGACGATATTAAGCTTTCAAACATAACTGTAAACTGGAGTTCTAAAATAGAGGGGAAAGAAGACGGGTGTAAGAAATGTTTAAAGACACAGTGTTAGACAATTCCCCATGGTTCAAGAAATTAAAAAAATCTTAAGAAGGATAAACATAAAGAAAATAATAACTTGGTACATTATAGACATAATGCTAAAAACAAAAGATAAAGAGACAAGTTTAAAATCAAAGAGACAACAAAAATGCATTATATTCAGGAGAACAAAAATAACAACGATGGATGACAGAATGATGGAAGTCTAAAGAAAATGGAATAACACCTTAAAAAAAAACCAAAAGCCAAAACCACTTTACCTAGAATTCTGTATACAGAAAAAAGAAAAACCCTTCAACAATAAAGGAAAATCACAAAAAAAAAAGTTTCTTAAAATTAAAGACTGACATAATTCTTCATTGGTGGACCCACCTTATAAGAAATACTAAAGGAAGTCTTGCATAATTAAGTAAAAAGAGACCGGATAGATGCATGAAGCATGGATCTACCGGACAGAATGAAAGACGTGAGAAAGGATAAGTGTATATATATGAAAGAATGTATGTATTTATATTTAAACATAGCATTTGCACACACATGCACACAAACACATAAGTAAAATATATGACAGCAGTAGAACAAAGCATGCAGGTAAAGGAGTTATACTCTTGTAAAGTTTTACATTTCTTACAAAGTGTGAGTCGGAATCGACTCAACGGTAATGGATTTGGTTAGTAAAACACTAACCCAAAGTAAGTAACAGATGAACAAGAGGAAAATTGATAACAAATGGTAGGATTATTCCCAATAATTTCAGTAAATTAAAGTAAATATATATAGACTATTTAGTAAAAGTAAAAAACAGAGATTGTTATTTGGAATAAAATAGAACAAGAACAAAAAGACCCAACTTCAAGCTGTCTAGGAGAGTCACGCTTTAAATAGACACATATGGATTGAAAGTAGAAGGAGTGAAAAACAAGATACAACAAGCAAACAGTAACTATAATT
>NW_004443973.1:206907-207831 GCF_000243295.1 Trichechus manatus latirostris | reverse complement strand
GTGCCCATCAATGGAATGTAAATTTGAATTTGGCTGCTCTCTTTGGGAAAATCTTGAAGAAGAATCAGTGTTGAGGATTTGCAGCCAAGACTTCTGGCAGCTGGGGAAACAGAAGAAGGATGTGAGTGGCATACCATGATATTGGTACACAAATGTATCTCCAAAGTTCAGCTATGATGTCTTTTGAAAAGTTCCAAATCGAAAGAATTGTGTGTATGTGAGACGGAGAGACAGAGAGAGAAAGCACACTAGCCATGAACATTTTTGAGTATAATATGCCTATTTAATTACAGAGAAAATGTAAAAAAAACATAAAAAGGCCTAATCTTTAAGTAAACAGTAGAATATTTACTGTAGCGATTGTCTACCATAACCCTCTAAAACAATATTCTATTATCAAAAGTAATAAAAATTATAAGTGGCTGCAAATTATTTATAACACCATGAGGACAGTTAAAATACTCTTTCAAATAGAAAAAAAAAAATCTTTCACACATAGAAAGCCCTATAGTGATGCATTCAGCTAAAATTAAGTATAAGAGTGATTGTGATAATTTGTAAATGTAACTACATAAACATCAATATTCTTACCATAAACATTTTATTAATTTTGTAGAACACCCTTTTCTTTTTTAAGGTATTAAAATGTATTAGTGGAGCTAAAAATTACTATTTTGTCCATTATGACTTTTCAATTAGCAAGGAATCTGTCTCCTTGAAGGCAATTTTAATATGGATCACCATTATGAAAAAGTTAAGCAGGCTAATTGAGCATATCAAATAAAGTATACCAAATAAGGAAAAATAAAATATGCATATTGTTAGTAGCAGCCAGCCTTTCCAGAGCACAGTTTTATATCATGCTGCTTTTATATCAGGATGAGTCGATTGGGCTGGAAAATGTGAAGAAAGAGGAAAAATAAT
>NW_004443973.1:204739-205941 GCF_000243295.1 Trichechus manatus latirostris | reverse complement strand
GTGGCATTAATTGCATTTACCAAATTGCACAACCATCACCACTGTTTCCAGAACATTTATATCATCCCAAACGGAAACTCTGTACCTATTAATTATGCAATAATTCTTCTTATCCCCTCACCCCTCGACCCTAGTAACTTCGAATCTGCTTTCCATCTCAGTGAGCTTGTGTATTGTAGCTTATTTCACTTAGGATATTTTTAAGGTTTGTCCATGTTGTAGCATGTACTAGAATATCATTCTTTTTTGTGACTGAATACCATTCTATTGTATGCCTATACCACATTTTATTTATTCCTTCATCTGTTGATAGGCAAATGAGTTATTTCTACCTTTTGGTTATTGTGAATAATGATGCATTGAACATTGGTGTACAAGTGACTAGCTGAGTCTGTGCTTTCACTTCTTTTGGGCATATACCTAGGAGTGGAATTGCCAGGTTATGTGGCAATTCTGTGTTTAACTTTTTGAAGAACTGCCAAACTCTTTCCCATAGCACCTGTAACGTTTTACATTTCCACCAGCAATTGAGGAGGGTTCCAATTTCTCCACATCCACACTTGTTATTTTATATTTTTTCATATAATAAACATCCAAGTGGCTGTGAAGTGGTATTTCATTGTGGTTTTGACTTACCTTTTTTTTTTTAATTCTTATGTATTGGATATAACATGGATCTCTCGCTCTCTTTTTGTTTTAGCTTGAGTCTGATAGAACTTATCCACTAAACCATTTGTGTCTAGCCCATCTTAGTGGGATGGACAAAGTAGCTGTTTTAAACTCCTACAATTTCTCACATGGTTAAGATTCAATTCAGGTTGTCTGTGTCTTCTAGAGTCAATATTCTTAATGTACACCTGCTAGGTAATTATTTTTAACATAGTCCTAAGCCTGAGAACTGTAATCAGCACCATCACATCTGTACTTGTTTTAGTCATCCATGTCCAATAGTGTTCATCTGCAGTCCTTGTGCAGTCAAAGAGATGGTGGTAACATTGTCAGAAAGGAACACTTCACTTACCATTAGTCTAGTTTCCTCTTATTTGTAGTAATTCCTCAGGAAAAGGCTCTATGTTCCAATTTAAATATGAATATGACCCTTCTCTATTTTCCAGTAGGATAGAGAATTGTTGCTATTATAATGGTTAGTTTATTTTAGGGGATTACTGCGAGAGAACTGTCATGGTTTGAATTATGTCCCC
>NW_004443973.1:201581-203418 GCF_000243295.1 Trichechus manatus latirostris | reverse complement strand
GATTCTGACTCATAGTGACCTTACAGAACAGAGCAGAACCGCCCATAAGGTTTCCAAGGCTGTAATCTTTATGGAAGCAGACTGCCACATCTTTCTCCCGAAGAGCAGCTGGCGGGTTTGAACGGCCGACCTTTCAGTTACCAGCTGAGCTCTTAACCACTGCTTCACCAGAGCTCCTTTCCTTTAACTTACAATGAGTGTATTATATGCATTCCTTTAGCTGAAATTTTATCTGTAAGTGGGTTTTTATTAGGATGAGGTCTCAGAGTTTCTAATTCAGATGTCAGAGGTTCGCAGCAATATCAGTAAGAAGCCATCAGCGGGACCCTTATTCCTAATTCTCATCCTGACATGTTACAAAAATAAGCATGATAATTTTATGGCTTCTTTTTCTGACTAAAATATAACTACATTAATCTGAACGACAGCTGATTTTTCAAGGTCAAAAGTGCTTAGTTACAAATTGATGAGCTATTATGCGTGTCTGTGGTTTTCTTGATGGCACTGTATTAATAATATGCGTGCAGAACGGGCCATAAAAATTCCATTTAAAGGTATTAAGGCATACTGGGACATTTAATCAGGTTAAAATTCCTGTCAGTTGGCTCCAGGCACAATGTTGTTAAGTCAATGATTAACAAAGTGTGTGGAATATAAAAATGCATGTCTATTACATGAGTTCAGATTTCACTGAAATGACCTTTTTTCGTTTGTTTGTTTTCTGCATCTAGCAAACGATTCAACTGAAATGCATTACAGTGATATTCATTGTTGTAAGTAGCTCCTACTGTCTCCCAGCCTGGATTGTTTTGGTTAGGAAATCGGGAGATAATATACTCGTAAAGCTTCTGACATTCTTTCCTGGTAGAAAAAAAGCACTCAGAGATGAAATGTTTTTAAAATATGCATCACATTGTAAACTTTCTTCTGTGATTTATAAAAGTGCTCTCACCAGGTGTGCACTATGCTCTTGTAAAACTAGGAAAGATTAAATGAGAGAAAGCTATGGGAGGGATTTTTCTGATAGCCTCTTACAGCATGCTTTACAAGTTCACAGGAACGTTATTGAAGATACAGAATGTAATGTAATAAAAATGACAGTTAATTAGTCTGCATGAGTATGTGCATACCGTAAAAACAAAAGCATATTTTTCAGTCAAATAAAATAATGAAAATTCCTAGCCTGTTAAAATCTGTATTTTTTTTCAATAGTGGATAAAAAGAAAAAAATATAGAACAAATTTCTAAGAACACTTTACATGGTAAGCAAATGGCTGACCATTCAAATGTCAATTATAAAGGTGTATAAAAATTATCCTTTCACTTTTTGGTTCTGTAAAGCTATCTAACATAAGTATCTTTAATGCACATATATTGCATATCTGTATGAGTAATGAAGTATTTTTGCTAAGTTCTTAATTGATTCTTTTTTAAAAAATCTGGCTCAATAACACGAATTACTTGTCCTTAGACTTAAGGAGAATGCAGATTTATTTCAAAGAAACAAATGACAGGTGTTGCCAACTGTTAAAAAATTCAAGTTCTCTTTAGTATAGTCTAATACATGGAATTTTTAGATTATGGAATAAGGGCACATTTTTATTTGAGAAGTTTCCATTGCTATCTAGAATCAACTGCAAAAGAAAACAATTTTGGAATTAGAAGATTTTTTATCTTATTAAATTATTTTTCAAATATTAGAAGCAAGTTAGGATTTCAAATTAATATGATAGCTATTAAAATGTCTATTTTTACTGATGTTTAAAGGCTATAGTTGCTCCTTGGAACATATCCTAGAGAAATAAGAGCCGTCACACGAATAGATATATGCACACCC
>NW_004443973.1:187487-200325 GCF_000243295.1 Trichechus manatus latirostris | reverse complement strand
GTTGAAAATAATGAGAAATATTTAGAACCTCTCAAAGTGTTTTAAAAACATTCATTAAGCTTTCTGGTTTTCATCTGGATATGATTCTATTTTTATTTAATTAATTTGTGTCTGAACATTGAAGCCTCCATAACTGATATGTTTATTATTTAATTCTATAAAAAGTTAAAATGTATTCATACTAGTTCTAATCTTTCTTTTTTTGTTGTGCTTGGCATACTATCAAATTTTCAGATTCACAAAATATAATGAATAGAAAATGTCAATGTTGCAAGTGGAGTCCCTGGGTGATGCAAACGGTTAATCCACTTGGCCACTAACTTAAAGACTGGAAGTTTGAATACACCCAGAAGTGCCTCAGAAGAAAGGCCTGGCAATCTACTTCTGAAACATTAGCCATTGAAAACCCTGTGGAGCACAGTTTCACTCTGACACACATAGGGTCTCCATGAATTGGAGTCCACTCAATGGCCACTGGTAATTTTTATGTTGTTGTTAGGTCTCCTCGTTTTAATGTTGCAAATGATAATTTCACTTGGCTTTCTGGAAACCGAAACCTCAGAGGTTTTCTTTCTTTGGATCTACTCAACCAATGCACTGCCTCAAATAAACTATAGTGTCTCATGAAAAGTAGATACAGGCATTTATTAACAAATTTTCTAAAATTTTTAACATGAATTGGGATTATAGGAGGAGTAGAATTAGTGATGTTTTGTTAAAAATTATAGAATTTACAAGAAATGTTACAGTATACACTGATTGCACTGTGAATATAGGAATTCCTTCCACAATATCTTTCAAAAATTTGAAGTGCTACCCTTGTCTCTGATAATTTTATTTTGTAATTCAATTTTCAGTAAAAAGTCTCTTTATCAATATTTCATCATTTTTAATTAATAAAGCAAGTATCTTTTAGTATGTCTTATTATATTTAATAATGTTTTATAATGGTTATAGTTTTTATTGGTAAATCTTAAGAAATGTACTACACTTTTAAGTATTAGATGGACTCCTTTATTCTGATATATTTAGCTATTCTGAAATCTAAAGGACAACTGTTATATATGGTTATTATAAAATTTCAATAGCACATTTATATTGAGGTCAGAGTTGGCCACAAGGACACAAAGGTTTAAATAATTTATGGGATTGAAAGAATCCCATAAGTTTATAGAAATTTTAAAAAGAAATACAGTTATAATGGGTTATGTACCAGAAACTTAAAAATATAGTTTGATTAGTTATAAAAATTGCGTTTCTACATGTATACCACCATAAGTTTGTTTTAGTCATCTTTTTTACCTAATTGGTAAATATTTCATTATAAATATATGTTTTTAATTGTACAAATGATAAACTCAAGGAGAAAAAAATAATTTTTATTATTTTTTTTAAATTGTGCTTTAGGTGACAGTTTACAGAGCAAATTTGTCTCATTAAACAATTAATACACAAATTGCTTTGTGACACTTGTTGCCGACACTGCGATGTGGCAACCCTCTCCCCGTCTCCATCCCGGGTTCCGTTTCCGTTCGTCCAGTTTTCCTGTCTGTTCCTGTCTTTTCGACTTCGCTTTTGGGCTGGTGTGCCTATTTAGTCTGGTATACATGACGGACCTATGAAGCACGTTCCTCACATGTGTTATTGTTTGCCCTACAGACCTGTCAAATCTTTGGCTGAAGGGTGGACCACGGGAGTAACTTCAGTGCTGAGTTAAAAAGGTATCGGGGGCCATACTCTTGGGGTTTCTCCAGTCTCTGTCAGACTAGCAAGTCTGATCTTTGTGTGTGTCTATGTGTGTGAATTTGAATTTTGTTCTTCGTTTTTCTCCTGCTCTGTCTGGGACCCTCTATTGTGATCCCTGACAGAGCAATCAGTGGCAATAGCGGGCACCACCTAGTTGTACTGGGCTCAGTCTGGTGGAGGTTGTGGTGGTTGTACTCCGTTAGTCCTTCGGACTAATGTTTCCCTTGTGTCTTTGGTTTGCTTCACTTCCTGTGCTCCAGCTGGCATGGGAACAGCAGATGTATGTTAGGTAGCCGCTTGCAAGCTTTTAAGACCTGAGATGCTACTCACCATAATCGGATGTAGAACATTTTCTTTGTAAAGTATGTTATGCCAGTTGAGCTAGATGTCCCCCAAGACCATAGTCCCCAAGCCTCAGCCCAGAAATTCAGTCCCTCAGGGAGTTTGGACATGTCCGTGAAGCTTCTATGACTTTGCCTTATTCAAGTTGTGCTGACTTCCCCAGTAATGTGTACTGTCTTACCCTTCACCAAAGTTACCACTTATCTACTATCCATCCTTCCTCTCCCTTATAACCATCAAAGATTGTTTCTTTCTGTGTATAAACCTTTTCTCGCGTTTTTATAATAGTGATCTCATGCAGTGTTTGTCCTTTTGTGATTGACTTATTTCACTTAGCATAATGCCCTCCAGATTCATCCATGTTGTGAGATAGTTTTGCAGATTCATCATTGTCCTTTATCATTGCATAGTATTCCGTTGTGTGTATGTACCATAGTTTGTTTATTCATTCATCTGTTGATGGGAGCTTAGTTTTTTTCCATCTTTTTGCTATTGTGAATAATGCTGCAATGAGCATGGGTGTGCATATGTCTATTCATGTGATGGCTCTTATTTCTCTAGGATATATTCCTAGGAAGGAGTGGGATTGCTGGATCATATAGTGTTTCCATTTCTCCTCGGGGCCATAGAGTTGAGGGGAGAGGTAGGAGGGAGGGTGAAGGCAGGGGCACAGGGGGCTAGATGGAGGAAGGAAATAGGGTTGGTTAGTACTGTGGTTCCCGGCAATTGGGGCTGCCGGGATGGGGCAGTTCTTGCCGCTCTTCACCAGAGGAATGGGGGTTGTAGGAGCCTGCTCCTGTGGTTACCACCAGCTTAGAGTCTGAGCTCCTCCTTGAGTTGCAGCCAGCAAATGTGCTCTTACTTAGCCCTGGGTGTACTGTGCCTCTACCTCTATCTGCTATTGGGAATTCTGTGCAGGAGCCTTTCTGCCTGCAGGGTTGTTGGCTTTATTCTAAGATAGCCATACTGAATTGTGCCATTTGGCCAGCAACCTCCACTCCTCCTCACTACTCCTTTGCCATTTTCTATCAGTTTCTTCTTCTCAGTGGCTTCCAATCTAATACTTTATCCCTTCATTTAAGGTTCAGGGTTCCAAGATTGATGTCTATATCTGTTTCATTTGGTTTTTCTGGTCTTTGTTGCAGCAAGATGGTTTAATGCCTCCAACTAGTCCACCATCTTTGTTCTGCCTCCAGAAAAAAGAATTTTTAGGCAATTAATTGAATTAAATTTACAAAGAGTATAAGATAAAACCCTGGTGACATAGTAGTTAAGAGTTCAGTGGCTTACCAAAAGGTCAGCAGTTCAAATCCACCAGGCATTCCTTGGAAACCCTATAGGGTGGTTCTACTCTGTCCTATAGGGTCACTATGAGTCAGAATTGACTTGACGGCAACGAGCTTGGTTGGTTTTTTTAATAAGATGAAAAGTTTTCATGAAAAATTTCAAACAGATTTTTTTAGAGTAAACAAACAAAAAGGGTGATTACAGAATGAAGGTGATCTCTATATTTCTTTATTCCAAACATGCATGTTAAACATTTTTCTCAACATCCTTGCCAACTGATATGAATGTATAAGAAAAATTTATATCCCCATGTCTGTTTGGTCATTGTATTAATTATAATAGCTGCCTAATGTTAGTGCTTTGTCCATTTTAGCAGAGATAGTATCTATAAAATACAAAAACATCTAAATGAAGCGTAAAAACATCTGTTAATCATGTGGACACTTGAATATACTCTGCTTTTCATCTGCTACTCAAAGTGTGCTCTAAAAATCTAGGCACAAAGACGGGTTTGATCACCAAGGGGGAAATGACAAAACAAACAAACCAAAAAAAAACCTAAAACAAATGAAAAAAACACAATGTGAGAATAGAAAGACTACCAAAGTCAAAATAAAGATACTCTCTGTGTGTTCTTACTAAAAATAGCAGCTAATATTTGGAGAAAACTTACTATGTGTCAGATATTGTTCTAAGTGCTTTACATGAGTTTTCTTTTTCTGATCATCACAGAAATTCCATGTGGCATTTAATATTTATATCACCATTTTGCATTTCTGTTTTATTACTTTATTATTTAAAAACTCAATTGATAATTTAAAAAAACTTAGTATAATATTCAGATATAATGCTATTTTATATAATTTATTACTTCCTGAATTATGTATTAAAAGTGGCCCAAACATGAAAGAATAAAATCATGTTTTACTTCCTCCATAATAAAGATGATAATATAAGCCACCTTTCGCTGAGTGCTTTTTAAATACGAAACACTGTTCTAAGTTCTTTCCAATAATTATTATACCTG
The DNA here is from genome assembly GCF_000243295.1 of Trichechus manatus latirostris. Classification (NCBI taxonomy): domain Eukaryota; kingdom Metazoa; phylum Chordata; class Mammalia; order Sirenia; family Trichechidae; genus Trichechus; species Trichechus manatus. Next base: position 195,923 of record NW_004443973.1, on the reverse strand, counting down.
ATTTTCCAGCAAGGAAAGCAAGGTTCAGAGAGGTTATGTAAATTCACTGAGGTGCTACTGTGAGTTATCCTTCAGAAATACAATTCAAATGTAGGTTTATCTACTCCAAAGCCTAAGCTCTTTAAAACTAAGTGATATGATTTCTATTGAATGCTCTTATAGATTAAAACAATACATTTTATAATAATACTTGACTTTGTTTTTAAATATAGATTCATGCATTTAGTTGATTCTATACTTTTCATTAGCAATGACTTGCCTTGGTAGATCTACAACATAATCTCCCCAGAGATACTTAATATCTCATTAGTAATGACTGAAATGTCTTTGTTACATCAACATTGGAATTCATTTCCCTTAATGGAGAAGTGAAATTCATCTTTTGCCTACCTTCACCAACAGCTGTTAAACAGGAAAACTCACTCACTTCTAAAAGCTCCTCTGGACTTGTCTAGTTTGATTGATTTCAGAAAATGTCACTTCTATTAATCATTTTCTCAAGCCATGGGAGAAAATGGTATATTAAACTGTACCAACTGCATGTTGCCAATATTAATGTTCAATTAAAAAAAATCTATTATACACTCTTTACAACAATTTTTATATACTCAATAAAATGACTTTGTTCTTTCATTTACTGATGTGATTTTGCCTACTTTCTTTTCTTTACCAAGCTATTTCCTATGCTTTTGTTCCATTGACAAATATTATATGGGTTGTCAAAGTTCAACCACTTATTTGGTCACATTTTCATTTTAAGCTCTCATTTTTAGTATCTAAGAGAGAATTTTAAGAAAACAATTTTTTTGTTGTTGAATCTAATAGGTCAGCAGTGAATGAAAAGAACAACAAAAAAGGTACTTTGTGTAATTTATTTAAAAGCTGTGCAGGAAATATCCTGGTAAAGTTTAGACAATGGTTTTGTTAAACAAAAAGCAATTTTCACTTATACTAAGTCTAATTCACCAGCTGAACACTCACGGTAAATGTCATTAATTCTTCTTAAGTAATTTAAGATGGCCTGATGTCTTTTATTGGTAGAGAGTATGATAAGTGCATTAATTCAAAAAAATTGGAGCAGTGTAGCGATGTGGGAGCAGTGTAAACGATTATCTGTGTTAAGAATATTTTTACATTAGTTAATATATATTTCAAGCAATTTTAGTACAAAAAATGGCCTTCTGATTGCATTCCTTTTTTTATTTTTCTGCCCACATTAATATTTAACACTTTTCTCATTACACCATCACTTACAGTAGCATTTCTAAAACAGAGGTTCTATGATGCATCTGAGTTGGTAATGGAAACTGAGGTCATGTAGTTCCAAACAACTATTTGCTGAAGGCAGTGGCACAATTCAGGATGAATAGATTAACTGACCTCATGAAACATTCTTCTTCACTTCTTTTACACCAACATGAAAAAGTAGGTTAAAAAAAAACATGTGTATGTGTAGAAGATAACCAGAAGAAAATATTCTATTTCAACTCTGGTAAAACCATAGGCTAAAGTGATTCTTATTTTTTTCATTATACATCTTAAAATTTATCTAATAATTTATTTTGTGTAGGCAGTATACATTACATTAATAATTTTGATCATTCAGGAAATTATTCCTTCACCGCAAAAAATTCAAGTAACCTGAAGAAGTTTCTTAAATTATACTGGGCCACATTGTCAATCTGTTCTGTGGCTTCTGTGGTATTTGGTTGTCTTAGATTCCTTTAAATGAGGCTTACATTTTAGCACTACTGAAATCACTGTTATGCAGCAGAATCTTGTGAGAACTGGTTATATCTTAGGGTCAAGATGGGTTAGTGTGGGCAATGTGTATCAATGATCCAGCAACACTGAATACCAGAGATTGAGATCTTATTTTCAAAAGACCAGGATGCTGATGAAAAGCCTTGAGTGCAGACTCCCAGGTGAGATGTTATACAGAGTTTGGCAGATCTGTAGAGCTCACCCTCTCAAATGGAGTGGCTGTAAGTGGATTGCCATGGGTCTCTTAAATTAATTATAACATAGTCTCCTGGGTAAGGACAGGTTTGTCCTCAAAAATAGTTTTACTTTACAAAAATACTGAAGACTAAAATACAGTGTTACTTTCTGTCATATTAGTTGTTTACATCTTTTTGTCTTTTCGTGGCCAGATTTAGATTAGCAGTTTCCATTATGTGTTTTGGAAATTATGTTTATGTTTTCACTTCCCTGAAAAATCAAAGTTTTAAAAAGATGGTCCTAAAATTCTAAACTCTGCTTTCTAGGACATTCTTAGGTTAAGGTAAGTGGAAGTGGATAATATGTATTCCAGCTAGTATAAAACCTGTTGCCATTGAGTCAATTCCGACATAGTTCTACTCAGAGTAGAACTGCCCCATAGGGTTTCCAAGAAGCAGCTGGTAGATTCAAACTGCTAACCTTTTGGTTAGGAGCCAAGCGCTCACCCATGCCACCACCAGGGCTCTGGAGAAAAACTATTAAACAAACCTGCTAAACCTAAGAACATAAACACTGTAGATTATGAGGATCCTTCTGATAGATTCTGGCCTTTGTTTTCACTTGCTCTCCAATATGACTGGATGTACTGAACACTCATGGGAATAGATAGCAATACGAAAAAAAGAGGAGAGCTGTAAAAAAGGGATTTAATTATAAGTCTGAAGCTGATAGATTTTTTTTCATAGTCCCAATTGATATCTGGGTCACGGAGTGGAGTACAGGAAGAGGGGAAACGATGTGTTAGCAAAGCTGAAGACTGCTCATTAAATTGAAGTAGAACCTAGAAATTTACACTCATTTGGAGACTATTTTTTTCTGTAAAATTCATATACCCCCCAAATTCAGAGTGTAATTATTAATTGTTGTAATAATAATTTTGATAAGTAAATTTTCACATGCCATGTTCTTTATTGTCAGATTTTTCTCTTTCTCCCTTGATTTACTTTCCTTGGTTACCACTACATGTTTACATTTCTTGAATTAAGATGCATAGCTTTTTTGTGTCCACCTAGAGATATTCCCTTATTCCAAATGTTGAATGACACAGGAAGCATAAAAGAAGATGGAAGGAATATACAGAGTCACTGTACCCAAAGAACGATCAACATTCAGCCATTTCGGAGGTAGCATATGATTAAGAACAGATAGTACTGAAGAAAGAAGTCCAAGCTGCACTGAAGGCATTGGCGAAAAACAAGGCTCCAAGAATTGATGGTATACCAATTGAGATGTTTCAACAAATGGATGCAATGCTAGGGGCACTCACTCATCTACCTCAAGAAACTTGGAAGACAGCTACCTGGCCAATCGACTAGAAGACATCCAAAGAAAGGTGATTCAACAGAATGTGAAAATTATTGAACAATATTAATATCACATGCAGGTAAATATTTTCTGAAGATAATTCAAAAATGGTTGCAGCAGCACATCTACAGGGATGATTCAGAAGAGGATGTGGAAGGAGGGATATCATTGCTGATGTCAGATGGGTCTTGGCTGAAAGCAGAGAACACCAGAAAGATGTTTACCTGTGTCTTATTGACTACGCAAAGGCATTCAACTGTTTGGATCATAACAAATTATAGATTACATTGTGAAGAATGTGAATTCCAGAATGCTTAACTGTGCTCATGTGGAACCTGTACAGACCAAGGGGCAGTTGTTCAAACAGAACAAGGGGATACTGCAAGGTTTAAAATCAGGAAAGGTATGCGTCATGGTCGTATCCTTGCACCACACTTATTCAGTCTGTATGCTGAGCAAATAATCTGAAAAACTGGACTATATGGAGAAGAATGCAGCATCAGGATTGGAGGAAGACTCATTAACAACCTGCAATATGCAGATGACACAACTTTGCTTGCTGAAAGTGAAGAGGACTTGAAGCACTGATGAAGATCAAAGACTATAGCCTTCAGTATGGATTATACCTTAACATAAAGAGGAAAAAAAAAAAATCCTCACAACTAGACCAATAAGCAACATCATAATAAATGGGGAAAAGATTGACATTGAAGATTTCGTTTTACTTGGATCCACAATTAATGCCCATGGAAGCAGAAGTCAAGAAATCAAATGACATATTACATTGGACAAATCTGCTGCAAAAGACCTCTTTAAAGTGTCAAAAAGCAAAGATGTCACCATGATGACAAAGATGCACCTTACTCAAGACATGGCATTTTCAATTGCCTCACATGCATGTGATACCAAGACAATGAATAAAGAAGACTGAGGAATTGTTGCATTTGAATTATGGTGTGGGGACGAATATTGAATATACCATAGACTGCCAGAAAAATGAACAGATCTGTCTTGGAAGAAGTACACCAGAAGGCCCCTTGGAAGCGAGGATAGCAAGACTTCATCTCACCTACTTTGGATGCGTTATCAAGAAGGATCGGTCCCTGGAGAGGGACATCATGCTTGGTAAAGTGGAGGGTCAACAAAAAAGAGGAAAACCCTTTACAAGATGGATTGACACAGTGACTGCAACAGTGGGCTCAAATAGCAACAATTGTGAGGATGATGCAAGACTAGGCAGTGTTTCGTATTGTTTTACATATGGTCATTATGAGTCAGATTTGACTTGTCGGCACCTAGCAATAACAACAATTAGATATTACCCTCCCCCAAAATTATGCATACTAGCTAGAATTTTTTCCATTTGGTTTTTCTTTTTCTTTTCTTTTTTACTGGAGTCCTTTAAACACATAAGGAAGCCATTTATTTTACATTTGTCTGTCAATATTATGTATGCTTTACTTCTATTATTTCATTGTATATTGTTGGTTAAGGAAAAGAATCTCAAGATCTGAAAAGAAACAGCAAATTATTATGACTGAACATAGGCCTCTGGAATATCAGCTTTTTAATTTCCCCTTGAGAATTTAGAATACTTTCATTAATAATTATCTATTAAACACTTATGATGTATATAAGTAGACACCAAAGGAATCAACACAAAGACAGTAGTCTTTATCATTATAGCCTTTTTAAATGAATCTTACATTCTAGTTGGGAAGCAATGTATCTATATTTAGGCACACATAACAATTTACAAGTAGTCACCAACTTTTGACTTGGTTCTGTTCTGACCACTCCATCATAAGTCAGTTCTGAAGTAAGTTGTATACCTCATTTTTTTTAGTTTTCATTATTATTGTCTTTTATTATCAGTATCTTTGTAAATCATAACATTGAACTTCTGTGAGGGAACATCTGAGAGTGATAACGTCAGCAAATTACACGCTGCAACATTGTTTATGTCGTACACATTACTAATGATAAGATGTACGAAAAAAAGAAGACTGTCGTCATAAGTGCCGTTCATTGTAACTCGAATATGTTGTAAGCTGAGGACTGCCTGTATATATAATGTATATAATTACATATATATGCTGAGTATTCTATTATTCAGAATAATTATTGATTAGCACAGAGCAAGAAGATTTATAAAATGACACACTTTGTGAGGGCATTTGCAAGAATGTGAAGGAACATTTTGGAAATAATTATTTAGAAATTTCTGGAGCTTTCTGAATTTCAAATTCATATGCTTTCTTAAATTTTTCCTTAAGTTTTCTTGATTGATTTTTTTTTTTTGAGATTAATATTGTGCAGTTTTAGAGAAGTATTACTGTCAATTGCAATTTTAGAAAATGCTTTCTAAACTTCAAAATGCCGCTTAAACTATAAATGACTGTTTTAGCAATATATTTTCTTTGAAGTATAGATTAATTAAAAGTACCTGAATAGTTTTTATTGATATGCGAATGTTAACATTAAAGGAAGGTAAAAATAAAAGGTATTTCAATTGTTACTATATAGTTGAAAAATATCCATCAGTTTATAATATTAATAAAACAGGCACACTCAAAATTACAGAAGACCAAGGAAAGTAAATTAATTATAAGAATGGCAATTTTAAGAGACGAAACAAGAAAGTTAATAAAAACAGAGATTTTCATGTCTTCAATGAACTTTTTTATATAGGCTATGTAAAACAAAATGTCATTTTTTTCCTGACTGTATATCCAATTTCATAATGAAAGGTCAAACTTGCACCAATACACTGTAGTTTTCCAAGACACTCAGCACGTAAAATAAGTCATACACTGCATGAATTTAAACATTACATTATCAAAGCCGAGAAAATGTAGACAGAAAAAAGTGGGTATCTCCCACAGAGAGAAGGTAATTTAAAACTATGCCTCTCTATTGATCTTCTCAAATACACATTTGATTTTAACTTTTGTTATTCCCGTGTTTTGAATGTCTAAGATCTCCTGTTTGGGAAAAATATTCAAAGGATAGTATAATCTTTATCAATTGCTAAAACTTTGGGCAATAGGCAAAGAAGGAATCTGGAGTTACTATTAGAAGTAATCGTGTAGTTGATATTTTAAATGTAATTTAGCTTCCAGATTAAATTGCTGCTGTGTTTGACCTTGAAGATTATTTTCTTGAAAATATTACTCAATTGTAACCCAATGTTTAGAATTGCCTATTGAATTATTCCTTCTTCATTTTATCTTTCTCTTTCTACATGGAAGAGTTTTTTCTTAATATAATAAAATATTTGTACAAATACTTAAGAAAACTGTTCCCCAAATTATCAAAATATCTCTGGTGCTTCCGGTAAAGCAGAGAAATAGAGGAAACACATCGGGTAATCAAAATGAATAGTAATAAAAAAGAATAAGGTGATTAAAATAAAGATATTTATTCGTGATTTCACACCTTGGTGTTTTGAGTCCCTGAGTGGCATAAATGGTTAAGCGCTCAACTACTAACTGAAAAGTTGGTGATCTGAACACACTGAGGTGCCTCAAAAGAAAGGCCTGGCAATATGCCTCTGAAAGATCACAGCCATTGAAAACTCCGTGGAGCACAGTTTTACTCTGAAACACATGGGGTCATCATGAATTGGAATTGACAATACCTGGTTTTTTGTTTGTTTGTTTGTTTAGTGAGTGATTATGTTGAACATTTCTGCTACCAATTTTAAAATAATTAAATTCTAAATTTTCTGTAGATGATGCTTGTGTAATCATGTGGACAGCAAAGAGTGAAAGGAGCTTAATGTATACTGTAAAATGAAAGTTCTATTATTTCACAGGCAAATATGGAGCCTTTCATTGTGTATTTATTCTTGAAAAAACCTTTGTAACAATTTTAAATTTTCCAGGTAAATAGCTCTGCTAAGAATAAAAGTTACATAGTTTCTATCTTTCATTAGAAATAGAATATGAATCTTTTCCTTATTTTACCACTAAGGGATATTTTGCCGTATACTCCACCTGATAATATGCTTTTTTTTTTTTTTTTTTTTAAAAAAGAAGCAATCACTTAATAAGAGTTTTTCCCTGAAGGACCAGCACCATATGTTCATAAACAATTAGTCTGAAAATGTTTTTCCTTTTTTGTCCAGTGGTTTGCTGATTTTTTGGAAGCCTACAAGAGATTGTGATTACTAAGAGAAAATGATTTTAGAAAACACTAATAAATGTTGCCTGACATACTGGCCTTTTATTCATTGTGACAAAGCACCAGATTAATATTTAAAAAATACATTTAATCATTTGAACATATTTAGGAAATGAAATTGGTATCCCGGAAATGATGGTACAGACTTAAGAGATACCTAGTCTTTTCTCTCTAATTAAAACTTTGATTGTAGAGTTATATGTCAAATAAATTTCTTATGGACCTATCCACATCCATGGATCCACTCTTCTTAAAAAACATTGCTATTACATTAACAAATAATGTACATTCTTTGTGGTTCAACTCTTGTTTAAAATATATTTCTTTTAAGAAGTGTCATTTAACGAATCACAAAGTTTTTCTCCCAGTTTACTGTATTAGTCTGTTGAAAATTTTCTTTTCTGTCTGACCTTTGGGAGAGTACACATTTAAAGCATTAAATAGTATATGTCAGAGTGCTTTCCTGGAGGCATAAAAAGTTCACTCATAACATAGTTATTACAAAACTCACATACTTTTATATAGTTTCTGCTCTAGGAAATAAAAGGTTAAACATACTTTTCATAACACAAAAGCCAAACAGTGACAAATGGAAGGGCATTTTTTAACCTATTTTTATTATCTTTAATGTTTAAGAAACGCTACAGTGAATATTATGTCCCAGTGGCAAAGAAACAACTTTGGAAATCATTGTTACAGTTAAGATGACCACAGTGGAATTTTAATTATTGGGTAGTATCAGTCAGTCAAATTCAAAATTGACAAATGGAGTCTCTTCATTGCTAGGCTATGTGTATATTGTGTATATTGGCAGCAGTCATGGTTCAGTGGTAGAATTCTTGCCTTCCGTGTGTAAGATCTGGGTTCGATATCCGGCCAATGCACCTCACGTGCAGCTACCACCCATCTGTCAGTGGAGGCTTGTCTGTTGCTGTGATGCTGAAA
>NW_004443973.1:184787-186353 GCF_000243295.1 Trichechus manatus latirostris | reverse complement strand
TAAAGATGGTGCAGGACAAGGCAAAATTTCTGGCCACCTGAGTAGACAGCTGAATCAACTTCTGCTTACAAAAAACAAAACTCTACATATACACATTTCAGAATTTAAATTCTGTCTTCCACTTGTAGACCAAGGTAGCTGAATGCTTTCTTTCAACCTTGACAAATTTCAATTTTAAATAGTTATTTTCAGGGTAAAATACTCAAATTTACTACTCAAATATTTAAGTAGCCTAAGGTTTTCCTTTCATCACTGTGGACACACTGCCTTTGAGACTGGCACTTTCTAAAGTCAGGAAGAGTTAATTTTGTGGCTCAATATTTCTTATGTTGGAAGACTTTAGCAACTGTTCTTAGGTGTTGGGGAATCAGCTTGGAAAACAATTTTCCAGCCTGTTTGTCAAAGAGCAGGCAGGACTGAATGAGAATAATTAAGGAAATTAAGCTATACCAGAGTTAAGTTAAGAAAGGATCTTCTGAGCTATCTGAGACTGTAAAGGACAAAAAGTGGCTAGGTGGCTTGAATCGAAGACATCCAAATAGAGAGTCTGATGCATGGGTGTTTTAAAAAAAAAAAATAGTTCAGCCAAAGAGACAGAGGTTTCTATTCTTCTGAATCAGAGAATTTCAGACACATGTTACCACTTAACTTTCTGGCACTGACTGAAGTTGCTCTCTGAGACATCCTAATGCTCCACTGTCCAGCAGAAGTTTAGATAAGCTATAAGGCAAAATGCATGCTAGATTTCAAAACTTAGTACAACTAAATATTAAATACTTCATCAATTTTGAATGTTAAAATTAATTTCACCTTTTTTATATTCTAAAATATACTACTAGAAAATTTTAAATTACATATGTGCTGCACATTATTTTTAGCCAAATTTGACCCTATGGTCTTGAAGAATCATCTTTATTTTCCATAGGAATTTATGGTCCCTGAGTTAATCAAGAAGCTTGACCAAACCACCCTAGCAATGACTATAACTTCACAGGGTTCATAACGCTAAGTTACGGAGAAGATCACGTTCTCATTCTGCTAATAATTGACTTTTTTTTTTTTTTTCTCTAGGGAGGGCTTATATTAATTTCTTTTGGGGATCTTCCACTTCAACATTTTAACATATGAGTAGAATAATTTGTTGCATTAGAGACTCCTTGGATTATTTGTTTGTTTTAGGAATTAAGGTAATTAATAAAAATCTTGAGAATTTGCTAGAATTTATACATTTAAAACTTTATTATAGTTGTAGCTTTCTCTTTAAATAAATAATTGTTTCTGTATAAAAAAGAAAATACATTGAAAGTCTCAAGCCTCATCTTGACAAGTTTAAACATGTGATTTTATGAAACAAACTATTTGGTTATTGTTCTAGGTTTTCTGAAAATGCTCTCTGTCATGGATTGAATTATGTCCCCCCAAAAATGTATCAGTTTGGCTGGATGATTCCCAGAATTGTGTGGCTGGCCTCCATTTTGTGATTGTAATTTCATGTTAAAGAGGATTAGGGTGGGATTGTAACACCACCTTTACCCAGGTCACATCCCTGATCCAATGTAAAGGGAG
>NW_004443973.1:181902-183462 GCF_000243295.1 Trichechus manatus latirostris | reverse complement strand
GATGGCAAGACTTTGTCTCACTTACTTTGGACATGTTATCATGAGGGACCAGTCCCTGGAGAGGCACTTTATGCTTAGTAAAGGGTCAGTGCAAAAGAGGAAGACCTCGACGAGATGCATTGACACGGTGGCTGCAACAATGGGCTCAAATATAGCAACGATCGTGAGGATGGCACAGGAATGGGCAGTGTTTCCTTCTGTTGTACGTAGGGCCGCTAGAGTCAGAACTGACACGACAGTACCTAACAACAACATTAGTGAACTAGACATTAAATATTTAATTAATAAAACACTAAATACAAATAAAATTTACTTAATATCTCTTATAATTGACATATTATTTGAGAATTATATGGTAAAATATATTATTGCAAAAGATGAAATTTATAGAAGCATGTGTCTATCATTCACATGTATTTTAAGTCACCAAATACTTCGTTGTCAATGCGATGGCCAAATTAAACGATAGCAATGAATATTTGGATACCATAGACTATGTATATGTGCTGCTGAAACAAATACATGTATACCATAGACTATGAATAATCCCATGTGCCTATGATAAGCTACTTCATTTAAAGTTTGAAAGAGCCACCACACACCAGCTAAACAAAATATTGAGTTTATATCCAGATAAACTTTTTGGAAGTAAGAGGCTTCCTGAGAACATGCTCTTTTTTCATTACTACATAAAAAATACTTGAAAAGTAAGGAAATAGGACCAGATGCTAAGACAAATATAGAATACTAATTCACATTGTTTCGGACTCATAGTGACCCCATAGGGTTTCCAAGGCTGTAAATCTCTACAGAAGCAGACTGCCACATCTTTCTCCTGTGGAGCCACTGGTGGGTTTGAACCGCTGACCTTTAGGTTAGCCATCAATCACTTTAACCACTGTGCCACCAGGGCTCCCTTAATACTATTTCTGATAATTAAAGAGTTAAATCAAAGTATTAGATTTTTATTATACTAAGTTCATATGGGGATATATATTCCCACTCCTTCTCGTATCCTGAGCTTATAAATAAATTGTACAGATCATGAGTATGTAAATTCATATTCATGCACTTTGCATTTCTATAGCAACTGCTATAAATTAAAATTTACAGTGATTAACATTTGAAAATAAAAATAAAGACATTTTTAGAATAAGTATGGAAAATACCATATAGGTTATACTTCCATCATGTTTTACAAAAGTTTCGATAAATAAAAACTAGGAGATTTTTGTGTATAATAAAAACAAAACTTTTATCAAGTGAAATTTGTGCATGTATTTTTATACTTCATAACGTTGCATATGAATACACACACACTAGTACATCAGTGCACATACAGAGACATTTGTGTAGGCATACACATGCAAGCTTATATATTTATTATTAACTAAAAGAAGGCATATCATGAATTAAATTGTTACTTAAAGGAGGATGATATAAACTGGGTCTTGAGACATTTTAATAAAATAAGTACAACTAACACTCTTTGGAAATGAGTATATTCTTACAAATGAAGATCAAATCATTGTTATTGTTTATTGTGTTAATTAACCAAAT
>NW_004443973.1:165620-180945 GCF_000243295.1 Trichechus manatus latirostris | reverse complement strand
GGAGATGGGAAGGAAAAGGAGGCCTGCAAGTTATTCAAATATGAGCCTAAAACTGAAGAGGCTTAAAAATGTTCTGACTGCTAGTTGTGTTTTAAAAGGAAATTCTACCATATGTGTAGGTATACTCATCTAGGATAAACTTCTTATTCTTGTTTTCACAAATTTGGAAATAACTGAAGTTGTAGAAACAATTTTACTATAAAAACAACTGATAAACTTTTGTAAAATTCAAGTATATGATATTAAAAATACCTCCAAAATGCAGAACATTTGTGGAACTAAAGATGGGGCAAAACAAACAAATCATCAAAGAAAAACAAATAAAATTATAAACCAAGATACAATCTTGAATTTTAAACATTTCATGTTTCATGATACTACTTTGTTTGTAGAGTACTTAAAACCATCCCACAGAGAGAGAGGAATTTATTTATTAGGTAATAATGATTCCCTTCAATGTAGGATATTTCTTTTAAAATAAATTTTTTTGTTTTAGAATACCTTTAGTTACAGAAAAATTATATAGTATAGAGTTCTCTTATACCCCACAGCCACTTTTCTTTATTAACATTTTACCTTAGCATTCTGTATTTGTCACAATTAATAAACCAATATTGATCCATACTATTAACTAAAATCCGTTATTTAATTACATTTCCTTAGTTTTTACCAAATATCCTCTATCTCTTTCAGAATTCCATTCGGGATGCCACATTATATTTAGTTGTCATGTTTCCTTAGGTTCCTCTTGGCTGTGAAAGATCCCCAGACTTCCTTTTTGGTATCCCTTATAGTTGTGAGGACTACTAATCAAGTATTTTGTAGAATGCCCCTCTACTGGGATTTGCCTGATATTTTTCTCATGATTAGACCAGGGTTATAAGCTGCTTTTTTTTTTTTTCTTAAGAAAGACCACAATATAAAATGCCATTTTGTTTACATCATATCAAGGATATATCCTATCAAAATGTTGCTGTTAACCTTGATCATCTGCCTGAGGTAGTGTTTTTCAGATTTCCTTGCTGTAAAGTTATCCTTTTTTCCCTTTTTTTTTCCCATATTATACTTTTTTTTTTTTAGTTGTACTTCAGGTGAAGTTTTACAGAACAAATAGTTTCTCATTCAACAGTAGTACACATATTGTTATATGACATTGGTTAACAACCCCACGACATGTCAACCCTCTCCCTTACCATATTATACTTTTTTTAAAAAAAAATTATTTTGTTCTACATGTCTGCATAAAATTATTTGGAATTCTTCTGCATAGGAGATTTGTCCCTTCTCTACCATTTATTAACTTAGGAAGTTATTTATGTTAGTATGAACTGATGGTTATTTATCTTATACTTTGGATTATAATCTGCTACTACTTTATTTGTTGCTCAAATTGTTCCATCTTTGGCCATTAGGAGTGCTTTCAACTGGCTCTGGTGTCCCTTTGACATATAATACCATCCATAAGTTTTTTTGTTTTTTTTTTCCAATATTTTCTTACCTCTGGCACTACAAGATGCTCCAGGCTCATCTTTTATATTTTCTGTCTCAGTCCTGGAATCAGGTATTTCTTCAAGGAACTTTGATACCTTTATTGTAGAATGGTATTAGAAACCAAGATCTAGGCACTAAGTGTGTTCATTGCTGTGGGTGTTGTTGCTTCTAGGCCCTCTCAGCTGACAGAACAAGGAAATGTATGTGTGTATACTAACCCATACACACACATAGCCCATATACACAGATCTATAAATATTTCTATATAACCATCAATATCTATATTAGACTAAATGGAGTTCATGCTGATGCTTACAATGGTAATCGATTGCCACATGAATCACTCTAGACTTCTTCCCTTGCCTGTTTGTAACCTCCCAAACAAACAGTGAGAAACTTGGCTCCTTCATCTGCTATCTACTTACTTAATTGTTCAATTCCACTTCATAAGTGGAATATGGTTTCATAATTGGTGACTTATACCCCCATTGGAAACAACATTATAAACTAGACTACAGTAAGCTCTTAGGAGAAAGGGAGTGAGGGAAGTAGAATAGAGCAGGAGAAAACAGCTCAGCAAGGACTTAGTTTCAGCTAGAGACTAGCTTTAGTTTCATCCCATGGAAAAACTCTGCAGTTTAAATTACACTACAAAGTTAATTGAGGCAGAAGGGCTCAGAATTTAGTACTATCAGTTTGTGGACTGAAGTCAAGGGGTTTGGGGGCCTATGAGGCTGCTCCCATTTGGTAGTGAGCAATTCTCCTGAGAAGGAGGTATCAGTGAATCTTTAGCTGCTGACATGGGCAGAAATTGAGGGGTAGGTATCCAGCTGGTGAAAAGATCTGAATGGGGCATCAATAGCATCTGCTATACAGGCTTATCTGGAAGATTTTTCTAATTGCTCTGAGAACTATTACTCCAGAGATTCATACTTGGGCTCAAAGTCTTTCTCAATAAATGCACCAGGCCCCTAGGAATTGATTTGTAGTTGGCATATGTGTTATTTTATATTCCAAGTTAAGACATTGGAAAATGGTGAACATTAATAGGCTTCTATGATTCTATTTTCAAATGGAAATATAAAGCTTGAAGACAAACTGGTTAAAATAGTAAAATTGCCTAGGTGGTTAGTAGACAATACTACATAATATCCATTTATTACTAAATGAATCATTTCTTTTATAAGGATCAGCACAAAGCTGGTTTCTATGAGGCAGAATTTAAAGATGTCTCAAATGTCCAACTTTTTCAAGCTGTTGTACCACTCCATCATCTTTAGCATCAATTACTCCCTCTCCCCCGCAGCACTCTCCCCCCCATCTTTGGGTTCCCTAATTCACTGCAGTATCTCACAGAACTCATGAATTCTATAAAGGAAATGACTCACATGGTTGTGGAGGCTGGCAAGTCCCAAATTCGTGGGTCAGGCGTAGGCTTCTCCTGACCCACATGGCTGCAGGAGCTGAAGAACCCAAACCGGCAGTTCAGACCACAGGCTGCTGGCTCACAAGGCTGCGGAAGGCGGTGAATCAGGTCACATGTTAGGCCCAGCCCAGGGGTCTGTGGAGGCTGGCAAATCCAAGAATTGGCAGGTCAGGTAGCAGGCCTCTGGGAGGTCAATTGATCATGAACTGGACGTGGGATCCAGATGTAGAGAGAGCCTTGCCACAGTACACACATAATATCTTAAATGCAGGCCACACCCCAGGAAAGGGCATAACTTTAGTAAGGGTAGGGATTGAATTACACCCTCCTGCAAGGCTGAGAACCAAGACACACCTTACACCAATCCTGCCTTATCAACGAGTAGTGATTAGGATCCACAACACCTAGAATGGAGGACAACCACACAACACTGAGAATCATGGCCTAGCCAAGTTGACACACAATCCCAACCATCCACATGTTCCATATATGTTATTTGTATAGTCCCACTCAGTCATTGTGTGTGAGTCACAAAGACCATGGCTAGAAGGGCCATATTAAGTGATTCATTTTACTGCAATTCGTATATATAAAATGTAACTGTAACTTTCTTTACAAGGTACTTACACAAGAAAGAACAAGTAAAATAAAAATGAAAAACTAAATTATCTCTATTTTATGGTGAAAATAGAATATATCTCATTGGTTTAGTTTTAGGAAGGCATGGAAATGTCCAGCAGAGAAGGACCCAGTACAAAACTCTCTTATTTTTCTGCCATGTATAATGACTCATTTATTGTCAAATAAAAACCCGTTGCTGTTGAGTCAATTTCAACTCATAGCAACCCTATAGGACAGAGTAGAACTGCTCCATAGGGTTTCAAATTGCGGCAGGTGGATTTGAACTGCCGAGTTTTGGTTATCAGCCAAGCTCTTAACCACTGCATCACCAGGGCTCCTAACTTTTTATTGATAAGAATATGATAATCAGGAGTTAGATCTACACTTTTTGCATGTTCTTTATGAAGGCATAAAGAAAAGAACCCCTACACCTACTCCTCACTTATCGACTGTCTCAGTAGCCAATAGTTTGCATTTATGACAATAGTAAAAAATCTACTCTCTATTTTGTTTATTAACAAAGTATGACTGACGGTAACGAATGCTGAGGTGTGAGGCAAGAGTAATGCTGGCTGTGATGGTTAAGGTTATGTGTCAACTTGGCTGGGCCATGATTCTCAGGGGTTTGACAGGTATGTAATGATGTAATTTGGCGGTTGTGTAATGATGTAATTTGGTGGTTGTGTAATGATGTAGTCATCCTCCATTTTGTGATCTGATATGGTCATCCTCCATTTTCACATGATGCCAACTTTTGCATAATGACCTGGTCGTTGAAACCTAACCATGTCGATAAGTGAGGAGTGGGTGTATTTGCTTTCTTGAAAATATTGCACTTGATCATGTGAGGCTTGTATTTCCTGAGACATGCACAAATGCAACACAAATAACCAAATCTCACCTAGATTCTTTACAGGTTAAGCAAATGCCCTCTGCCATAACATTAAACACTTGCTTTGAAAACTATTTGCAGGGCGATTTTTTGACATTAAAAGTGTGTTATGAACAAAGTTTTGTGGTAATGAAGGGTATAGTTGAGGAGAGAATTCAACTTCCAATACAATGCATTTGCACTTCTTCAAGACATCTCATAAATTTTCCTTTGGATTTGAAGTACTCCCTTTATTCTTTATATAATAAGGCTTTTTTTTTTTTTCCCTCGAAAAAGGAAAGATAACCTAGTAAGTCAATTAATTTCCCTTCAGAAACAAGCAATACTACATTGATTGTATACATTTGATTTGTGTAAACTTTGCTGTATATACTTACAGAATAATAATTATCAGCAAAATTACAAATATAAATTGTATTTTTCTTTTGGTTTAAGAAATCCACGTGTCCGATCCAGTGCAACCAAAACTGGATAATGGAGGCCCATTGTTGTGGAGGGGAGCAAAAAATATTTTGCTTTTTTTTTTTAATTACTGAGATAATATTTAAAGTCTATTTAATATTCTTCAATTAAAACAAACCTAGTCATTCAAGGAAAAGATGCAGCATTAGCTTTTCTTCCCATTTCGAATGCAGAAGAGGAAGAGAATTTAGGCACAATCTAGTCCCACAGTCAGGTGTGTATCTTCTCCCTTCTAGGGATGTGGTCTTCCAGAACAACGATTTTACATTGCAAAGCTTTCTTGAATATAGCAAAACTTTCTACAATTTCCCAACAAAAGAAAAACAGGTTATTTCCTAATAAAAGCAGAGTGTAGAATCTTCTACTTGGGAAAGTTCTATTAGATTCTGGCTCTTTCCCCATCCTGTTTACTTATCATTTTTACTCTTTTATAAGCTTAAAAGTGGACAGATCTCACAGAAGCTCTTACACATCCTCACACTGGGAAACCAGCAGGTATTTAAAATCTGTATAGTTAAAGACTCGGCAATTAAAAAGGATACCCAAGACAGTGGAAGAGTCTCTTAAATTCCTGTACATATACATTTTAAATTATTTTACTTGTCCTTGTAACTTCCCTAAAACGCCATTTGAACCTTGTCTTTTAGGTCCACATCAGATTAAATTAACTATGTTCTAGGGCTAAAGACTCCTAGAGATAATTTGATAAAGCACTTTTTTTATTGCTTTATTGAAATATAATTGAAATACAATAAATTACATATTTTTGATTGTATGATGAACTATACCCACAATTATGATAATGGATTATTTTTAATTGGTTTGGATATTCACATTTCTTTCTACTTACTTTGGGTAATTTTTGTGGAATTAGCAATGTACATTATTTAATTTTCGTAAATATGGGTCATACCAGCTTTTTTAGCAATCACAGCCTGAAGTGACAGTATTTCAAAATTTCTTACTACTTTAGAGTTTATTGCAGTAAATAGTCTGTACATCTAGATACCCTCAGAGCAATGTGAAAAATTATCATAATGTGTTGGTTTAAGACCTCTGTGTTCTCAGTTAATGTCAAATAAGAAGACTGCGAAGGGGAAAAATTCAAACCATTCTTTCATTTCACATGATCTCTCTTAACTCCCTAGGTTTCTCAAAGAAAACATAAGAATATAACAATACATGAAAAGTTTCCCAAAGAGGTCATGATAAGCACTCAACGTAAAGGAAACAATAGAGAAATCTGACCATATTAAAATTAAGAACGTGTGTTCACCAAAATATATACAATTAAGAGAGTGAAAAGCAAGCCATAGAATTGGGTGATATATTTGCAACAATATATATAACTCCAAAGGTTTCATATTTAGATGTATAAAAAACTCCTGTAAATAAATATAAAAAATGAATAGCTGCATAATCCATACCAACCAATAAGTGGGAAAAAAAAAAAAAAACCCTTGTACCTATTCTGTGTTTAATGACTAATGATTAAATTGTGACATAGTCACATGATGGAAACCCTGGTGACATAGTGGTTAAGAGCTACAGCTGCTAACCAAAAGGTTGGTAGTTCAAATCCACCAGGTGGTCCTTGGAAACCCTATGGGGAAGTTCTGCTCTGTTCTATAGGGTCACTATGAGTCAGACTTGACTTGATGGCAATGGGTTTGGTTTTTTTTTAAAGTCACATGATAGAGTACTATACAGAAATGAGAGGGAAATATTGTTGATCAATCTCAGTGTGGAAGATAGCATTATTTTTCTTAAATATTCATACCTCCTCCATGCCATTTCCCTGGTGATTTTGCAGTTCTTCCCAATAAAGAGGAGTGTCTTTCCCTAAGCTATCGATATTGGGCTCAGCCACGTGACTTGTTCTGGCCAATGGATTGCTAACCGACAGGAAGTGAGCAAAGCCTTGCTATGTGCTTGCACCCTGGGGCTTGCCCTCTGGCATTTCTGCTATGAGCATGAGAACATTCAAGTTTCAAAAAATTCACAAATTTATGATACCATTTATAAATTTTAAAATCAGATAAAGCCGAGTAAACTATATACTGCTAATGAATAGACATGTACATAATAAAACACAATGAAAAGTAATAAAATAAAAGAAAATTTAGTTCTTTTTACCTTTGTGGAGGAAAAACTTGGTTAGAGAGGAGACAGCAGGGGCTTCAAAATCATTGGTAATATTCTCTTTTTTAGTCTAGAATATTTGCACAGAGGTATTTGTTTGAGGACTAAGGTGTGCCTGACCCAAGTCATGGTATTTTCAATCACCTTATATGCATGCGAAAGCTGGACAACGAATAAAGAAGACCAAAGAACTGATGCCTTTGAATTATGATGTTCGCAAAGAATATTAAATATACTGTGGACTGCCAGTAGAATGGAAACCCTGGTAGCGTAGTGGTTAAGTGCTACGGCTGCTAACCAAAAGATCAGCAGTTCAAATCCACCAGGCACTCCTTGGAAACTCTATGAGGCAGTTCTCCTTTGTCCTGTAGGGTCACTATAAGTTGAGATTGACTTGACGGCAACGGGTTTGGTTTGGTTTGGCCAGTAGAACGAACGAATCTGTCTTGGAAGAAGTACAGCTAGAATTTTCCTTAGAAGGGAGAATGGCAAGACCTCTCTCAGGTACTTTGGACATGTTATCAGGAGGGACCAGTCCCTGGAGAAGGACATCATGCTTGGTAAAGTAGAGAGTGAGTGAAAAAGAGGAAGACCTTCAATGAGATGGATTGATTCAGTGGCTGCAACAATGGGCTCAAACAGCAACAACGGTGAGGATGGCGCAGGACCAGGCAATGTTTCATTCTGTACATAAGGTCGCTCTCAGTTGGAACTGACTTGAGGACACCTAACAACAGCATTTGTTTTATTATTCTTTTTCCATAAGTAAACTTATAATTATGGGCATCAATATAGTTCTTTTCATTTAGGAAAATCTTCATAAAACCAAACACAATGCACTTTTTTTTAATGGAAAACCTGCCGATGCTTACACAATTAGTCATGGAAAAGCCAGGAGTCAAACTTCCCTTTTTCTACTCATCACTATTTACTGTAATTATTATTATTATTTTAAATTTGGAATATAAATTTTTAAAGGGAATTTACTTGTCTTTTTCATCTTTTAGTCCTGAAGCACTAAACACAATGTCTAGAAACTAGTAGATGCTTTATAAAACGCATACTGAACTGAATTAGCAAGGCCTCCGTCTTCGACAGATATTTGGGGGCAATAGCTACAACCCAAACTCAGACATGTAGGCCACTCTGTGTACACCACCAGCCATGGCATCATGAGAAGAGAGCATGAACAAAAAAATTTATTGGTATACAGTCATTTACTCCTACAACAGAAACCTGAAATCTCTAAGGAAAAACCTAGATAACATGTCCCTCCATAACAGGTGATGAGAAATTATTTGCAGGAGAGCAAGATTTAGATAGTGGCCATGTGCCCTGTGGATGCTCATTAAAAACTTACCTGTTGATTGATTAGCTGACCTGAAAAATGTCTCAGAGAATTTTGATCAAAGTATTGAGTCTCTAGTTGGAATTGCTGATACTAGACTTAGCCAGTTCAAATGTTAATAAAGAAACTGAATCCTGTTCACAACCTTGTTCAGTAGCTTCTGTTTTTGAGTGGGGTAAGGCTAACACCTTTGAAACAGTCACCTGTTCATAGATGGGGCATTTGAAAAAGCAACGGCGGGCCTGTTCACATAAAGAGAATTACAGACCTTCTAGCACCATAAGAACCACCCCATCAAACCCTTCCCCCCAACCCAAGTAAGAAGTGCCAATTAACACCACTGCTGGTTAAAAGTCAGTGATGGCTTGCTGTTTTTTACCAGTGAGTACTGAATAAGATCTACACTTTAGATTTGTATATATGCAAAGCAATTCAGAAAAATATACTGATACAATTTTATTATACCATGTCATTTTTGACACTGAATTATCTTTGTGTGTGTGTGTGTGCATGTGTGTTAATTACTAGATGCTTTAAACTTCAGAGTTATTTTTCTATTTTAGCATAAGGATCATTTAAAATTTTTTCTTAATTTTTATGTTGTATTTATTTCTATTTTCTTCTTGCTTATTTTTAGTTTTTTTTGGAGATCTATGGCTTAGTTATCAATAAAGCAGTTATTATAAAATATATAAAAATAATAAAATGTATATATAATATTATTTACTCACTGTAGGTAAAAACTGAGGAAAACTTTTTAAAATACAATGTCATCATTAGAAATAAAGTGCTGCGTATGTTCATGAGCAATACTTTCTCAGAGCTTGAACTGGATATATTTTCATTAACAATATTAATGAGAATAGCTGGTTTGGTTATAGCCTTGTGCAGTAAAACATACAAAAGAAAAATCACGGGCTTTTTTCTTATAACCACAATTTTCCTTACTGCTGCTGAGATGCAACTGTAGGAAGTAGTTTATTTTCAGATATGTTAAAACAAGGAAGGAAAGGGATAGAAGGGAAAGGTAGGGACTCAGTAGTTGTTCCCCAAATCACTCAAACAGAAAAGAAAGAAAGAGAATGAAACAGCAAATGGGAGGCAGAGATAAAGGAGAAACAAGTATGGAGGTTGGAATGTTGCCCTATGGGAGAGTCCCCACTGTGGATTTAATACCTCCTTAGTCTGCAGGTGGTCATATGGACTTGGACCTTCCCCGTCTCTTCTTTTCAGATCATTTATTTGCAGAACCATATGCTATGATTGTTGCCTTCTCTATGTCATTCCGACAACCAGTTAAGTACGTACAACTCCTTTACCCCAATTTTAAATTCTGTCATGCATCTCATTAGTAGGCTATTTTTGTCACTAGCTTAAATGAAAGCAATGTTGCCAGTTATCACAATTAACACTATCTGTATCAGTATTTAAAAATTTTCTTGGTATATATGATAATTTGCCATGTAAAATCTGCTAATGGGCATTTTATAATTTCTATGAAAATAAGAAAAGCTATATTCTTAGGATATGGTTAAAAAAAAATCTAAGCTGCATAGTAAAATAATTTGCTGATGGTAAATCTTGCTGAAGTGTCAAGGGAGGAAAGTTAGTTGCTGTCCCTAAAGGTTTTTTTTTTTTTTAAATTGATACATTTATATTATTCTGGGATGTTTCAAGTAGAGTCAAGCCTAGAGACAGGGAAAGGGATAAAGACTTTCTAGGTCTACAATTATATGAGATTTTAAAATTATTTTTTTACTTAACTACTTCTTCAGAATTAAGGGCTGTTTCTATGTTAACAAGTCCTTTAAGGTTGTTTTTAGGGTTAAATGAGATTGATCTTATTACATAATGGTACAGTGCCTGCCACATGTACACACTCCTATCATTGTTGTTAGGTGCCAACAAGTCGTTCTGACTCATAGTGACCCCGTGTACAACAGAACGAAACACTGCCTGGTCCTGCACCATCCTCACAGTCGTTGTTATGCTTGAGCCCATTGTTGCAGCCACTGTGTCAATCCATCTTGCAGAGGGTCTTCCTCTTTTTCACTGACCCTCTACTTTATCAAGCATGGTGTCCTTCTCCAGGGACTGATCCCTTCTGATAACATGTCCAAAGTATGTGAGACATAGTCTCGCCATCCTTGCTTCTAAGGAGCATTCTGGATCTACTTCTTCCAAAACAGATTTGTTCATTCTTTTGGCAGTCCATAGTACATTCAATATTCTTCACCAACACTACAATTCAAATGCTTCATTTCTTCTTTGGTCTCTGTTGTTCATCATCCAGCTTTCAAACACATATGGGACGATTAAAAACACAATGGCTTGGGTCAGGTGCATCTTAGTCTTCAAAGTGACATTTTTGCTTTTCAACACTTTAAAGAGGTCTTTTGCAGAAGATTTGCCCAATGCAATGTGTCTTTTGATTTCTTGACTGCTGCTTCCATGGATGTTGATTGTGGATCCAAGTAAAATAAAATCCTTGACAACTTCAATCTTTTCTTCCTTATCATGATGTTGCCTATTGGTCCAGTTGTGAGGATTTTTGTTTTCTTTATGTCGAGCTGTAGTTCATACTGAAGGTGGTGGTCTTTGAACCAGTAAGTGCTTCAAGTCTGCTTCACTTTCAGCAAGCAAGGCTGTGCCATCTGCATAACGCAGGTTGTTAATGAGTCTTCCTCAATCCTGATGCCCCGTTCTTCATATAGTCCAGCTTCTTGGATTATTTGCTAAGCATACAGATTGAATAGGTATGGTGAAAGGATGCAACCCTGATGCACACCTTTCTTGACTTTAAACCGCACAGTATCCCCTTATTCTGTTCGAATGACTGCCTCTTGATCTACATACAGGTTCTTCATGAGCATACTTAAGTGTTCTGGAATTCCCATTCTTTGCAATGTTATCCATAATTTGTTATGATCCACACAGTTGAAATCCTTTGCATAGTCAATAAAACTCAGGTAAACATCTTTCTGGCATTCTCTGCTGTCAGCCAGGATCCATCTGACATCAGCAATGATATCCCTGGTTCCACATCCTCTTCTGAATCCAGTTTGAATTTCTGACAGTTCCCTGTTGATATACTCCTGCAGCCGCTTTTGAATGATCTTCAGCAAAATTTTACTTACGTGTGATATTAATGATATTGTTCAATAATTTCCACATTTGGTTGGATCATCTTTCTTGGGAATAGGCATAAATATGGATCTCTTCCAGTCAATTGGTCAGGTAGCTGTCTTCCAAATTTCTTGGGAGAGACAAGTGAGCACTTCCAGAGCTGCATCTGTTTATTGAAACATTTCAATTGGTATTCCATCAATTCCTGGAGCCTTGTTTTTTTGCAATGCTTCAGTGCAGCTGGGACTTCTTCCTTCAGTACTATTGGTTCTTGAACATATGCTACCTTCTGAAATGGTTGAACATTGACCAATTCTTTTTGGTATAGTGACTCTGTGTATTCCTTCCATCTTCTTTTGATACTTCCTGTGTTGTTTAATATTTTCCCTGTAGAATCCTTCACTATTGCAACTCGAGGCTTGAATTTTTTCTTCAGTTCTTTCAGCTTGAGAAATATCGAGTGTGTTCCTCCCTTTTGGTTTTCGATCTTCAGCTCTTTGCACATGTCACTATAATACTTTAGTTTGTCTTCTTGAGCTGCCCTTTAAAATTTTCTGTTCAGCTCTTTGACTTCATTATTTCTTCCTTTTGCTTTAGCTACTTGACATTCAAGAGCAAGTTTCAGAATCTCTTCTGACATCCATTTTGGAGTTTTCTTTCTTTCCTGTGTTTAATGACCTCTTGCTTTCCTTATGTATGATGTCTTTGATGTCATTCCACAACTCATCTGGTCTTTGGTCATTAGTGTTCAATGTGTTTAATCTGTCTTTGAGATGGTCTGTAAATTCATGTGGTATATACTCAAGGTTGTACTTTGGCTCTTGTGGACTTGTTCTAATTTTCTTCAGTTTCAACTTGAACTTGCATATGAGCAATTGATGGTGTGTTCCACAGTCAGCCCCTGACCGTGTTCTGACTGAGGATTTTGAACTTTTCCATCGTCTCTTTCCACAGATGTAGTCAATTTGATTCCTGTGTATTCCATCCAGCAAGGTCTATGTGTATAGTTGCCATTTAAGTTGATGAAAAAAGGTGTTTGCAATGAAGAAGTCTTTGGTCTTGCAAAATTCTATTATATGATCTCTAGTATTGTTTCTATCACAATGGCCATATTTTCCAGCTACTGATCCTTCTTCTTTGTTTCCAACTTTCACATTCCAATGACCAGTAATTATCAATGCATTCTGATTGCATGTTCGATCAACTTCAAACTGCATAAGTTGGTAAGCATCTTCAATTTCTTCATCTTTGGCCTTAGTGGTTGGTGCATAAATTTGAATAATAGTCTTATTAACTGGTCTTCCTTGTAGGTGTATGGATATTATTCTATCACTGACAGCATTGTATTTCAGGATAGATCTTGAAATGTTCTTTTTGACAATGAATGTAACACCATTCCTCTTCATACTCCTATTATATACAATAAACCAAACCATACCAAACCCATTGCCGTCAATAGTCGATGCTAACTCCTATTGACCTTGTAGGACAGAGTAGAACTTCCCCATAGGGTTTCCAAGGAGCGACTGGTTAATTCGAACTGCCGACCTTTTGGTTAACAGCTGAGCTCTTAACCACCGCGTCACCAGGGTTCTATTATACCATTAACCAAATTCATGGTGACCCCATGTGTTACAGAGTAGAACTCCATAGGGTTTTCTTGGCCTTAATCTTTTTATGGCAGCAGATCGCCGGCACTTTTTTCTGCAGCGCCTTTGAGTAGGTTCAAACTGTCAACCTTTAGGTTAGTGGTTAAGCACAAACTGTTTGCACCACCCAGGGACCAGTTAAATGACTCATACAAGGTCACTCAGTAGTTCTAAAATCTCTGAATAAAGATTTAAATCTCTGATTCCCAATCTAAAATTATGTCCACTGTCATAACACTAAACATAGAAAAAGTATTACTGACAGATTTTAGGGTTTAAATATGGTTCCTTCTGTCTCATTGTGTGCTCTGTATCAGAGTGATAAAATACAGCTTTACCAAATCCACACGCACTCACACAGCCACCTCAGATACATACACAAACACACATGTTGCATATATATCCAAGCATATTTATATAACTATGTTGTTGTTGTTAGTTGTCATCGAGTCAGTTTCTATAACAACTTGGAGTTGAAATAATATAGAAAGAATATAGAAAAGCTATATTCTGAAAATATGGTTTAAAAAAAAGGTTTTCAAGGCTGTGAGCTTTTAGAAGCAGACTGCCAGGCCTATCTTCTGAGGCTAGTCTGGGTGGGTTAAAACCACTGACCTTTTGGCTACTGGTAGATCACTTAAACATTTGCACCACCTAAAGACTCCTGTATATAGCTATAGTCATATAAACATGTACACACACACTTACAATCACTTACACTTGGACTAAATGTTTGTAAATGTTAATATGGAACAACTGATGATATTTTTCAAACACAAAAGTTATAGTGAACATGCTTGGAATGTAGTTTTACTTAAAGGCTAGTTGGCTTATGATGGTATCAAAGATAGTTTGCCTTCAATTTAAATACAAAAAATATCCAATTTCCTGGATTTCCATATTAGTAAGTTTGCTATAACTCATGTCTAGGAGCAGTATAGTACTATAGCCATCCTGTTGTAATAACCCATCACTTTATGTTGCTTAGTCAGCCATAACATCCATTAATAGCATATTGTTCCAACTGTAAAATAAGCATATATCATTTAACTTTTATTTTTACTACTGTTTGCTGTTTTCATTAAGAGAGAAAATAGTTTTTCAGGGCTTCAGGAGAGAAACAAACAATAAAACAAAAAACTACTGGCATAACATAAGCTCTGTTTAATTAGACGAGATGCAAATATATATGAATGTATTGATTTTTTTATTAAATTATGGCTTAGAGCAACAGGATTTTCCCATATATAAATTTTTCACTGAAAGCTTTTCCTCTTAAGTATATTATTTAACGAAAAAGGATCCCTTTGTGGTAAACGGACTAGCCAATTTTTACTGTCAGAGCTTGTTTAGTTAATCAGTTTTCTTCAACCATGTGATTTTTGCTAAAACGTTGGTTTTAATACTGTAAGTACTCATGTTAATAAACATATTCATCTCTATCCAATGAAAATTGTGCAAAAAGAAATTTCTCTTAAACCATTCCTTAGTAGAAATGTAGTATTGATCCTAATTGCTCTTGTCAAAATGATGAAAGACGAAATAAAATGTCTAAGTTGTGCAGGATAGTAGATATCGGATAAATTGTAGGGAAAAAAAAGGTACAGGAATTTCAAATGAGATTGAAGTTTACTAAAAGAAATAAGACAAAATACACCTTAAGAGATGGGAGGAAGGTGGAGACCAATAAAATAGGGTCAATAAAGAAGATAGGTTCACTACCAAAAACAGCATCTCAGGCAAGTCACTCACCAACCGTAGTCATATTCTATTAAAATTCTTTTGCTCTTGAAAGAATGCTTCTGCATTTTTGGCAAACAAACTACAATTGGTTTAACTCTCTTAATTTGATAGATATTGACTGTGATAAGATGCACTAGCAGTTGGCATTTGATCTGTCATTAAGAACCACTTAAATAGCCATTGTGGCCGTGATATACATCTAGCTGCCTCAAGAGCAACGTAAGAGTAAAAGACAAAAAATGGTCCTTGTCTTTAAAAGTCTTACACTCAAGCTGTAAATATGCAATATACACATATATATGTATATAATATATATATGTATTTATATATTACATCCTTTGAAATTTTTTTAATTGCTATGCTCTGCACATTTTGTTAAAGAACTCTTGGTAGCTCAATGGGTAAGTACTCAGCTGCTAACTGAA
>NW_004443973.1:148173-165520 GCF_000243295.1 Trichechus manatus latirostris | reverse complement strand
ACATCTAGCTGCCTCAAGAGCAACGTAAGAGTAAAAGACAAAAAATGGTCCTTGTCTTTAAAAGTCTTACACTCAAGCTGTAAATATGCAATATATGTATTTATATATATATAAAATATGTATGGATATGTAATATACATCCTTTGAAATTTTTTTAATTGCTATGCTCTGCACATTTTGTTAAAGAACTCTTGGTAGCTCAATGGGTAAGTACTCAGCTGCTAACTGAAACGTCAGAGGTTTGAACCCACCAGCAGCTTCACAGGAGAAAAGACCTGGCAACTTTCTCCCGTAAAGGTTACAGCCTAGGAAACCCTATAAGGCAGTTCTACTGTCTCCTATGGAGTCACGATGAAAGGGAATGCACTTGACAGCATACAACAACGTTGTTTCGGTTAGCAGCCAAGTGCTTAACCATTGTGCTGCCATGCTAAATTATATACTGAATGCAAAATTTTAAACAATAAAATTTTACTGGATTATAAAGAAATGGTCTGTAACATAAGTTATAGACCATTACTTTATAATCCAGTAAAATTTTGTTGTTTTTTTGGCTATATTTTCCTAAGCTCTATTATTCTATGTAATAATATATTTTAGCCAGTTATAAATATTTGTCTAAATTTTCTTCTTTTGATTTTAAGACATTAACTGTATTTTGTTTCCTGAAATATTACACTCAAAATTATTTACTTCTATGGTCATAACTTCAAAAAGCATGCCCTTGAAATACTGCTGCTGTTACAGCAACAGCTTGAATCATTTTTAAACGCATATCTACTTTTGCCAAGAGTTGCCCTCAGAGATTTTGTCCATTTAGGTATCTAATCACTTCCATCTTAGTTTGTTTGCAATTTGATTATATTTTACTTAAAGATTTAAAATATCGAAATCCCATGATATGTATCTAAAATAAAATAAAAATTTTTCATTGATGAAAAATTGATATGTAAACACTTTTTTCCTCTAATAAAGGATTATAAAGATTTGCATGAAAAAAATTTCCTTTTCTACTTTTCAACTGCAACTTGAGAATATCTTTTACAGTATAGCATTACTAAAGATTTACATCCTGTTTCCTCACAACTCTCAGAGATGAAGAAATAAGTGACAGAGTTTTGAACATGACTGACAGCTTGTGGAAGAGTCTAAATCAGAGCAAAGGATATGACCTATCTAAGGAGGGGAAATTGACCTGAAACTTTCATAAGACAGAATAGAAAAGTGGTAGATGAATGATAATTTGAGAAACACCAAGTCTATCTCTCCAAATGGGAACACACTTTTAAAAATGGATTATTTAGACAGAACCTGGGCCAAGGGGGAGTACTGGTGTTCTGATTGCATCACTACATGTGCTGAAGGGTAGTTACCGGAATCTTTCTAATATGATCATACTAAATTGACCACAAATGTAGGTTTTCCCAGTCTTGGAAAACAAGACTTAAGAGTTGGCTTAAGAGTCTTTTCCAAATTTAATTATTACTAGTGCTTCATTCCACTTTTAAAGATGCCCTTGTTTGGATGATGGCACTCTGTCAAACATACTATAATAGTTTAAACTGGGTGTGTAGACAAGTGAGCTGGTGAAGGTATAGACACCGATTTATATAGTCAAGGAAATGTGGTTTGAGGAAACAGGAAATCTCAGACAGAAGCGTTGGTTAACAGTTTTGATTAAAAGACTTGGATGTGAACAAATAGGTAATTAAAGGGAAAGGATATGGAAGAATATGATTATACTTATGCTTATGAAAGACAAAGAAAGAAATACAGTCAACACTGCAAAAGAAAATAATTCTATCTCAAGAGACAACAAAATGTTGTTATCAAGGAGAATATTAGGTATAAAACAAAAGTACTGTCCTACTCATACACTGAGTGGTATTACATTTCAAAATGGAATCCTTTAAATAATGGTGTGGTCTCAATAGCACAATAAAAGTTAACAGAACTGACAATGGTAAATAGATAAAAGGGCTATGACCTTCTAAGTTTAAATTTGTCTCCTGATCATGGAATAGTAAAATACCCACCCATACCAAAACCAAACCTATTGCCGTTGCGTTGATTCTGACTCATACTGACCCTATAGGACAGAGTAGAACTGCCCCCACAGGTTTTCCATGGAGTGGCTGCTGGATTTGAATTGCCGACCTTTCGGTTAGCAACCAAACTCTTAACCACTGCTCCACCAGGGCCCCAAAATACAGTCAATATTAAATATTAAATGTTAATTTAAAAATGCTTTTTAAAAAAGTGCATTGTTGAATTACACTAAACAACACAATGGATTTGCGTAACTATTTTTCTGTTTGTCATTAGTTTTATTTAGTCAGTAAAGCCCAGTAGAAATATCGTGGCATAGAAAATATTAAGGAACAGTTTTTATGCACAAGAGAATATGAAGGCTAATTGTAAAAGTAAAATAAATGAAGAAATAGGGTATACTTAGGTAACATAATGATTCATAAACAAGGATATGCATTTAACAATGGATAAACTATTCCATATGTGAAAAATATATAGATATATGCTTACTTTAATATGTATTATGTTATTCAAGCACTTGACAGAAGTGGTCAACATGTTATGCTATAAATTCATATGCATTTAATCTTTCTTGGACTTAAAACCATCAAAAGATAGTTCACTTTTAGTCAGTTTATCTTGACAAATACCCAAATTTATTGCATTCCAGGAATCATGCATGAATTGCTCCCTCTTAAAAGTAGCTTGCTTTTATTGTTAGAGAAAAATAGAAGTAAGCATATTTTTATTTTTGTTTCATTAAGTTATGCTGTACCCAATATGCAGTGTACTAATGCAACGTTGTTTGAAAGGTGAACAGATGGGGTTTTATTTTTAGCTCGCATTAGCACACGCCATCGAACACTGATTTGCCTGATATACAATCATAATATAGCTTACAAGTTTACAATATATCTTTGCTAGTCATGTAAAATTCAAATGATAAAATAAAAATATGGAATAAATATTTATAACTCTGATGATCACTGAGTTACTAAGGCTAGTTATTGTAACAAATGGAAAAAGAAAAACTTCATTTATATTAGAGCAATATATTCTAGCTCTAAGCAATGTAAAAGTAGCAACAGCTTTCTCATTTAGATTTTTTCAAGCGTTTCAATGGAAAAAGGAAAAATGACTAAGGGAACTTAAATACCTAGTGAAGTATATTACTGATGCAATTCACTGCATTTGAATGTCACAGAATTCTGTCTCAATTTAAGGCATCATTTGTGATGCAGTATGAATTTAAGAACTATTCAAAATATTAAATTCAGATGGCTACTAATGAATAAAATCAATAATCATTACTTCTGTCTATAAAGTTTTATGCATTATTTTATATTTAATATATTCCTTAGAATTTTAAACGATACTTTAAGTATTATACTCAGTTCTCTTACCTCACATTTTTAAGGAAATTAATTTTATCTCTCACTAAGAAATTTAATTATTGACTCAGTTCCTCATTTGGTAACTGGAGTAAGAGAATTATGATTAATTTTTTTAATACCACTTTGTTCTGATAATCTATTGTGTAACCCACTTAATCTTGTCCATAATTCTCAATGAGGGAGATATTGCTCCCAATCAGGCAAAAACTGGTTCTTGGGGAAAGAAAAAATCTTCTCATGTATCAAGCACAGATATGCATACAGTATACAAAAAAAACCAAACCCGTTGCTGTCAAGTCAATTTCAACTCATAGCAACCCTAGAGGACAGAGTAGAACTGCCCCATAGGGTTTCCAAGGAGTGGCTGGTGGATTCGAACTTCTGACCTTTTGTTTAGCGGTCAATCTCTTAACCACCGCACCATCAAGACTCTCTGTCTCTTTCTCTCCCTATCTATACATATATTTGCTGTATTAAAATTTCATTGGGACAGGGTGAATATCTATGAACTTCTGCAGCTTAAACTGCCTTAGATTATAAATAACCCTGTTTTCTTTCTTTGTTTCTGAGGCTCCTCTCTGCTATGAT
The DNA here is from genome assembly GCF_000243295.1 of Trichechus manatus latirostris. Lineage (NCBI taxonomy): Eukaryota > Metazoa > Chordata > Mammalia > Sirenia > Trichechidae > Trichechus > Trichechus manatus. The sequence continues at coordinate 161,507 of NW_004443973.1, read as the reverse complement.
TGCTACTTTCTGTGGGTCTGTTTGGCTTTTCTTGGAGTTCTAGACATATGTCGATTTACAGTAACCCTATTATTGAATAAACTTCATGTGGCCTCTATTAGTTTTATTCAACAAAAAGATCTTAACCAAAATATCATATCTGATGGAAATATGCACTTCATAGAACACATTGCTGATTTTAACTAAAATAAATATGACAAAAGGAATTTTGTCATATGCCATGATACCTTGGCTAGGTATAAGTTGATCAGGAAAGATGAATAGGGAAAGAAGTGCCTATATGAAATCAGAAATTTAGACTCAATATACTAACTCAGGAGCCCTGGTGGCATAGTGATTAAGACCTTGGCTGCTAACCAAAAGTCAGCAGTTCGAATTCACCAGCACTCCTTGGAAATCCTATGCAGCAGTTCTGCTCTGTCCTATAGGGTGGCTATGAGTCGGAATCAACTCGACCGCAACTGTTTTTTTGTGTTTATACAAACTCAGAGGGAATGGATTGAACTCTGTCAAAGAGATTTGCCTGAGTAAAAGCAGGGTGGTGGGAATTTTCAGTGTTTTCAAAGGATAGCAAATTGTTCAGTTTAACTCTAGCTTAATTATCATAGAAGAGTCTTTAGAAAATTTCTATATATTTTGTGATTGATATTCTTGAATAGTATAATATCTCTCTGTGTACTACATTAAAGTACAAGAAAAAACGTGAAAGGAGAGAAATGAGAGGATAAAAAGTCTAATTTTAGAAGGAATGAAAAAGAAAAAAATCTTATCAAAAATTTAAGACAATACGCCATAAGCCTTATCCAAGCTGTTCAGTGGTTCATATTTATATAAAAATTAAATTATTTTTGTGTTTGAAAAGTTTTAAATAGAAAACATATTAAGTATATCAAAATCTGGAAAAAAAGTGATTACAGAGGGGGAAAAAACATCAAAAGAATCAAACAAATTCAACATATTATATTCTTTATCTTTCCCCCTTTAGACACATGCGTGCAATATTAAAAAATGTCTAGACTCATAATACTCAAAGAAAAGGTACACAACTGTTTTTTCTTCTATATTACACATTGTTGGTTAGGGAATAAATCACAGAATTTATAAAATATCAGGAAAGTTTTCATTCAGATGTTTCATCTCAGGCTTATATTTGTAGATCTGAGAGTAAACATCCATTTAAACATTTTTTTTTCCCTCCTCCCTCATTTAGTTATTACACAATTATATGTTGATACAAAAGCAACATTTAGGGATATTCTGTAGTAGTACAATGATGTTGATTACCTTTCTTATTTAAGTCAATTTAGCAAAATTAAATTAAACAAAAAGATTTTAGAAAACAATAAACTAATCCAACTAACAAAACAAATTGCAGAGGTAGTAGTATTGTTTCCTAAGGATTGTCTCTGCTTTTTTCAGTAAATTATCCTCAAATTACTACCATTAAATCTATTTGAAAATGTGTCATAGGTGGGGATATGGAAAAAAAATGTCTTTAAATGCCACATTGTTGCTGTGGTACTATTTTTATCTCTCAGAATCATCAGTCTTAATTATTTTCTGTTTTATCGCTGGCAGTTATAGATTCAAAAGTTCTTGTGTTTTAAATTGGAAAACAACTGTTAAATGATTACTGATCCTTCCCATAGCAACAGTTAACTCCTTAAAGTAAAAATAAGAATGTACACCTAGTTGTTGACTCCCTGTCTCTAGAGAGTACTTTGGCATACTTGAGTGCAAGCTGTAAAGTATAGCTACATCGTATGTCCCTATAGTGACACATCTATAAGCTGCAAATTTTCAATTGATCATGTATGAAGTAATGTTACATACTAGGAAATGTTATATTTTTAATCACAATATTGATGGTCTAGAGTGCATCCTGTGCAAATATTAGCTCGATAAATGGCTCATAGAACAAAATGCAGTATCTAAAACTATAAAACTTCTAGGAGAAAAATATTTGACATTGATTATACAGGATTTTTTATACAGCACCAAAATGATGATCCGTTAAAAAAGAGATGAATTGGATTTCATCAAAATTAAGAACTTCTGCTCTTTTAAAAAAAAAAAAAAAAAAAACTGTTAAGGGATACTAGTAGAAAATGTTTGCCATCAGATATCAAAGGATTTGTATCTAGAATACATTAAGAATTTTTAAGCTCACTAATAGTCAAACAAAAACATCTACCGTATTTTTAAACAAATAACGCACACTTTCTACGTTTGCCAACCGAACCCTCCCCCTGTGAGGTATTTTTTTTTTTTTTTAAAGTAAAAAGAAAGTTTTATTTGGCATATATTCAAAAGGACAAAAGTGGAAAGCGGACAAGCATGCTGCCAGAGCTAGTATGTCTGCCTAAATCCAAAGAATATCACAGTATAGCTAAGAATGGGAAAATGGACAAGCATGCTGCCACAGCCATGTCTGTCCGAGTCCAAAGAATTGTTACACAGCCATCAGAATATATCAACATCACAAAATGGGTAGAATCATTGAAAGCATCACTTTTTCACTGATTGGCTAGAAATTGTAATCTTACGTTTTGAATCATCTTTCTTAACAATCATTGGTACGGGTTTCAGTAACGAAAGTCAGGAGGGTCTTCATTGGTCCAACAAATTCCTATTCACTAAATGTTAATAGAAAAGGATAAGAGTGGAAAGTCTTTTGTGTTCTGTTTGATGGGATTTATGTGAAAGTTTCCCTAAAAGATATTTTCCAGGATTATCTTAGCTATTGTCTTTATACCTCAGGGCCCAGTTGATATGTCCTTGTGAGTCCTTGTGAGCCTTTGTGAGCCCCGCTCCAGCTGGGTCACATTCTGTATGCTCAAGGAGAGGGAATAATAACTCCAATATTATTTCCTAAATCAGTCCCTCCTTTTGATCGGAGATTGTTGATAACACATCGATGATCAATACCTGGACTTAGTCGAGCTCCTAGATGGCGGCCATTGCAGGCTCTTTAAACTCGCGGTTCTGGTTTTCCACCGGATACCATCTGGTTCTTCACCAGGATCTTAAGTAAGATCGATGTTCTCATCAATCACATTGCCAGAGTGAGCAGACTCAATGTACATCAACATTTTAGCCCAAGGCCTTCTTTTGCCTTTTAGGTGTGTAAGACAGTAGAGGATAAATCTTATTATGCCTAATACTATCAGGATGTAGACTAAGAATATTACTATTCCTTGCAATAGTGATCTAGTCCATGTACTTATTCCTAATGGCAACCAACCAAATAGATCTGGTGTTTGTAAGGGTGTGACAATGTGTAATCAAGTAGCTTGCTGTCTAATTCTATGTATATCTTGTCTACAGCACAGACTACACTTTCTTGGACTAATAAAAAAAACTAAGGTTATTTTGTTATCTCATGTTGCCTTGGCTTATGAGATCAGAGATCACTGTTGTGCTTCTATCTCATCTGCTATTTGTCTTAAAGACTGCTTAAACTAATTAGTGATTTACCCTAAACATAACTCTGTCTGATCTTTGAAGTTAGTTTCCTAAAACTGACTGAATTCTTCAAAAAAAAAAAAAACAAAAAAAAACTCAATACCCAGAGCAAAATGATCCTACTAGTTTATCTGGACCATTGTTTGACTCAAAGTATCTTCAGGAACCAGTTTTTTCCTCAAAGCTCAAGGTTCAAGAAGACACCCAAAGGTAAATATACCGTGTGGGTTGCCTCAACCTCCCTGAAAGCCAGAAATCTGGATTCCAGGAGAATTATATACAACTCTCTCATCATTCTTTCCTTTGGATCATGATCTTGTTATAGAATCTTTTATAAAAAATTCTCAATAAATGGTAATTGGACATCATCTGGTTTTTAAGATCCCAGGCACCATACAGCAAACTAGGAAATAAAACAGAAACACTAGCAATTATATCAGGCCAATTGTCTGAAATAACCAATGAAACCATGACCCTAAGGTCTTTGAACCAAGGAAACAAATCTCATGAGGTGTTTGTCTCTACATATGCAGCATCAGTAACTGCTTTTCACGTGCCTCAACAGCAACTATATTCTGCAAAATCTCAGATTGAGTGTTAATATAAACACAGCAACATTTATCTATTAAGGCACAAACTGTTCCTCAAGAGAATAAGAAATCTAATGCTGTTCTATTTTGTAAAATCATAGCTCGAACTTCAGACACTTCTCTGGTTATGATATCTACAACTTGGCTAAGTTTACCAACAGGAACTTCTAATTCAAGAGTTACAATATCTAAACCCACTAGTTAGATAATTTAGGAGAAAGGAGAATGATTTCTTATATCCAGAAATTAGGACCTTAAAATATCAGCAATATTTAAAAAACCATAGTTTCCTTTAGTTTACTCAGTCTTATGTAGTTAATTTCTGTTCCATGTGATTCTGGATCAGCCGCAGTCTGTAAACTCTCAGCTTCTGCATAGGCGCTCTCGAAATTTTATTCAGTCTAGTCACAGTCTTTTTAGCAAGTCCAATATAGTCCATCTTTTTGTTGAGATATTTTGGTCAAACTTTTTCAGCAAATCAGCAAAGTAAAAATATCTGCAGATGACAAAACTTAATATAGCCATGATTAATTGATAAACATAATATTCTTAATAGTGAAAGACCTGATAGAAATTAATTATAAGCATAACGTAAAGGCCAAACAAAATCAGTTTAAAAAAACTTTAGATAAAAATATTTCTAAATATAGCCATTAACCATATTCAAAGCGCTTCAGATATAATGCAGAATAATTTTGAGACAAAATACCATATGGTCAGGATATACCAAAAATATACCAAGATTATCAAATCTCTAAATACCTGAATAGTAATAAAAAAAAACTTCATAGAAAAATGTTAATTCTCCAATCAAACCATTGGCTTTGATAATGCTAGATTTAAAAAGATAAAGTTGCGACCAAGTTAGCAATGAAGAGACAATAATTTTATAGGTCACTGTGAAACAATAATTAAGTGATTTAACCAAATATCTTAAAGTAAAAACCTTAGCTTTCTTTTCTAAAAGCCTTGAGGCTTAGTATTCAGACTCAGGAATCTTAATTCTAATGAGAGGCCAAACCTTTGTCTTCCAGGCAGATTACACAAAGAATACATTAACCCTTTAACTCAAAAAAAATTTTATTTCAACAGAGAAACCCAATTCTTTGTTTTATATGCTACTTAACATTAAAACTCCTAAAAATCTCATAAATTAAACCATTAAACTTTAGTCAGACAGATGAAACTTGACCATATCAAACAAATATCTTTTTCAATAAACCTCTCAAAGGTTGCCTTTGTGGTATGTCTCTTACAGTGTATCCCTTTAAATGGCAAAAATGAACACTTATTCGCAGACTTAAATATATATATATATATCCTCTTGTGGCATAAAAAGACAAAGTATATGAACTTAAATTATGACAAATATCTATTAACTGAATAACATCAATAAGCTACGTAAAATGTCTTGGGAATTATTTCAAGCCTGTATATCATAAAACATAACTGTTGTTGAAAGAAAAGTCTATTTAAACATTCTAAGATTTCGTTCAACTTTTACTGCTACTTATGTTTTCCCCAATCTAATTTTTGCCCTTAAAGATTTTATCAACTGGCTTTGGAAATCAGAAAGTCTCTGCTCACTTGACCAATTCATTGATATGGCTATAATCTTAAGTGTTCGGCTACTGCTAGAAACATTTTTCCAGGCCACTTCAGGTGTATCTCATTGTGAGTTCTATTTTTTTTTTTTTTGCTTCTTAAAGTTCCCCTAGAATAGACAGAACTTGTTTACAGTTCTATGATTAGAATCCACTCAGTTTCTGGTAACTATAGCAAAGCAGCAATTTTTCCTATCTTTTGTCTTAAAAGAAGTCTCCACCTAGCTGGAAAGGATCTTTCAAAAGCTTCCCTGGAGCTACAGGACCTTGGAGACTGGGAGCAGGGGAGGCTTGATCGTTCCCCGCCCTCACTCTCTTGACTCGGGGAAGACGTTTACATATGTTTAAATTGATGGAGGCATTTTGAAAGACAAAAGATAGCTAATTTCTTTCTTTTTTACTGTTCTGGAATTGCTACTTAAAGACAAAACTATCCTTTTTCCTTCAATAAAACACATTTCATATAATATCTAGCTTAAGTTACTTAAAAAGGTTTCACTTTTAAGATTGACATAGTATAACACATAAAGATCTCAGTGTACTTTTCAAACAGACCAATTTATATCAAAGTTTCTCCAAGTAGCTATTAAAAATCTAAATCATAAGACAGACACAAGATGCAGTTTTTTCTGGATGAAGAAGGAACTGAGGTTCTATGACTAGCCTTACAAAAAACAGCAATTCTTAGCCATAGCCACCAATCTAACACAAGACAAACTTAGACACAATGCTCTAGACTAGAAGCAAGCTTTTAGAACAGAAGGAGACAGAAAGACCACATAAACTCACCAGATAATACCACACAAAACAAGGATATGGGGACCCTAGTTTCTAAAAGGGTATATAGCAATTTTTGCTAAGATTGACTCAATTCAATGGCAAAAACAGGTACAGAACTACCACTTCTCCCTTAAATATCAAAACACAGGTCAGGAGCTGCCACTTCCCCTTGAGAATTTGGCAAAACAGGGAAGAGCTGCCACCTTTCCCTGCGAATTTGGCAAAACAGAGCATTATTTTCCAGGTTTTCTCTGAGCCACAAAAAAGAAACCTAATGAGGAACGCCGCGGGGTTTGGACAATGTTGTGCTTAGACCAATGTGCACCTTCCTTGCACGAGATTTTTCTTGTGGGTGGCAGGCAGCCTAGTGCTCTAGCCTGTCTCGTGACCACCTTATCCTGTCACGGGAGACTTTAACGCTTGTGATAAGCGCAGGCGACCGCCCTAATGGCTTTTACTGGTCACCCTGGGACCCAATTTTTTTGTGGCTTATAGTGGCTCAAAGCTCTTTGAAAATAGAATTATCTCGTCAAACGCCCGAATCCAGGCCTAAACTGCAGTTCACTTAGAGTTACTAAAGGTAGCTCTTAACCAAACGATCAAGCAAAAATCTAAGACAGATTCTCCTTAATCAATTAACCGGTTTTACAAACAAATATGCCAAACAAAACTTAAGAAAACATGGGAAAGAGAACAACAAAGAATAAGCAAAGGTTCCTTCTCTGAGAGCACTCACCCCGTCAATGTCAAAGGGACGTGGAGTGGGAACACGTGGGTCCAGAAGATGGGACCTTTGTTTGCCGGCTTCTGCTCCGCAGTCCGGGTCTCTTTGAAGGTGACTGGATTCGTAGCTTCAGATCTTGCTCACAGCGCCATTAACTGTTGTAGGGAAAAAAATATCACAAAATTTAGTAAGGTAAAAAAAAGTTTTATTTGGCATATATTCAAAAGGACAAAAGTGGGAAGCGGACGAGCATGCTGCCAGAGCTAGAATGTCTGCCTGAATCCAAAGAATATCACAGAATAGGCAAGAATGGGAAAACGGACAAGCATGCTGCCACAGCCATGTCTGCCCGAGTCCAAAGAATATCATAGAATAGGTAAGAATGGGAAAACGGACAAGCATGCTGCCACAGCCATGTCTGCCCGAGTCACCCCCCACCCCGCCCCGTGAGGTATTTTTGTAAGCGTGCTATGCTAATTTTTTTTTACAGCAACATGTAAAAAAAAAATGGCATAGCGGCACTAGGCGCTTATGAAAATACCTCATGGGGAAGAGTGCGGTTGGCAAACAAACTGTATAAGGTACATGTTATTTGTGTAAAAATGCAGTAATTAAAAAATGCAAAAAGGTTACACCGTCATTGACCAAAGAGTATGTGTGCATGGCATATAAACATGTAAAACTATGCCAAACATCATTCCTCATTATTAATTGTTGTTGTTACTGTTGTTAGATTCCATTGAGTCAATTTTCTACTCAGAGTGACCCTATATGACAGAGTAGAACTGCCCCACTGTGTTTCCTAGGCTGAAATCTTTAACGGAGCAGATCACCATGTTTCCTCCCACAGAACCACTGCGTGGGTTCCAAACGCCAATCTGTGTAATTAAAAAAATCCCACTGCTGTCAAGTCAGTTCTGACTAATAGCAACTGTATAGGGCGGAGTGGAAATGCCCCCATAGTATTTCCAAGGCTGTAAATCTTTATGGAGGCAGATCGCCACATCTTGTTCCAGTGGAGGCTGGTGGGTTCTAACTGCTGACCTGTTGGTTAATGTCCGAGCACTTTATCACTGCACCACAAGAGCTCTTTCTTTCAGTTATTAGGAACATTCAAATTAAAACCATAATGAGATGCTATTCTAAATCTATTAGAATGGATAAAATCCTAAAACAAAACAAAAACCAGACAATATAAAGGTATGTGGAACAACAGGAATTCTCAAACATTTGGGAGGAAATAAAAAGTGGTATAGTCATTTCAAATAAAAAATAAGAAAGGTAGTTTTCTAAGACACTGCATAGTTCATAAAACTTCAGATGTCAAATGCACGATAAATATCCATTATTCTGAACATAAAACTAACATTTCCATTTTATCATTAGAAAATTAGTTTCTCTTTAACCCTTTGCAATGGGAACTGGACGAATTTTCATGGCATACCTAATTATTGGTCAGCCTAGGATAGCCACCTACCTTGGCTGTATACAGTCATGTGCCACATAACATCCATTCGGGCAATGTCCAATCACATATACGTCAACGGTCCCATAAGTTTATTATAGAGTTCAGAAATCCCAATCAGAAAATGAGATATAGTGGACATAACCAGATGTAGCAAATGCAACAGCTTCCTGGTGGCTATTTAGTCAATACAGGTACACTACAGTATCCCATATAGCTTTGCTAAGTACAGGCAGTACCTGGGTTACAAACTTAAAACTTACATCCAACCTGTAGTTACAAACCAACTCCCATAAAGCCTATTATATTAAAAATTTGAGGCACATATAATGGTTCTTAATAACGAATGGGTGCTACTTTGCGACACACATCAAAACATTATTATTATTACTGTATTATTATGTTAAAGATGTTTTAATGTATTTAAGTGTTTCTTCAATTTTTTTATACACAGAAAAGTACACCATATACTATATACTAAGACAAACATTTGACTGACATTAGATACAAACTGTACCTAAATGTTCTAATTTATGTACAAATTCAACTTAAAGACAGACTTAGGAACAGAACTCGTTCATAATCTGGGGACTGTCTGTATATAATATGGTGTTCGCACAACGTCCAAATCACCACCAAAAAACAAAACCAAACAAAACAAAAACAAACCTGTTGCGGTCAAGTCGATTCTGACTCATAGCGACCCTGTAGGACAGAGTAGTACTGCCCCATAGGGTTTCCAAGAAGCAGCTGGTGGATTCGAGCTGCGAACCTTTTGGTTAGCAGCGGAGCTCTTAACCAGTGTGCCACCAGGGCTCCATCTAAATCACATAATGTCCTATTTTACAGAACGTATCGTGGATGTTAAGCGACACATGACAGTATTGATGTTTCAACTTCTTCAGCACTCATGACAAGGCAGAGCTGGCAAAGATGTGGGAACAACTGCTCAGGGAGGGAAAAATGCAAGGTCTGCATTGGGGAATAGCGAGACTCAGCCATGGACCAGGAAAAATTCTGTTAAAGAATTTTAACAGATGCAAGTATGTGAGTGTGTGTGCACATCACAGATTTTTAGTGATTGTGGCTCAGTCACTTACTGTTTACAATATTGGACAAATTACCTAACTTGATTTGGAATAGTTTTCATCTGTCATTTATTTTTGAATGCCTTTCTCCTCTTTCCCTCTGTTTTTACTGTGTACAAGTACATAGTCCCTGCTTATGGTGTATTCGAGTTACAACAAACTGTACTTACAGCTGACCATTTTTTTTTTACGTTATTGTTAGTAATATTTACTACATACAAGGTTGCAGTGCATAATTTGCTGATGTTATCATTCTCAGATGTAATATTCCAACCCCCAAAGACAAATAAAGATCAGATTTATAAAGATGCTGTTAATAAAAGGCAATAATAATGAAAACTTAAAAAAAAAAGTATTCGACTTACATCAGAAATGATTTACAATGTAATAGTCTTCAGAACAGAACCCCATTGTAAAGTGGGGATTACCTGTAATTGCTACTGGATTGTGACACTCATAAATGTAATCTTCAAGTCTCTAAAAAATTCTTTAATCACTCTCATGTTTTTTCTCATATGCACTGACTTCTGGGAGAATTCCTCGCTAGATCCTCATGCTCACTAATTTAATCTCAGATATGATTCAACAGGTTATCACATAATTCAAATACATTATCTATTATTATTTGACCATCTTTTGTTTTATTCTACATTTTGGAAATTATATTTTAAACTTCCAGCACTTGTGATTATTTCTTTTTGTATATCAGCATTTTGGAGCAAATAAAATTTCTGTGGTCATGACGTCTATATTGTTTAAAATATTCTTCAATTAATCTTCAGTAGTTAGTTTAGTTGGTTTTGGTGCCATTCTTCAGCAATTGAATACTGAATATTGTTGATCTTCAATTTTCTCTTAGCATTTTTTTCAAGATCTAAAATGAAAATTCTATGTAACTATAGTGTACTTCCTTAGCCAAAGTAAGACTCTCTTATCTCTAGCAGTGAATGTCAGAATCTGTTCCAAGTAAATCTGCCTGTGTAAACTCTGTGTGTATCTGTGTGTGTGTATGGCGGGGCTCAGGGATGTTTGCTGGTGAACGGTAATGATGATATTCTGGACAGTGATTAGCACTGAATGAGCCAGATGCTTTCAGGATGCACCATGTTTTAACCAGTCAGCTTGTATTTTTGGGATATGGTGACAGTCTACATTCTTGTGGTGAGCTGGAAGTTGACAGAAGCACTGCCCCTTATTTTGACCCAATGCATATTTGCAGAGTTTTTCTTTTCTGTAGTCCTGCCATACACTTACCTATTATTTGTTGATTATGTGAAGTTCAAATATCAGAATCAAATGCTCTCAGTGTAGGCAAGTTACCCAGCAGATTTTCTTCCTTTAATAATTATTTGCCAAACATAAACCGCCTTCATTCATCTTCCACTACCTCTCATCTTGAGGTTATTCCTTGATTCCACTAGGAAAACTCACTGTGAAGTTAGTTCCTTTCTGTCAACCAGCCTAAAGAATTGATAAGAGAATTAAAATGTAATAGTGTTTATAGATGCTTAGGCAATAAATACTGAATAAATATTGTTGTTACTGTAGGTTTTGTTATTTGTAGCTGCTATATTGTTCACTAAATAGAGAAACCAGAAAAATACTAATTTCAGATATTAAGGTGAATCATTTTTGCTTTTAATATAGCTGGTGAACCAGGAATTTGAACATATTTACATATGTCACAGTAGTGTAGAGATGCTGAAATATAAATGAGTTGGCATTGGCAAACAGGATTATGTTAAGCTATGTTTAAACACATGAACTTTTGTGGGGAAAACTGACTGGGAAGTTTTATGTTCATATTTCATGGACATATACTTTAAATTTGATTTTTTTTGGGCATGAATTCAAAGAAGCAATCATTGGTGATCAGAGCTCTTATTCATTATTTTTCTTATCCCAATACCTTCCATTTTGGGGGTTCAGCTTTTGGTTTAATTCTGTTCCGATAAACAATATTTAAGTACTATTTTTTTTTTTAAAGATATAGATTCTAGGAAAATGTCTTTATTTTTCTTTCTGGAACTCTAAAATGTTTGTTCTTGATGTATGATTCATATTAATTTTTACTGGAGGCAGATGCAATAACCAAAGAAGGCGTTAGAGAAAAGAATTCAGCTCAATCTCTATTTTTAGTTTGAATTGCATCTGTAATGGAAAAAAAGAAACATAGAAAGAAATGTAACTTGGAAACATGAATGACTAAGCTTCTGAGTCTATTTTATATGTGAAGTACTTTTAGTTAATTTAGCTGATCTTTTCTATTAACATAGTAATTGCTCATATGAGGTAAGAGAGAATCTAAATTAACTCACCCAAATATCATCATTTCTATTTTTGTGCTAGTTTTGTTTCTACTTATGTGAAAGACCAATAAAGTCACATGATTACGTAAAAAGCCTAATTACAACTGCTCTACTTTCCCTTAACTATTTTTGTGAGTGAATTTTATTTTATTTTCAATTATCTTATTGTTCCAAAACCAAACCCACTGCTGTCAAGTCGATTCTGACTTACAGTGACCCTGTAAAACAGAGTAGAACTGCCCCACAGGTTTTCTTAGGCTGTAATCTTTACAGAAGCAGATTGACACATCTTTCTCCCAAGGAGTGACTGGTGAGTTCCAACTGCCAACCTTTCAGTTAGTAGCCAAGCACTTTAACCACCACGCCACCAGGGCTCGTTCATCTTATTGGTAATAAGTAGAAATACAATTTATGAGTGCATTTTGCTTCTGTATCCAACAGTATTACTAAATTTGCCTTTTATTTCTGTTAGTTCTTTGTGGATCCCTTAGGATTATCTACACATAAGATCATGTTCCAAAAAATCCAAACCCATTGCCATCGAGTCCATTCCAGCTCATAGTGACCCTGTAGCACAGAGTAGAACTGCCCCATAGGGTTTCTAAGAAGCGCCTGGTGGATTCAGAACTGGTGACCTTTTGGTTAGCAACTGAATTCTTAACCACTACTCCACCAGGGTTTCCAAGATCATGTTATTTGCTAATAATTATCATTTTACTTCTTCTTTTCTGTGTTCCTTTACTTTGGAGCCAAGCAACAGCTGAAGTTAGGCTCCTACCATCCCAGGAAACTTGGAGGTAGGGGTGCTTTCTTCCTTGATTGATTACATCTCAAAGAGATGGTTTCTAGGTCCTTGAAATATTTCAGGTTGTAAGATTAGCAAGAGGGTTATTTAGCCTTTAAAGCGATTTACATACATTTCAATGTGGCAGAGAAAGAACCGTAATAACAAGTTTTCTAAAGTAAATGCTCTAAGGAAAGGGAGGGGGGACGTTTTCCTTTTTATTCATAGGGAGAATTAAGCCTCTCTCTCTCTTCTTCCTCTTCTCCCTCTTCCTCTTTTACTTCTAATTCATATTTGCCCTTATTGTGTGTCCATGACGCACACAATCATCACAAGTATTGATTTGGGGATTACAAATAAATTTTTGTGAGTAGGCAAATTTACAACTATTGAATCTGTGAATAATGAGGATAGAATGTATATCTTTTGAGTACTTTTTAGTGGTTGATCTAGGGATTGAAATAATGCATCATTAATTTAATCACAGTCTCTTTGAGGTTAGCACTCTCTTAATTCTGGTTAGGG
>NW_004443973.1:144406-145301 GCF_000243295.1 Trichechus manatus latirostris | reverse complement strand
ATCATTGAAAATGTGTGGAGAGCTTATTTCAGCACTTCTATTGCTCTATCATTTCTGGGATCTCATCTACCTAGGCTGGTGCTTGCCCTATATTGGGACCCAAAGCTGTGCTTTCTGAGCTGACTGTTTTCTATTTAGTCATCAAAACAATGAACTACCTCTTCTCAAATCAAAACCTCCACCCCTGTCTCAAAACTGCTGGTTTTTTGTGACCAGTCATATACTAGTAAAGCTACAATACTCACAGAGAGGGCTGGGTGTAGAGAGAAATTTTTGTCCAATGCTGTTGCAATTTTTCAAGAGGAAATCCTTCTAAATTTGTTGCCATCCTTTCTTCAGTTTCCATTTCCTTGAGATGGTTGTATTCACAAAACAAATTAAAGTCATGTCCTCATTAAATTGTCCGCTAATGTCTGTATAGCACTATCAAGTTTACTATAAACAGGTGTGTTGAAATATAAGAGAAGTGACACTTGTGATACTAGAGGTGCAGTGAAGGGAGTTTCAGCCTTTGAGTTCTACGGGAGTTTCATGAGAGCTGTAGGTCTTTTGAGAAATCACTATCAAAAATAATTCTGTTGGTAGGTTCTAAAGAGTTAGTCCTTTGAAGTGACATCAAAAATCACCAATAGGTTCAATCAAGAGGCAACTTCAGAGAGTATGTGCCAACAAAAATAACTATACTTTGAATAACAGTAGAGATTAGACTCAGAAGACTATAGTATTTAAATATCCAGCCTCTATTATCACCCCATATTCAAAGGAGAACATTGAGGGTCTCCGTTATCTAATTAATTGAGAAATAAATGCAAATTCTTGACCTTTATACTGCCATACATAAATGTACGAGAATATATTTTTAATGATGAAATAGTAAAACTTATTGTGAGTCCCA
>NW_004443973.1:142128-143472 GCF_000243295.1 Trichechus manatus latirostris | reverse complement strand
TCTCTCTTCACCACTAATAATCAATAATTATGTTCAAATATTTAATGAGGTGACTTATTTTCAGCAACTAGAGATGGAATTATGAGACAAAACCATAATGATTGACAGAGTCTGCAAAAGGTGACTGGAATTACTAACAATCTACTTGTGCTGCTTAGAGATGGAATGAAGTTAAGGTGATTAAACTGTATAATTGAAGCTATGCAATCTTCAGGATGGCAGGGTCATATCAGTCATGTTTCTTGCTAAATCAGCAAGAGCTACTATATTAAGTTTTTAATTTAAAATTTATTTTACTTACAGATTGAATAGTTTTTGTCCTTCCTTTCTTCTTGACTGATTTAAGGTAACTTAACCAAAAATACATTAGATATATATATATAGGTAACTCACCAAAAAACACATTAGATATGGATGTATATTTAACATTAAGTGTGGGTGAGGAGATCCAAATAAATAGAAAATGATTATAAAGTTATTGGTATTTGTACCTAAGGCTTGTTAAAAAAAGAATATATTTGTAGCAAGTAAGGAAAGTGTATTGTACAAAACGAATTTAAATTCAATTCATTTTAGTGCTTTCAGACTCCTTAAGATGCCTAGACTATTCCTCTCTCATGAAAGTTTTAAGTGGGCTAGGGAACAACTCAGTATCTTAAAGCTAACACAGAAAACTCGAAGCATAATTTTACTATGACATAATCTCTTTCTATAGTCTCAATGTAAAATATACTTAGTGTCCCACCCTAGTCATAAAAAATTACACACACACAAACACACATGCACACACAAACATACAGATGAGAAGATGCTATTTTTATTCTGGTTTTCCTGTGGAAAATGTTTGGACATATGTAGACAACATTAAATTTGTCTGCAAAATGAAGTAGAGATTTGTTAATTATACTGTTAATCTGATAAATACAGAAAACCAAACCTAATAACCTAACGATATAGGAAAATAAAATGTTTGAGCAGTCAAATTTGAAATATCTATTTTTCCATATGGCAGGACGAAGTAGTGTCACACACATTTGTCTAACGAGAGTGAGAAATAGTCACTGAATGTAATTTTCTCCTAACAGTGTTTGATTATTCATCAATAAAGATGAGTATGCAAAAGTGTTTGAAATAAGCTTCTAAATGTAATTTTCAAACTTCAACATTTTTTCTACAAACATAAATTTTATGGCTTTAAGGGTTTTTGAAATATAATGTCGAATAATCAGACATATATTTTAGAACTGATGGATAAAACATATTATTTTGCAGCTACATCAAGCACTATGAAACAAATTGGAAAAATCTACTTGAGAACAGAAGAGTAGGTAAAGGCATCATGTA
>NW_004443973.1:140735-142028 GCF_000243295.1 Trichechus manatus latirostris | reverse complement strand
ACAAACATAAATTTTATGGCTTTAAGGGTTTTTGAAATATAATGTCGAATAATCAGACATATATTTTAGAACTGATGGATAAAACATATTATTTTGCAGCTACATCAAGCACTATGAAACAAATTGGAAAAATCTACTTGAGAACAGAAGAGTAGGTAAAGGCATCATGTAAAATATGAAATCTATGTAAATATGAAATATGAAAATATTTAACCATATATTATTTAAAATAAAATCTCCTCTTTACCACTTATTCTTTCATATAGCAGCTTAGCTTATGAGCCACGAGTAATACTTATCCAAATCATGAGCAGTCTTAATTAATGCAGGGTCATGACTCTTTATAAAGAAAAGTAATCTTAATAAAAAGAAGGAAGGAATGAACATCAATATTTGATTCAATATTATGGTTTAATGGGCCTTATATTATATTAATTGCTATTAATTTGGCTTTTAGGTAATCTTTCTTCATTATGTGTTCTGTTTATCTCCCATTTATTTCTTATTTTTTATCCAATTATATTACCAACATAGCACCCATTCTCCAAAACAAGTTTCATGAGCAATTTAGTCACACTGAACAAAAATCATAGTCTAGAGGCACTCTGTGTTAGAATAAGAGAGATAAGACGGGTGGAGCAATATAGCAAAATGAATGGTCACTCCCATTTATACCCCAGTGACTAATTCACTGAACAACGAATAAAAACAAACACAGACAGAGATCTCAGAATTCCAGATGATATCTGAGGTGTTGGAGAGTCAAGGTGAATCCAGAAACAGGATACAGGAGGATCAGGAAGCACTACAGAAGTTGGGAGAATCTACCCACTAGCATCTGGAGCACTTGCTCACCATGGCCATTTTGGGACAGCATAGGACAACACCCCGAACAAAGAACACAGAATAGGAGCTAAACAGAGGAAGCTGCAGCCTGGTTTCTAAGGCTGTGCAAATTGGCCATAGGAGTTTGTGGGCCGCACATTTGGAAGGGAGGGGAAGAAGGAAGACTGTGGTGCTGCCAGACAGTGCTGTTGAATCTCTATAAGACCGCAGACAGACAAGCACTAGGACTAGGAGGAGCTGAAAAAGCACCAGGATGAGGGGCATATTCCAGATGGGCAACACAGAGGGAAACTGCTGATTCCCTGCCCACAGTGGGACACTGTGGGAGAGCCTGTGAAGGGGCACCCATGAGGGAAAGACATAAAGTATTCCCCACGTTTTCCATGGGAAAGCCAAACATTGCAGCTTACATCAGTGTCTGCAGCCAGCTAAAATTTGCTGCACATG
>NW_004443973.1:138905-140126 GCF_000243295.1 Trichechus manatus latirostris | reverse complement strand
AAAAAAAAAGGAGAACTACTGGAATTGAAGAATAAAGCAACTGAACTAGAAAATGCAAGAGAGACACTCACCAATACAGTTGAACTGACAGGAGATAGACTAAGTGAACTAGAAGACAGAATAACTAAACTTATCAAGTATCAAGAAAAACAACAGAAAAAAACAAAGAATATTGAACAAGCCGAACGGAAATACAGAATTCGATTAAGAAATCTAACATTAGAATTATTGGAATTCTAGAGCTACATGACAACAATAAAGGCATAGAAAGAATTTTCCAAGAAATAATAAAGAGAGAATTTTGCAGACTTGGACAGAGAATTAAGCACGTAAATACAGAAAGCTACACGAACTCCCATGAGAAGAAATATAAAAAGATAAACTCTGTGACACATACTATTAAAATTCCTAAAAACTGAAGACAAGGAGAGAATTCTGAAAGCAGCCAGAGAAAAACACAGTGTAACATACCAAGTATCCTTCATAAGAATCATTGTGGATATCTCCCCCAAAACACTAGAGGCCAGAAGACGATGGAGCAACATGCGTAAAATGTTAAACAAAAACAATTGCTAACCAAGGATTCTTTACCCAGCAAAGTTGTGAAAAATGAAGGGGAAATCAAGACATCCCCAAATAAACAGAAGCTCTGAGAATTAGCTGCTACCAGACCAGATCTGCAAGTATTACTCAAGAGAATTCTCAAATGGAAAGGCATGAACACCAAACAAATACCTGAATCTATACACAGGGTAAAAAAAAAAAAAAATACTAAGAGATAGAGAGGTCTCCAAAAAACAAAACAAAAACAGCAATCATAAGGACCAAGAACATGATGTTTTCAGGGAATAAACTCAATAATATAATCCCACAAACAATACAGCAGCAAGATTGTAAGAAATAGGTACAAAGCAAACCTATTGGATATAGGATGTACAATGATGTTAATGGAAATTCACCAACAAAAATGACAGAGGGAGGAGCATATCAGGAATAGATTAAATATGTTGAGGTTGTATGTTATCTTTGGTTCATATGTTAAACATTGTCAAAATTATGAGTTGTGTAATGTAACATATATGGTAACCACTAAGGAATCAACAAGAAAAAATACACAGGTGAAAAGAAGCCAAATACAAACACAGAAAAATGGCAATCAAAAAAGAAGATATGAAGCACTCCAAAAAAAATAAATAAATAAGGCAAAATGAATGAGGTAGA
>NW_004443973.1:136748-137735 GCF_000243295.1 Trichechus manatus latirostris | reverse complement strand
TTTCTGGAGGAACACAAGGCAATGGAACTACCTGACAAAAATTTATAAGACTAATATACAAAGCTTTCCAAGAGATCAAGAAAGAGATCAGGAAAAACACAGACAAAACCAAGGAACACACAGACAAATCATTAGAAGAATTCAGGAAAACAATACAAGAACAAAATGACAGAATAAATAGGCTACTAGTAACCATATAAAAACAGCAACTAGAAATCCAAAAGATTAAAAAAATAAAATTCCAGAATTAGACAACTCAATAGAAGAACATAGGAGCAGAGTTGAGACAATGGAAGAAACAATTAGTGAAACTGAAGACAAACCCTTTGACACCAATTTGTTTAAGGAAAGAAAAAAAAAGAATTAAGAAAACCTAAGAATTGTGTGGGATACTATTAAGAGGAAAATCCTTTGAGTGATTGGAGTTCCAGAACAGGGGAGGATAATGGAAAACACAGAGAGAATTGTTGAAGATTTACTGGCAGAAAACTTCCCTAACATCATTAAAGAGGAGAAAATATCTATCAAAGGTCAGTGAACCCCATACAGGGTAGACCCCAAAAGAATGTCACCAAGACATACAATTAAACTTGCCAAAACCAAAGAAAAGAAAGAATCCTGAGAGTGGCTAGAGAAAAAGAAAAGTCACCTACAAAGGAGAATCATTAAGAATAAGCTCTGATTACTCAGCAGAAACTATACAAGCAAGAAGGCAATGGCATAACATATATAAAGCCTTGAAGGAAGAAAATTGCCAGCCAAGAATTGTATATCCAGCAATATTTCTGTCAAATACAATGGTGAAATTAGGTCATTTCCAGATAAACAGAAATTAGGGGAGTATGTAAAAACTAGACCAAAATTACAAGAAATATTAAAGGGAGTCCTCTGGTTACAGAACCAACAACATCAGACAACAATCCAAGACTAGGACACAACAGATCAACCAGATACCAATCTAGATAGGGAATTCTCAAAAATAAAGCT
>NW_004443973.1:113725-133849 GCF_000243295.1 Trichechus manatus latirostris | reverse complement strand
GTTAAGGACATGAACCTTCACCAGATAAAACATACAAGCAGCCAACTAACACATGAAAAGATGCTCAATATCTATGGCCATTAGAGAGATGCAAATCAAAACTACAATAAGTACCATCTCAGTCCTACTAAAATGGCACTTATCGAAAAAACCGTTAACAACAAATGTTGGCTAGGATGTGGGGAGATTGGAAACCTTATCCGTTGCTGACTGGACTGTAAAATGGTAAAACCATGCTGGAAAATGCTATGGCACTTCCTCAGAAAACTAGAAATAGAACTACCTTGTGATCCAGCAATCCTATTCCTAGGAATATACCCTAGAGACCTAAAAGTAGTGACACAAATAAATATATGCACTTCTATGTTCATTGCAGCTTTATTCACAATAGCAAAAAAAAAAAAAAAAAGGAAACAACCAAAGTGTCCATCAGCGAATGAATGGATAAGCAAAATGTGGTACATACATACAATGGAATAATATGCAACCATACTATTCCAATGATGAGTCTGTGAAACATATTACAACATCAATGGACCTGGAGGACATAATGCTAAGTGAAATAAGTCAAGCACAGAAGGACAAATATTTTATGATCCCTCTTTTATAAGAAGACAAGCAAAGGCATATATAAACAGACCAGTGTTCAATGGTGGTTATCAAGGGGAAGAGGGCAGGGAGGGGGGAGGGGGAAGCATACTTTAGATTGTAAACACTTGTTATTTTTGGTAATGGGAAAAGTGGGACCGAACATGGGTGCAGAGAGCACAGCATGACCGAAGTAAATGATGCCGCTGAGAAGCTTTCATGAGAAAAGGACGCCTGTACCAAAGAATTTGACATATATAAGAGGGCAACAAGTCCAACAGAGTACAGAAAACAAGTCTACCATTACTTAAGGATGAGTATGGGCACATACGTATAGGAATAGGTACAAGTGTACACACACGAGTACAGATAGAAGTATCTACATGTATGTGTAAATACAGATATGTGTAGGCAGACACATATATTCATTGAAGGCCCAACTACAGATACTCCTCAGACATAAATAACCAAATATCTTCTGAGATTGGTTTTCTGGGTTTGAAGGCTTAGGACCACAGTCTCATGGGACAACTCAGTCAATTGGCATATCTCACAAAATTCATGTTCTGCATCCTAGTGAAATGAGTAGTGTCTGGGGTTTTAAAAGCTTGTGAGCAGCCATCTAAGATACAAATATTGGTCTCTACTCATCAGGAGCAAAAGAGTAAGAAGGTAACCAAAACTCACAGAGAAGGAGTAAGTATACAAGGCTGAGAGCCTACACGAGACATGACCTCAACTACCCTGAGACTAGAAGAACTAGATGGTGCCTGGCTACCACCACTGACTGATCTGACACGGGGCACAATAGATGATCCTTGTTAGAATGGAGAAAAAAGTAAGAATAAAACTCAAATTCTTAAAATAGTCAGACTAATTGGACCACCTGAGACCAGAAGACTCCTTGAAATTATTGCCCTGAGTCGCTCTTTAAACCCTGAACCAAAACTATCCTGAGATCACCTCCTAACAGAAAAGCAGAGTGGCACACAAGATAAGGATATTACCTGTCAGATTGGTGCTCTGCTAAAAAAATACATGTATGAGTCCAAAAGGTCAACATTTAATTCAGAGCAAAGATGAGAAGATAAGGGGGCAGGGAAACTAGAGTACTGGAAATGGAACAATCAGAACACAATTAATGAGAATGTTGACACAATGTGAAAAATGCAATTCATGTCGTTAATCAATTTGTGTAGAAATTGTTAAAGGAGAACTTAACTTGCAGTGTAAACTTTCACCAAAAACACAATAAAATGTTATTTAAAAAACAAAAGAAGAAGAGAGGAGTTTGATTCTTCCATAGTCACTTATTATCTATGTGCTGGCAAAATTACCAAGGTTTTTAAGCTACAGTTCCCTCATCTGGAAAATGAAGATTATAACCTAATTGACCACATAGGATTGTTGTACAGAGAGAACCTAAAACTATGTTTCTAAATACCAAACCAAACCCACTTTCCAACTCATAGCAACCCTGCAGCACAGAGTAGAACTGCCATCTTTGGTTTCCAAGGCTGTAAATCTTTAAGGAAGCAGACTGCCACATATATCTCCAGTGTAGTGGCTGGTGGGCTCAAACTGCTGAACTTTTGGTTAGCAGCCGAGTGCTTTAACCACTGTGCACCAGGGCTGCGCATGTTTCTGAATAGTTAAATAAATAATTGTTATTACTATAATGTTTGTATGATTATCATACCTGAATACATGATGCTTTCAAGATAATTTTTTTTTCAGTATGGCTTTAAGATAATACAAAATACTGCCTTTACTTCTCGTGCTCATTTGCAACCCTGGCATATTGTTTTCTTTCACAACACATAAACAATTAATGTTAATATCTCTAAAAATAAAGTTGGGATACCACTAAAAGATAACTTTGTCACGTATGAAATGTGATGTACAGATTTACCTGTTCAGATTTTTAGTATTTATTTCTGATTGTCTCCCAGTACATTGTGTTCAGAAAATATTTTATAAAGATTTATAAGCCTTTTGGAATAATGAATACCTTTCCCAAATAATGTCACAATGAATTATATGAGAATGAGTGAGGAGCATAAAGATTGAGTTGTCCTGTGAAATTAAAGGGTTTAACACTATTAGAAAAGTTGTGTGGTAATAAAAATACACTTGAAAAATAGTTTGTGACATTTTGCACAATTAAGCTGTTAGCTTTTTCTGTTCCTGTGGAGAATTGTCACTAAGAACTTAGTGTTCTCTATTATTAATGGAAGATTGATTGACTGTGCTTGGCAGAAATAAATTGCCTATAAAAGTTACTATTTGTGTGTGTGTGTGCGTGTGTGTGTATATATATATATTAATGTTGTTGTTTTAGGTGCCATCAAGTCGGTCGGACTCATAGCGACAGAGTGAAACACTGCCTGGTCCTGCGCCATCCTCGCAGTCTTTGTTATGCTTGAGCCCATTGTTGCAGTCACTGTATCAATTCATCTTGTTGAGGGTCTTCCTCTTTTTTGCTGACCCTCTACTTTACCAAGCATGACGTCCTTCTCCAGGGACTGATCCCTCCTGATAGAGATGAAGTCTTGCCATCCTTGCTTCTAAGGAGTGTGAGTCCAGTGAAAACTAACTACAGGAAGTCTCCGGGTTATGAACGTCAGACTCACTAACTTGCCCTTTAATGTTTTGTAAATTTGCCCTTACTTTGAAAGGACTGAACCAATGCCTACTTGCAACAAATTCTTCATCACAATCACCTTCAGTTGCTGCACAACAAATTTTTCATACCATCACCTTCACTTGCTGCACATGCAGCTTTTAAATCATTGAAAAGCCTTCGAGCCTTTTCTTCAACTAAAGTAAGGCTAAATAACAACCTTATGCACCTGTTCCAACTTACCTTCAAATTTAACTTGAAGATGCAGTTAGGAACAGAGCTCATTTGTAACCCGGGAACTGCCTGTTCAATCTACTTAGTTTTTTAAAAAATAGATATTGAATTGCAAGTGTCTATTTACCTCCAATTGATGCTCAACATAAAACCAAGAAATCAAGAACACATTTCTATTGTGTTTGTAAACTGATCAGGATCTAAGAATTTTAGCGAATTATCAATTATCAATGTTATGGATTGAATTGTGCCTCTGCTCCCCAATATCGGTTGAAATCCTAGTCCCTGTACCTGTAAATATTATCCTGTTTGGAAATAGTGGCTTTCTTTTGTTATGTTAATAAGGTCATGCCAGAGTAAGGCGGTTCCTAAACCTAATCCTTTCTGAGTTATAAAAAGAGCTGAACAGATACAGAGATACACATGGGCGGAGACCGACACCAAGGAATGGCAAGGAACATCAAGAAACTCCTGGCCCACTGACAAAGGAGGACCTCCCCCTGAAGCCACGTCCTGAATTCAAACTTCTATCCTCCTGAACTGTGAGAAAATAGATTTCTGTTCTTTAAAGCCATCCATTTGTGATATTTTTTATTACAAGCACTAGGTAACTAAGACAATAAGTCATGAAACTTTCAATTAAAAACAGGAAGAATTTTAGAGGCCCTCTGGTACGTCCTCCCAACAAGGGTGTGCATTCTTCCAATCTTACAAGGCAGTTTAAATATTTTAATTATTTCATATATCAGAAGCAAAATCTGTGCTTACTCTAATCCTAAATATTTGAAAGGTATTGAATGATTCCCTGAAATTGGATAAGGCCAATTTAGGCCAAAGGTGTGCATTGCAGATTGACACATTTTTTTAACTTTCACAGCATATACATGTGAACAAAATGCCATTGACATTTATTATGTTTTCTACCTTGAACTTTAACATGGCATTTAATTTATTAAAATAAAAGCAATATTTATTCCTTACTAAAAAAGAAAAAAAGTTCTGTCTGATACAAACTCATTGTCATTTTCCCAAAACTAGAGACTTCTTTTGAAATAACCAAATTTGGTGACTATTTTAAAGTTGGTTTGGTAAATAATTTATATCTTACATGAAAAAGTTGATCAGTACCAGACATGCTGTCTTGCGAAGGGGCCTGAATCAACACCCATGATCACTGAGAAACAATGGTGGGTTTTATTAATGACATCTGTTGTGAGCTCAGAATGGATACAGGCAGCATATGTACTATATTCAACACTCCTGTTTAATGGCTTAAAATTATTGTAATTTATGATAGCTGACAAAATTCTTCAAAATGTTTAAATCTACCAAATTTTATATAAATTTAATTATGTTAGAAAATAGGCTTCATAAGGGTAGGCATCTTTGCTTGTTTTGTTTCCTTATATATCCAAGGGTCTAGAATAGTGCCTGACATGTTTTAAGCACTCAATAACTATTGTTGAATAAACTAATGCTCAAGTAGTTATTAAATGTTACATCTAGAAATCAAACGCTTTATTCTTATTTAGAATTTGAATACATTTAAAGGAAAATAAGTTATGAGTGAAACAGGCTATATTTTCCAAATAGGCCCCAATAAATAACTCCCATCTCACGAAGTCTTCTTAAAATGTGATCCTGACATTTTTCCCATCAAGAAGTGGAGCTTAGGTTCCTGTACTTGAGTCTGGACAGGCTTATGATTACCGTAGTGAAGCTATGTGGTTTATAATATGAGGATATACAAGCCTACATAGTTTTTACCTGGTTCTATTATTATATAGATTTTGGATGCCTGACAACCAGGCAAGAAGTCTGAGGCCAACTACGCTATGCGAAAGCTCAGTCTGCATTGAAAGACTATGTGTAGGTATTCCACACTATTTCAGTCAGAAGCAGTGGTGTTGGATTCAGATGGAAAATCAATTTCAGTCAACAAAATAGGCTTCATCAACATCAAGTTTACTTGGTTTTGAGAAAAGAACAAGCGAGACAGTATAACACAGATTACATGTTGACAGTGTAACAACGGTCTCATGATTCCCAGGTGCAAACATTGATAATCAAAATGCTTCTGCACTCAGGACATGCATGATCATATCTCAAGAGCCTGGGTGAGCAGAGACCGTCTTACTTAAGAAATCAATGGATCTCTGCAATCCTCTCCTTTTATACATTTCTAATAGTCCTCCAGGGCTAGTTCTCATTCTCTAGTGCAGCTGTATCTCACCAATGGCAGCAACTCGCTACTCAATAAATGGACTCAACAACTAAGTATGGATGTGTAGTCTGATACATAGTAATAAAGACAGAATTCTCATTTATCTTGGATCTAATATAGAGATAATAGAATAAATTCTTTGAGCTAATATTACAAGGATGCAACTAAGGATCAAATCTTCCATATTCCTTGGATTAAAGAAAAGAACACAGAACCATGTGTTAACCCCTTTTTTCTGGATAACAATTTTCCAAGTGATATATATTATTTTTCAAATAATGAATAAGCTTTCTGGTATATTTTGAGATTTAACAATTATAGTTTTAGTCTCTATCTCTTTTTCTATGCATATCACTGTAAGTAAACAATAATATTAAAAGTTATTTTGCAGTAAATTCAATGCATTACATAATTCAAGAAACATTAACATTTCAAGAGTTTCTTTATGTGTGCTTCATGAAAGGATGAAGTCTTTCACATTTCCAATATAAATATTCTATCTATCTACTGACTTATATTTTATAAAAATTTTAAATATAATGACATCTACTTCCACAAAAATCTTAAGAGAAAGGATACTAAAAAAGACTGCTATTCTTTCTGATCATGATGCATATTCCTAACAGAACCTTAAAATGTTTTCAGATAAAGTCAACACATGTACTTCTTCAGAATATACAGAGTTCATAATCTGTTACTCCTTGGCGATATGTCACAATAATAATAAAATTATATGTATTTTCACATGTCCCGTCTATACAAAGTCTAGCTTTATAAAACAAGAATATGTTTGAAAAAAGTTTAATGTTCAAATTAAATATTCTGATGTTTCATTTCTGACAATAGTTTCTCTTCGCTTTATTTTTAAAATAAAAATGATATAGGGGTGTGATAAATAGGCTCATACAATATATCATGAAAGAGCTGTAATAGTGAATTGAGTAATGTGTTATTGTTAGTTTGAGTATAGAAAATAAAACACAGATTTGAGAAACTATTGATTGTATAAGGAACAAGAGCAAGAGTGTCCAATGTCCCAAGTAGTTCAAAAGTTAATATTTGTTTATTTCACAGACAGCAATATAACCTAGTATGACAAATATAACCCTATCATTATTATCAAATAAAAAAGATTATCAAGAACATCTACCTTTATAATGTGAACAAAATATTAAATTAATTTCTAATTCTTTTCTGATTTATTCAATTTTTCATTAATTCATGAATTGCTCATTCATGTAGACACTTCAAGGAGTGTGTGTGTGTGTGTGATATTTAAAATGAAATCAGTCTCACTGCAATAAGTTGACATGAGGTAGAATCAAATTTCAATTCATATCAATCAGAATTAAGCATGAGGCAGAATTTAAAATGTAAATATCAAGAGACTAGGAAAAACAGGTTAAGTTACTCAAGTGTTAAACCTTGAACCAGGTACTGAATAACGTTGTGATTTTGGAAAATCACGGAACTTCTTTCAATTTCCAGATTTGTCTTCTCAACTAAAATACAAGAATATTGGACTAAGTCTTCCCTGAATTTTCTTGTTTAAATCTAAGGCCCTATTATTTGCACAATTCTTTTTGTATTGCTCAATTGACTTTTTATTAATCTCAGCTTTCACTCTTGGATTGTTTTATTTTTATGCAGATTCTAAGTCTGCAAACTGACTTAGAATTACTTCAAAATTTTAGAATACATCTGTTTAACAACCCACGATGGTTGTTTATTCATTATTTCTCCATCATTATTAACTCTATTACAAGTGATATAATGATACTACTAAATATTTACTATTCTTTACAGAAAACACAACAATTTTCACAAATAACAAAGCAGTTCCCAGATGGTGTTACACATGGATGTCCAGATGAAGAGTCTAAAACTTTTATGTTCCATGAATATTAGTGAGAATATTGGTGCTAATAGTTGGTCCAAGTTGTAGAAAACAGATTTTCACTGCTTTTTGTACTAAGAAAAACATTATACCTTTTTCTTTTCTTTTCTTAGGATTCAGAAGGAAAGAGCCAAATGAGAAATAAAAGATTTACAAACTTTGACCTGGATATAACTAATTATTTATAAAGATGATTATTTAAAATATAATCTTTCTAAGATCCTATTAACTCCAATGTTTTCATAGGAAATTAGTGCCTTCAGGTATCTAAGCCTTATTCTAATGACATGGCTGGTTCTAAGTTCTTACAGATACTTTCCATGATTAAGCCTCCACTTGAAGACTCAGACACATTCTATCCTATAAATCACTTCTATTTTGAGTCAGGGTGAATTCAAGTTTATAGCTCTGCAGCTTGCTATTGTATCCACAATACTAATGGAGGTTTTTCACCATTTCATGATCTGATGATCTTATGACCGTGTATCTGCATTTTGCTTTAGTTATGGTAACCAAACCACTTTCTTACTTCCTATTTCCTTACCTTGATTGATGCATCATTGTTCTATTCATGGGAATCTGACTTTTTCATATTAAACCTTGCCTGATGTCCCACCAAGTTTCCCATCCCCATGAGAAATTTCCCACCATCGTTCTCTTATATTTAGAACTTGCTTTTCTAGATCTCTGGGTATATTTGGATCAAGAATTCCATGATATTCCATCTATTTGTTGTGATTCCCTACTTTTGCCTAATAAGGGAAGCTTTCCAACCAGCTTTCCACAACATTATGGTCTTTTTAATCTCCAACTCTTCCTTAATTTTCCTATTCTGTATGCAACAAATTCCTGATTCTAAACCTATCGACTCATTTGAATTGTGGTCTTGGTGAAGAATATTGAATATACCATGGACTGCCAGAAGAACTAACAAGTCTGTCTTGGAGGAAGTACAGCCAGAATGCTCCTTAGAAGTGAGTATGGCGAGACTTGTGTCTCACTTACTTTGGATATGTTATCAGGAGGGAAAAATTCCTGGAGAAGGACATCATGCTTGGTAAAGTAGAGGGTCAGCAAAAAAGAGAAAGACCCTCAAAGAGATGGATTGACACAGTGGCTGCAACAATGAGCTCAAACATAGCAATGATTGTGAGGATGGTGCAGGATTGGACAACTTTTTGCTCTGTTATACATAGGGTTGCTATGAGTCAGCGTCGACTCGATGGCACCTAAAACAACAACAACAAATTTGTTGAGATAGAGAATAAAGGAGAAGATATATCTACTTTCATCATGATGGGGGTTGCTTTCTCCCACCCAAATCATAAGAGATCATTTTTACAGCCATTGGTGAGTGAACATAAAAGAGATAAAGCCAGGCTAAGTGCTGACTCTTCAGTCTATAGTCTCCCAAATGTGAGATGACAGTATATTCTCATTTGACTGGGATAGTCCCGGTTATACATAAGGTCACACTGAGTCAGAACCAACTTGATGGCAACTAACAGCAAGAACAAAACTGATATAATTATTAATAATATCTTCTTTCACTCTCAAAAGTGTCCCAATTTGAGAGGTAAATCATTTGATCATCCCAGCCAAAAGTGTGAAATTCAGTAAATTAAAAGAAAAAATAATTACTTAGACTATGACTAGAAAAGGAGCGGATTAAAATAAATGTGAGAGAAATGCCTAATATGTATTTATGGTCCATCTACTTGCAAAAATACAAGCAAAGGCAAACAAATAAGGTCAAATAAATGTATCAAAATTAAGTGATATTGCTCTTAAAGAAAATATAGACTAAGGGAAGGCAGGTTAAACAGGAACATGAGTCTACATACAACTAATGACAAAAAGAAAGTAAAATAGATTTCTCAGAGGAGAGGACAAACTGGCTTTCAGAAATTTGCAGGAAGTGTTTAAACTGCAATGAAAACGGCACAAAGCTGAAAACCAGAAAAGGCATTGAAAAGATGGAGAAATTTTGTTAGCAAATGACATTTTAGTGGAAATAAAAGTATATTTTAAATAACTATATAATAATAATATTCCATTTGAACTTTTGCTTTTTATATTAAAGGTTATAATGCTTTATTTTAATTTAAATATTTCCCCAATACAAACTATTTAGATTTGTGATGTTCATGTACAAACATTTTCATTTTTCTAGATGCCCATAAGAAAAATGGTAAAAGTTGAAAAATCTATAATAAGATATGCAATATCAGCTCAAAGAATTTGATTTATTGCATTTAGTGGTCAGTTTCTCATAGGAAAGGGAACTCCTCTGCAAAAACCAATCTTGAATGATTAGGTCAGGGATTTTCAGAAAAAAATCCAACCTTATTGAGAAATAAAACATATTAAACATATTATGTTAAAACATATAATAATATCAAAACATAAAATATATAAGGTTATGTTTGAGGGAAGTAGGACAGAAAGAGGATTAAGATTCTTAAATAATATTTTATAGAGAGAGAAAAGTAATTTAAGAAATAAAATTAAAGGAAGAAATAATCCAAAATTACTTAAAATGGCTTTATAGGAAGTTTGTTTTAATTTTTATAAGATACTTTCAATGGAATATATATATATATATATCTCCAATAAACCAAACTATGAAGCAATTTATTCTGTGTAAACTGACTAAAAATTATCCTGTGTCACTTTTCCAACAGTATCAAATTTATCACTTTATTGTCTAAAAGGATCACTTCTAAGAAAGGAACTGTAAATCATGGCTTTATTGAACTTGAGTACAGAAGTACCTCCCATGGTATCTTACAATAATTACTGAATCCATAAAAATACAGTAGTTAGAGACTAACAAAGCTTGTGACATTTATTTTCTGAGGAAGCTTATAAAAAATCAGTTAAATTGATTAGTTTATAATGATACAGAATGCTAATGCTCAATGGGTATGTGGAAAATAATTTAATAGAAGAGGAGAATGAGGTATGACTGTGTATATCCTTAGTGGTACATAGAACATTTAAAATTTAAAATGATTACAAAAGAAGTCTAATGGTAGAGACAACAAGTGTAGGTCTAAGGTAGAAATGCAGAAAAGAAAAGCTTCTTAAAGATGTATTTCTCTAATGGATGCTATTTTTCTGGTATTCCAGGACACCTTTGCAAAGTGTTTTCTGACTGACCCTCTGCTTGATGCTGAAGCATCACTGTTGTTACTAGAGCTGTGAGGATTATTCACCCTGCAAAGACAATTCGTAAAAGTGACCACATGAGTAGGAACAAAAGCCTATCAAAAGAGGACTAAAACTCATTGCAAAAAATAAATATTTATTTTTACTTAATATTATGTGAAGTAGAAAGCAGCTAAATAATATTTCTCATAAATTTGTGAGTTGTTTTCACAGTACCTTATTAAAAAAAAAAAAAAAACCCACTGCCATGGAGTTGATTCCTACTCATAGTGACCCTATAGGACAGAAAAAGAAGCAATTAATTAATTCAGAGCCTATTAAGAAGGGAGTCATTCCTGCTGTTGAATCCCATAATAGGCAACAGGTCCCACAGTATTGATTGTAATGACCATGTAGTTTTCATCAATTCTATGCATTTATGATCATTTCTAAAAGGAATCTTTATACTTTATGTTGTTGTTGTTAGGTGCCATCAAGTTGGTTCCGACTCATAGCGACCCTTTGTACAACAGAACGAAACACTGCTCCGTCCTGTGCCATCCTCACAATCGTTGTTATGCTTGAGTCCATTGTTGCAGCCACTGTGCCAATCCATCTCGTTGAGGGTTTTCCTCTTTTTTGCTGACCCTCTACTTTAACAAGCATGATGTCCTTCTTTAGGGATTGGTCCCTCCTGATAACATGTTCAAAGAAAGTGAGATGAGGTCTTGCCATCATTGCTTCGAAGGAGCATTCTGGTTGTACTTCTTCCAGGACAGATTTATTCATTCTTCTGGCAGTCCATGGTATATTCTATATTCCTTACCAACACCATAATTCAAAGGTATCAATTCTTCTCTGGTCTTCCTTATTCATTGTCCAGCTTTCGAATGCATATGAGGTGATTGAAAATATCATGGCTTGGGTTAGGCTCACTTTAGTTCTCAAAGTGACATCTTTGATTTTGAACCCTTTTAAGAGGTCTTTTGCAGCAGATTTGCCCAATGCAATACATTGTTTGATTTCTTGACTACTGCTTCCATGGGTATTGATTGTGGATCCAAGTAAAATGAAATCCTTGACAACGCCAGTCTTTTCTCCATTTTTCATGATGTTGCTTATTGGTCCAGTTGTGAGGATTTTGGTTTCCTTTATGTTGAGGTGTAATCCATGTAGAAGGCTGTTCTCTTTGATCTTCATCAGTAAGTGCTTCAAGTCCTCTTCACTTCCTCAAGCAAGGTTGTGTCATCTGCATATTGCAAGTTGTTTATGAGTTTTTCATCAATCCTGATTCCACATTCTTATTCATACAGTCCTGTTTCTTGGATTATTTGCTCAGCATACAGATTGAATGAGATATTAATTTTTATATTTGTGTTGTTAAAGTTTCTATTATAGTCTTTCTGTTATAAAACAAAGTAAATGAATTTTATGGGAAGAGAATACTGTACAGGACTCTAAATTAGTAGTTAACTTATGTTTATCAAGACTTTAAAATTCTGGAGACCCACTCTTTTCCAAAGCACTCTACTTACATATATCTTTATGTATCCATATTTATGTCTATAATCTCCTCCTCATTCATTGATACAATGCCTTCACAGAATTTAGCTGAGGAACTTCCAGACTTATGGAGTCATTTCTACTTTATTTTTTTGTTGCTTAAGAAGGCTATCTCTTTTTGGAACTAAGGTCAAGCATAGAAATATAATACTAATCTTTAGTATGACTTTCTCTCTGCATGACTACCAAACTGCTGGGGAGGAAAAAAGCAAAGCAACAAAGCAGGTTGATGGCATTAGATATGAAAGGAAAATCCTCTTTGCCAAACTCCCTGGAAAATCAGACACCATGTCAGGATTAACTTGATACCTGATAAAGGAGAAAGTTATTGAAATGAGCTTTCCACATTATATGTTTTCGTCATCTCTGAGTTCACCTTTTCGACTACAATAAAAGACTAGAATAGAATTTGAGCTTAATAAGATTTATTGAATCACTGAGAAAATATGAGTCAAAGTAAATAAATAAATATTAATTAACAATGGTAGAGAAAGTACTGATGATGATTAATAGCTGGCTTTAGAATTGTAGTGCCTAATTTCAAATCCTGAATTTGCAATCTGCTAACTTTGGTAAATTTAGTCAATCTCTTTTTCTAACCCTTAAAATATTTTTCTCTAAAATAGATATAATAATAGCATCTACACACATGGTTTCATATTAATTAAATAAGTGAAGTCCGAAACAAAATGGCTGCACATAATAAGGTCTCAGTAAATGTCTGACACCATTTTCAGAATCTACCCAATTCATAGTACTAGGTATTATAAAGGATCCATGTGATATAAGATAAATTCCCTACTACCAAAAAAGTTACAGATGCTTTTTACATCTTCAGTCTCTTTTTGTCATTCTACTTTCCAATTAAGAGATTGACTTAGATTTAATTTACATCTTCTCTCCATATCTCTCTTTTTTTAAAATCAAGTCAATAGAAGTAACATTTGATTTTGATTAAAGATGCAGTCTATTAAAACTTGTTTTCTCTTGGGTGATGTATTGATCATAATTATCTTGTCAGATGTCACTAAAAGGCAATGACAAGGTGGTAATAAAGCTTTGCAAGTTTAAAATAAACTCATTTTTTTTTATTTTCAAGCAGATGAATTCCGGAGTTTTTAGTCAAGTATGGAAAAAACTTTAAAGAGTATTTTTAAAGTTTAAACAAATAAATTATAGTGTTAAAAATCTGAAAATCAAAGCACTTTGTTTTATAAGTCATGAAGTTTTTAACATAGATATTAATAACGTCTTCTCACGCCAGTGAAAGGTACAGCTTATAGTAGTCACTAAATGTTTAATTGTAAAATATAAAGAAAACCAGATATAAGGCACGTGAAGCTGGGATATGAGTAACAAGAGAAGTAAATGGGAGTTTCCTGAATGATGCATATGTTCAAGTAGGCTGCATTAGATCAAAATGTTGTTAGGTGCTGTCGAGTTGATCTCGACTAATAGTGACCCCATGTGCTGTCGTAGAACTGCCCCATGGGTTTTCTTGGCTGTAATCTTTATGGAGCAGATGGCCACGTTTTTCTCCCTAGGAGCCATTGGGTAGGTTAGAACTACCAACCTTTTCATTAGCAGCTGAACCCTTAACAGTATGCATCACTAGGGCTCCTTGATAGGTCAAAATACAGGTGTCAATTACAGTGCAGTCAAGGAGAGAAGAGAGGAGCAGAAGAGACATACAGTCCCACACAGATAAGAAAGTTCAGGAAGTAGCAAAAGTAGCATTCATTTAAAAAATCAGATTATTTACTCTGCCCTGTTTTTGTACTGCTGATGTGTGTAGGAAGGCCTAGATTCACAATTATTCAGTTTATGTAACAAAATACATGTCTGAAGGTTAATGCTGATTTTGATTGAAGCAGAAACAGAGAGGCTAATATTACCCCATAAATTGAAGCTTGCCTATTAAGTGTTTTCAACTGCTTTTCATACAGACCTGGAATCTTATTATATCAATTGTTATCCAAACATATATAATTCTGAGGCTTCTAATAATGATTTGTTCAATATTCATGTAATACAGAATAAAGACCTTGATAAATGTGATCATACACTAAAATCTGTTTCAAAATATAAATTAGAGGGAAAGCAGGCATTTATAGAGAATATATAACTGCATCTTAACAAGTTATGATTTAAAAAAATCCAAAGTGGTTAATTTCTTTAATAGCATTGATTAAAACTGGACTTCCCATGGAAAATAACTCCCTATGTTATACACTTTACGTATTCTTGTTATGTAGTTAGAATTTTCTACATTTCTTCCTGAAACCTTTATTTTGCAACTAAGCTATGGTTCTCAAAGAACTGTAAGTGAGTAAACTTATCAGCTAACTCCACATATTTAATTATTAACTTAGGTTGTGAAAAATAATATTTCCAAATGAATTACTGTACTTGATAACATGAGCCCTTCTAAATCCCTTGGGACAGGAATTCTTATCCTTGATGATCATTAGGATCACTAGAGATGCTTTTATCAAATGCAGATGCTGGGGCCATACTTAACAGCAATTCTGATTTAATTTGTCTGGGGACAAACATTAGTATTTTTCTTAAAGCTCCCAGTTGATTCAAATGTCCTTGAGTGGAGCCCTACTGATTTGAATTAATAGAGCTCAGATAAATGCAACAGGAAAATTACAGCAAGTATTAACAGAAAATTTATCTTTATGATAAGCCTCGAAAGAGTAAAACAAAATAATAACAGACTTACAGGTTAATAGAGCTAAGGACACCTTCAGTAGCAGGCAAAAGCTTTTTCCCTTCAGCAGAGAGAGCTAACTACTCCTGGTTAAAATCTTTTAAAAAATCCTACCATGTTTTTTCTTGGTAAGTGACTTAATAATGCCTTTAGATACATGAAGGCATATGTTCAAAGGACAAATGAACACACATCTTTGGCGTGTGTAAGAATGTGTCTTCCAATTATTTTATATATATTTTTTCCTATGACAAGAACAAGATCTATGACTTAGGATACAAGGAAATGTTCAGTTAATCATGATATGAAAACAATGAGCAATATGTATTATTTGAGATATTTAAAATAATAACCAGCAAGTTTAGACAGAGGAGCTAGAATATTGAATTGGATAATCTTTTCTTGTTCCATACAACTATATTAGTTAGTGAAAACAAATTAAATAAAAAGTAAAAAAAAAAAAAAAAATGTATATTTTATTGGATTAAAAATAGCTGATACTAAGTAGGCAGAATAACTCAAACTTTTAAATTTATTTATTACATTAGACATTGCTTTTCAGTCTTAAAAGTGCTATAATCATGTTGAAGCAAATAACTCTAATTAATAGACAGTTAAATTGAAAAGCAGCTGTACAACAGAATAAAAAGACCATTTCCCTAAACTGTTAGAACTATAAAAGACTTTAGTATAAAATGTCATTTGTTGCTTAATTTCTCATTTGTCATAAATCCTTTGAAAAAACCAAAATCATTATTTAAGTAAATGAAATAAATGGTATCAAAGGATTCTAAATTCAAACTAAAATTTTTAAAAATGGCTTCTTATATTTGTATTTTGTATTCATTTGAAGAATTTAAATAACTTTGAAAAATCTAATTAATTTTCAAAATATTCATCTTCATAATGTAATATGAGTTTACAGGCAATGATGGGAGGAAAAGCAAGTCCTTTAGCAAATTTGAATCTTGAAAGTACGTGTATTTTTAAGGCTACTACTTTTGTTATTAAATTGTACTATAGAATGTAAGAGACAAGCAAGGCAACAATTTGAGATCAATAACTCACAGATAACTGGTATGTTTTTTAAAGAATATTCTTTTTAAAATTACTTTATTAAAAATGAATAAAATGCATAAATAAATACTATCTATAATGTACAAACTAGATACACTGATGAAAGTTAAAAAAAATGCATTCCTTCTTCACCTAAAAGGAAACAAAGCTTCCAAAAATGTCATCTCCAAAATCCTGTAATATAATTTTTATTTTTCTCATTTTAAATATAAGAAAAGATTAAGTGATCTGTGCAGGCTTACATGGATAATAAGTAGTGAAGCTGGTAAAGCTAAGTCTGATTTCTTTATTAGTAACCAGAGAATCTTTTCTTTTTCCCTTGCATCAGGTTCTTGGGAAAAACAAAGAAGCAAGTAAATAACTCTCAAATGAAAAAACATTGCTGATTTTGATTACCTTGAGACTTCTACTTATTGGGTCTCTATGTTAGTTTCCTATTGCTGCTATAACAAATTATCCAAAAAATCGCGATTTTAAGATAACCACCAAATTTATTCTCTTACCTTTATGGAGGTCAGCAGTATAAAATTAATCTTATGGGATAAAGTTAAAGTGTCAGCAGGGCTGGCTTCCTTCTGGAGGCTCTGAAAGGGTAATCCATTTTCTTGCCTTTTTCAGCTTCTAGAGACCACCTGCATTCCTTTGTTCTTGGCCCCTTCCTCACATTACTCCAACCCTTTGCTTCTCTCATATCTCTTACTACTGACTCTGATCTCCTTCCTCTCTTTTATAAGGACACTTGTGATTACATAAGATCCATCCAGATAATTCAGGATACTATCATCTCAGAATATTTAATTTAATCATATCTGCAAAAGTTCCAGGGATTTGGATGTGATCATCTTTGGAGTGCCATTATTCAGCCTACCAGATTATCCTTTGATGCAAGTTGTTGTTGTTGTTAGTTGCCATTGAGTCAGTAGACTCATAGCAACCCTACAGAATGAAACACTGCCTGGTCCTGCACCATCCTCATGATTGTTGCCATGTTTGAGTCCATTGTTGCAGCCACTGTGTCAATCCATCTCATCCATGCTCTTCCTCTTTTTCACAGACCCTCTACCTTACCAAGCATGATGTCCTTCTCTAGGGACTGGTACCTCTTGATAACATGCCCAATGTATGTGAGATGAAGTCTCACAATTTCTGCTTCCAAGGAACTCTCTGGCTGTACTTCTTCCAAGACAGAATTGTTTATTCTTTTGGCAGTCCATGATATAGTCAATATTCTTCGCCAAAACCATAATTCAAAAGCATCATTTCTTCTTTGGTCTTACTTATTCATTGTCCTGCTTTCATGTGTACATGAGGCAATTGAAAATATCATGGCTTCAGTCAGGCAGACCTTAGTCCTCAAAGTGACATCTTTGTTTTTTAAAACTTCAATGAGGTCTTTTACAGCAGATTTGCCCAATGCAAAATATCATTTGATTTCTTGACTGCTCCTTCCCTGGGTGCTGATTGTGGATCCAAGTAAAATGAAATCCTTGACAGCTTCAGTCTTTTCTCCATTTCTCATGATGTTGTTTATTGGTCCAGTCATGAGGATTTTGGTTTTCTTTATGTTGAGGTGTAATCATACAGAAGGCTGTACTCTTTGATCTTCATCAGTAAGTGCATCAAGCCCCCTTCACTTTCTGCAAGTAAGGTTGTATCATCGGCATAAGCAGGTTGTTAATGAGCCTTCTTCCAATCCTGACACCACGTTCTTCATATAGTCTAGCTTCTTGTATTATTTTCTCAGCATACAGATTGAGTAAGTATTGTGAAAGGATACGACCTTAGCACACACCTTTCCTGATTTTAAACCATGAAGTATCCCTTTTTTCTGTTCGGAAGACTGCCTCTTGGTCTGTGTACAGGTTTCCCGTGAGCACAATTAAGTGTTCTGGAATTCACATTCTTCACAATGATATCCATAATTTGTTATGATCCACACAATTGAATCCCTTTGCATAACAGTCAATACAACACAGCTGAACATCTTCCTGGTATTCTCTGCTTTCAGCCATGTTCCATCTCACATCAGCTATGATAGCCCTCGTGCCGTGTCCTCTTCTGAATCTGGCTTGAATTTCTGGCAGTTTCCTGTTAATATACTGCTACAACTGTTTTTGAATTATCCACAGGGGAATTTTACTTTCATTTGCTATTAATGATATTGTTAGAAAATTTCCGCATTCTGTTGGGTCACTTTTCTTTGGAATCGCTACAAATGTGGATCTCTTCCAGTCAGTTGTTCGGGTTGCTGTCTTCCAAATTTCTTGGCATAGACAAATGAGCAACTTCAGTGCTCCATCCATTTGTTGAAACATCTCAATTGGTATTCCATCCATTCCTGGAGCCTGGATTTGCGCCAATGCCTTCAGTGCAGCTTGGACTTCTTTCTTATATACCATCAGTTCTTGATCATAAGCTACTTCCAGAAATGGTTGAATGTTGACCAGTTCTTTTATGGTATAGTAACTCTGTGTATTCCTTCCATCTTCTTTTGATATTTCCTGCGTCGTTCAATATTTTTCTCAAAGCATCCTTCAATATTGCAACTCAAGGCTTGAATTTTTTCTTCAGTTCTTTTAGCTTGAGAAATGCCAAGCGTATTCTTTCCTTTTGGTTTTCTATCTCCAGGTCTGTGTACATTTCATTATAGTACTTTACTTTGTCTTCTCGAGCCACCCTTGAACTCTTCTGTTCAGCTTTTTTATGTCATCATTTATTCCATTTGCTTTGGCTACTCTACATTCAAGAATAAGTTTCAGAGTCTCTTCTGACATCCATTTTGGTCTTTTCTTTCTTTCCTGTCTTTTTAATGACCTTTTACTTTCCTCATGCTTGATGTCCTTGATGTCGTCCAACAACTCATCTGGTCTTCCTTCCTTAGTGTTCAATGCATCAAATCTATTCTTGAGATGGTCTCCAAATTCCAATGTAAGATGTAAGTAACAGAGAGATATTAAAATTTCCTCAATAACCTGGGAGAGGATTTAAAGATACAAGAAAAGCAAGGTTCTCAGCCACACAGCAATCAAAGAATGCAGATCTAGGCTAATGAAAGAGCAGGAATCACAGTACAGTTTAGTTTCAAGGTACTGGGACTGGACATTCTTTCAGAAATCAAGGAAGCTCTGGAGACATCAGTACCTGAAGTTTGTGGATCTCTGCTTTAGACCTATGCACTACTGACACTTTCACTATTGCTTCTGTTTATGTCTGTATACTCCCACATTGCCTGCCAAATTCTTTACACAAATCCTTTATTCATGTCATCGTTCCTACTTACCCAAAAGTTTGGCTTATTTGTCACTTCAGCTAATATCCCAAACAATGGCTTCTTCAGCTCCAAAGACTCTCACTTCCTCTTGACCTTTGGTTCTTGCTCACATTGCCAGCTGCCCAGTTCACCTCAAGTTTCTGTGGAGCAATTTTCTCAAGGTATGATTCTTGAAAAATGTGTTTTAGAATTATTAAAGATGACTATTACAGATACATATTCCTGTATCTTCCCACTTGAATAGAAGATTAGGGATTGGGCACAGGATCTCCCTTTTTCAAACAAGCTCCCCGGCAAAAATCAAGCAAAACTATGCTTAGGAGAGAATTTGATTCATTCAGCTATTTCTATTATCCTTGTTTATATAGAATTTATTTATTTTTTAATTGGCCAAAAATTGGATGTCTGCTTAACTTCTGAATCTACTGTACTTAGATCAGTTCACTTAACGTGGTTAAGAGACAAGTGGCACCTGGAAGAAAATAGCTACATCTGGCTGCTACCTAAGACATACTGCAAAGGGGAATAATCTTTTAGAATATATAGTAGATAAATGATTTTTTTTCTCCTTTTCCCCAGAACATCATTTCTATATTATTTTGTAAACTATTTCCCTCTGCTAAACTCCCCCCTCTTTTCCCTAGTACTTGAATGTAGAGTTGGCCTCCAACTCCAGCTGCACAGTCATGTGGTACAGCCATGGCCAGTTAGGGCATTGCATTTTCTTAGCTACAGTAATTGGTTCAGAAATGATTTCTGTATTAGTTTTGAAGAGTTCCAT
>NW_004443973.1:111384-113036 GCF_000243295.1 Trichechus manatus latirostris | reverse complement strand
AGTTGCTCTGTATTCAGACTATGCCCCTTTACCACAGCCTAATAGCAGCTATCTTGAGGCTAGGGAGAATTGATTTGGATGATCAAGCAACACTCTTAATTTTTTTGCTTCTAGGATGGTTCTCACTGACTAGCCAAGGTTCCTTAACAAGAGGTCCCATAGAAAGGCTCTGAGCAACTATGTTATGCTCTGCTTATGAGTAAAAGAGCAGTTGGCTTTTCAAATCTTATAAATCTCCAAATAAAACCGTTGATAAATTTGGATTAAAAAATACAAGCATGTGAGAATCTCTTTAGAGTTATAATTTCTTATATCTTTGCTTGACTAATTCCTTCTAACTTAATCACTGCTATAGAAATCATCTAAGAGCAAACTGTCAACATAGAAACATTCTGATTTTTTCCTACCAGTTTCCCTAGAACAGGTTTGGCAGACCCATGATCTATCTGTCAAGTTATTCCATGATCTATCTTTTAAGTTATTGTATGTGAAAGTGTATCAATTGTATTTCCACAATATAAAGGTAACCTACTTTCCATCCTATGATATTTTTGCCTTACTACACATATATCTCTAAGCCAAAAATTTAAGCTTTTATTTTATAGAAAACTCGCCCTGGTACCAATTTCTATATTGGTTAGGGCATATTATACCTGCTATAATGAGACCCAATGTAATTGAGTCTCAATATAAGAGTAAAGAATTAAGCAAGTTGTGCCGGGCAGGTAATCTGAATTGTTACGCACTGTCTAGAAACCCAGGGTCCTTATGTCTTCTTGCTTCATCATTTCCTAAAATACTGTGCTCTTTCACAGGTTAAGGATGTTACTAACCACCATGCCCTTATTGTATTCATAGGAAGAAACAAAGAAGGAAGAGGAGGGAAAACATCTTTCTTTTTATGGATGTGACCTGAAAGTTCAACACCTCTTTTCTCTTATATCCCATTGGTTAAAACTTTGCTGTGAGGCCATAATTAAATGTCAAGCAGGCTGCAAAAGATGGCCCTGGTAAAAGTTGGGTTGGAGATTCTACTATTAAAATGAAGTAAAAATGAATTTTTCCTGTGATGGGAAGGAGATATCAGTCTCTGCCAGATGCACCTTACCTAATCATAGCCAATAGGCTGTAATGTAACTTTCAGTAGGGCTGTTGTGAAAAAATCACAGGGCCCTTGAACCTGGAGAGAAGGTGGCTAAATATCTGAAAACATTTTTATTCCTTGAGGGGAAAATTGAGAATTAGGGTAATACAGAGAAAACGGATACCAGAGATGGAAAGTAAATTATCATTTCCAAATGGGTTGAGACATATGCATCTTTTAAAAGCATCTTAAGTGATCCAAATACCCAGCCAGAGTCGAGAACCAATGGTTTCTTTAGAATAATGTCTATTCAGATCATGGCAGTATAGTATGTTATTTTTTCATAAACATTGATATTCTAGGCATTAGTGAACTGAAAAGGACTGGTATTAGCCATTTTGAATTGAACAGTTGTATGGTCTACTATGCTGGGAATTATAAATTGAGGAAGAAAGGGGTTGCATTCGTAGTCAAAAAGAACATTTCAAGATCTATCCTGAACTACAACGCTGTCAATGATAGGATAATATACATATGCCTGCAATGATGACCAGTTAATATGACTATT
>NW_004443973.1:109533-110578 GCF_000243295.1 Trichechus manatus latirostris | reverse complement strand
AAAAAATTCAAGGCTTGAGTTGCAATATTGAGGATTCCATGGGCAAAATATTGAATGACATATGAAGCATCAAAGAAGATAGAAGGAATACAAAGAGTCACTGTACCAAAAAGAATTGGTCTACATTTAACCATTTCAGGAGGTAGCATATGATTAGGAACCGAAGGTACTGAAGGGAGAGATCCAAGCTGCACTGAAGACACTGGTGAAAAACAAGGTTCCAGGAATGGACGGAATACTAACTGAGATGATTCAAGAAACTGATGCAGCGCTGGAAGTGCTTACTCACCTATGCCAAGCAATTTGGAAGACAGCTACCTGGCCAACAGACTGGAAGAGATCCATATTTATGCCTATTCCAGAAAGAAAGTGATCCAACAGAATGCAAATTATCAAACAATATTAATATCACACGCAAATAAAATTTTGTGGAAGATCATTCAACGGTAGTTGCAGCAGTACATCGACAGTGAAATGTTGGAAATTCAAGCCAGATTCAGAAGAGGATGTGAAACGAGGGATACCATTGCTGATGTCAGATGGATTCTGGCTGAAAGCAGAGAATACCAGAAAGATGTTTACCTGTGTTTTGTTTACTATGCAAAGCATCCGACTGTGTAGATCATAACAAATTATGAATAACATTGTGAAGAATGTGAAATCCAGAACACTTAATTGTGCTCATGCAGAACCTGTAAATTGATCAAGAGGCAGTCATTTGAACAGAACACGGGGATATTGCGAGGTTTAAAGTCAGGAAAAAAAAAAGGTGTGTGTGAGGGTTGTATCCTTACACCATGCTTATTCGATCTGTAGGCTGAGCAAATAATCCGAGAAACAGGACTATATGAAGAGCGCGGCATGAGGATCGGTGGAAGACATTAACAATCTGCGTTATGCAGATGACACAACTTTGCTTGCTGAAAGTGAAGAGGACTTGAAATAGTGATGAAGATCAAGGACTAAACCTTCAGTATGGATTACACCTCAATATGAAGAAAACCAAAATCCTCACAACTGGACCAAAAAGCAACATCATGATAAA
>NW_004443973.1:107032-108328 GCF_000243295.1 Trichechus manatus latirostris | reverse complement strand
GGAAGTAGAAAGGTACTATACCAATGAACTGGCTTTTTCACAAAGTAGGAGGGTAAATGGTAAACAGGGTTTCTGTGTTAAGTTAGTGGATTAAAGATCCTGTCCAACCTAGCTACTTTGGGATTAGTCCCCAGGAACATGACTGTATGAATGAATCCAGAGAGCTAAACTTTTTGGAGATGCAGTGGTTTCCTAGGGCCACTGTGACAGACAAACACAAACTGAGTGGCTTAAAATTACAAAATTGTATTACCTCATAATGCTGAAGGCTAGAAGTCTGAAATCAAGGCTCTGAGGGAGACTCTGTCCCATGCTTCTCTCCTAAAACTGATATAAGGTCCACCCTAATCCAGAACTGTGCTCATGAGGAACTTGTACATAGATCAAGAGGCAGTTGTTCAAACAGAACAAGGGGATACTGCATGGTGTAAAGTCAGAAAAGGTGTGCTGTCAGGGTTGTACCCTTTCACCATACCTATTCAATCTGTATGCTGAGGAAATAATCCCAGCAGTTGGACTATGTAAAGAAGAACAGGGCATCAGGATTGGAAAAAGACTCTTTAATAACCTGTGTTATGACACAACCTTGCTTGCTGAAAGTGAAGAGGACTTGAAACACTAATTGATGAAGATCAAGGACTAAAGCCTTCAGTATTGATTACACCTCAACATGAAGAAAACCAAAATCCTCACAACTGGACCAATAAGTAACATCATGATAAATGGAGAAGAGATTGAAATTGTCAAGAATTTCATTTTACTTGGATCTACAATCAACACCAATGGAAGCAGCAGTCAAGAAATCAAAGGACACATTGCATTGGGCAAATCTGCTACAAAAAACATCTTTAAAGTGTTGAAAAGCAAATATGTCACCTTGAAGACTAGGTGCACCTCATCCAAGCCAGGGTGTTTTTAATCGCCTCACATGCATGTGAAAACTGGATGATGAATAAGGAAGACAAAAGAAGAATTGATGCATTTGAATTATGGTATTGGAGAAGAATATCGAATATACCATGGACTGCCAAAAGAATGAACAAATCTGTCTTGGAAGAAGTACATCCAGAATGCTCCTTAGAAGAAAAGATGGCGAGACTTTGTCTCACATACTTTTGGACATGTTATCAGGAAGGATCAGTCCCTAGAGGAGGACGTCATGCTTGGTAAAGTAGAGGGTCAGTGAAAAAGAGGAAGACCCTCAATGAGATGGATTGACAAAGTGGCTGCAACAAGGGTCTCAAGCATAACAATGATTGCAAGGATGGAGCAGGACTGGGCAGTGTTTCATTCTGT
>NW_004443973.1:91249-104785 GCF_000243295.1 Trichechus manatus latirostris | reverse complement strand
CCCTTGAGGTGGTCATGTCTCAGATGGGTTAATCTTTTACTGGTATTCTTGGGGTTTATCTGGCAACATCCTGGTTTTCTTGTCACAAGATGGGTGCTTTGTTCAGTTTTTCATCGTTAGATCATTATCACTTGTTTTCCACCCTCCAAGGAGGAACATAGGTTAATCTTAAACCTTTTGTAGACATTGGAACCAGAGGGAAAGACAAGATCATGAGACAATGTGGCTGTTAGCAATGGGGAGTAAACAATAGTGAGCTGGGCCTATGAAGCCTCTTCCACACTCAGTCAACTTAATTTATTTTCTCCTGAATATTTTTGAATGGTTTTTATACATTTTCTACATAGAGTTTTATATTATCCATCATCATCATCAACTAATGATGTGCTTTTTTGTAACAACTATATTGTAGGGGCTTAGAACATAGCAGGCAATAAAAGAAATTTGTATATGAATTAGTGAAATACTCTACTTAATCTTCTCAACAACGCATGATGTATGTCTGTGTGCTTCTGTTTAAATAAGGAGAACTGAGGTGTTAAGTAAAATTTCCAAGGTCACACAACTAAGGTGACAAGCTTGACTCCAATCCACAGTTTAATGTCAAAGCACATAAAATAGGAAGGGTTGAAGGATATATTTGATCCAACAATAATTTTGTCCTTCTGTGGACAAAAATGACTTGTTGTGGCAGGGCATCTATTGAAGGAACAGGGCTGTCATTCTATGGACATGTTTCCATGAGCATCAAATAGTAAGTTCTCCCCATCTGAAACATGATAATTATTTGCCATGTTAGAGTTAAATTATATGTTTGAAAGTTAAAATATGGCTTTGTGCAAACCAACTCTGTAATGCAAAACTTTACTAATTCAATCTTTCTTGTTTCTAAAAAAGAATATATGTATTATGTCCAGAATGTGTTTTTCTTTCCACATCTTTAGTATTTCAGGTGGGCATATGTGAGAAACTGAATATCATCTTTACCATTAATTATTTCATCAAGCTAATGTCTATGAAGTAGTAAGGAAGTTGAGAAG
This sequence comes from Trichechus manatus latirostris, assembly GCF_000243295.1. Lineage (NCBI taxonomy): Eukaryota > Metazoa > Chordata > Mammalia > Sirenia > Trichechidae > Trichechus > Trichechus manatus. The sequence continues at coordinate 103,745 of NW_004443973.1, read as the reverse complement.
GCAAAAATAATGAAAATTAAACTTTTTTCTTTAAAAATGCTCTTTACAGAAAATATTTAATTCTTTTTCTCTGTTCAATACTTAAAATGATTCCCGTTAATAGTAATACAAATTTGATGTTTTTTGGACCCATGTAGCTCATTTTAATCTGAAAGAATTGAGGAGAACATGTAATATAGTTTTTGAGGTCTGAAAATGCGATACATTTGCTATCATTACAATACTTTGAACAAATCTTTGAAAACTCCATAATTTCAAAGAGGCGACTCAATCTTCAATTAAAAAATCAGTTATTATGTTTAAAATTACATGTTTACTTATTCAAAAATATTTTATGGCTCATCATTGTCAAAAACATCTGAAATTAAACTATTTATTTGCTAATAGCAAACATTCCAGCTCTGTCACTTTAAAAGATTTTATGTCAAATTAAAAATTGAAGATCCATACAAAATGTAAAATGCCAAAGTTAGTCTTACAAAAAGTGTTTATTTTTATCTTATAAGAAAAAATTCTGATTATTAGTATACATTTATGAACTATTCATTTAGAACATCAAAAGAAAAAAAAATACTCTAGTGCCCACATGCTTATAAATGGGAAGCATCAATTTATAAGTCCCACCTTCCCTCCATGGAACATTTAAAATCACATACCTTATCTAAAATTCTAAAATCCCCAACTCTGAAAACTGACGGCATTTTGTAAATAGGTCAAAACCTTACTTGGCATCCAAATCTTACTCTAATCATGTTAGGATATATATAATCCTTATTTTTACCGCTTAGAGAGACTTTATATGTTTCACTACAGAAATATTAATGTATTGATTATAGAATGTTACTTCAGACCTTACTAGAGTTTTTTGTAATATTTCATATATTCAACTATTATATTTAAAAATCTGAACAATTCTGAATTATGAAACATGACTGGCCCAAAAGATTTGTGGACTTGTACTAGATATTGAACAATTAGACAATCTGTAAAGCTTAACCGTACTCTAATAAAAAATCAGTTTTGGAACTGACCACTTTTTTTTTGTATTTTATTTAAAATAGTGGAAGAAATACTCCTAGTCACAACAATAAATACATGATCCAGAAAATTCAATAACATATTGAATTGCTGGCCAAGGGATTTCTAATTTTAGGAGAAAATTAAGTGTGTGTGTGCTTGTGTGTATCATCTGGATTATGAAATTGGTTAGACAGATGAAAATATACAAAGTATTATGGTTCTATTAATAAGATGATAAAAGACAATTTGGATCCAATAGAGAGAGCCAAACCACAAAGTAAAGAGACTTGTTAAAATATTCATATTATGTCAGATAGAAAATTAGAGATTTGGGAAGAGCACTACAAAATGAAGGTAGTTTGGGATGGGACAGAGAGAAAGAAATGGAGATTTTTATACTAGAATCAACTCAATGACATAAAGAGAAATTTAAATTAGGAAGAAAAAACTTAACCATGATGATCTCTTACATTTAATATATTAATAATATTTAATATACCCAGAGCAACTTAATATTAGGGGAGAGTGAGCTTGTAAGGTGGAAAGGAGAATAGTTAAGGGTATTATTAAGGGAAGGAAATGTGACTAACATGTTTTTTAATTTTGTAATAACAGATCTTAAGATTCTGTTTATAATATTTTGCTTTATTAGAAGTTAATGTGTTGTTCTAAGTAGAGTACCAACAAGGGCATTTTTTATGCTTTAAATTTTTATGACCATTTAATTTTAGAAATATTAAGTGTTTCGAAGAGATAATCAACGAATCATAATTTTATTTACCTGTCAAAAGGATTAGCTCCATTCTTAGAAATTATTAATTACATGTACAGAACCTTCTAAACACATTGTTTCCTGAATATAGACTAATTTTATTAAAGCAGGAATCCTTTACAGTTGTCATGGAACTTGTGGTAATTACTCACAACTTTGATGTTCTTTACGAAAAATGAATTCCTTGTGTCATTCTATTGATCTTTGAATCAACACATTTACAGGAGCTTGTCAGTCATCACTTTCCTAGTAACGTATTCCAAATCCTAATGCATTTTCATTCCTCCAGCAACTTTTTGACTCTTACCTGAAACTGATGGAGATCACCATAAAAACACACCTTTATTTAATCAACCTTTTCTCATAGCCAACTGTCACTGATCAATAAGTCAGTCACCTTGGTGTCATCTCTCATATAAATGGTTTTATCCTTCAGATGTTTTAATACATATTGATGAGAAAATGTTCCATATAGGTAAGTAAAGTATTAAGAATATACTAGACTTGGGATATGAGAAGAAAATTCATGTTTAAAACACAGAGCTTTAGTGTCTTGGGTATAGCCAATGGGGTTTGGGTAGGCTCTATTTTCTGGCAGTGTCCCTGGATACTAGTCAATATCAAATCTTCTTTCAGTTTAGATCAAATCCCTTATAATCTGACTATGCAACTTCACACTAGAGGGTATTTGATCTTTCATGGTATCTAAAAATATCCTCTAAATATCTTCACTATTAGCATGTTGACTGAAGAAGTGAGCAATACAGACTTGAAAAAACAAGTCCTTAGATAAATTGCTATTTTAAGTCATTCAGATTACTCCAGTGAAGCCTTTGTATCAGGTTGGTACAAGGTCATCTAGTCTAGATATGTACCTCTCCAACTTTAAGGTGCATACAAATCACCTAGTGGCCTTGTTGAAGAGCAGATTCTAATTCAATGGCTCTGGAGTGCGGCCTAAGAGTCTGTATTTCTAACAAGCTCTCAGGTGATACTGATGCTGCTGGGCTCTGGGCCACACTTTAGTCACAGTGCTCTAGAAAAGTGTATCTCACACTCAGATGGATTGGTTCACAGATGCCTACATTGCACCTCTAAAAATTCTGCTGTAATTGGTCAGAGGTGAAGCCTGGGCACTGAAATTTTAAAAACAACTCCTGGTGATCTAATGTGCAACCAAGGGTTGAGAACCAGTGCGCAAGATCACAGCAATGATTTAGAACATTTTACAAAACTTTTCTGAAGCTCTAGTGACTCAAATTGCATAAGTTTGTCTACTTCAGGGTTGTGGCAGCCAGGAACATACATACCTTACGGTTGTCATTCAAACAACAGCACCTCTAAAGCCCAACCATAGTCTTGAAATGAAAGCAGGCTTTGGCCAAATAATGCTTTTGACACAAACTGACCCATAAGATCAAGCTATTAGTGTTCATTGTCTCTGCTCTTTCATTAGCAGCCATTAGTGGGTGGATCAGTGTAAGAGTAGCAAATGAATACACTGTGTGCTAACAACTCACTAAATCTGAATATTTCTTGAAACCATTTGCAAAACTTTAACGTACCTGTGATTTAGTCATCTCCTTGGAGTGCAATTTTAAACTGTTGCTCCTTTTGTTTGGAAGCCTGTATGTGGTTTATGACCCAGTTAGTTTAAATTGAATCTTTTCCTATGCACCCAATTAACAATTATGGTTATCAGAGCCCAAAACGGGGGAGATGCGTGTTGGTGGTAGAGGATCAAAGTCATTAAATACAGAAATGAAACAAAAACCAACCACCTTATCATTAGTCATCTCAAAAAACCTACTGCAAAATTTGTTGATTAAAGTTTTCTAAACTTGACTTTGTTTTTAAGATAGAAGGTTCATCTGTGCCTACAACTTCTATACTCGACAATATCAATCCACAGTGATGTGAAAGGGCAGATTATCCAATAGGCAAGGTAAGCACAGTGCTTACCTTGCTTACCAGATCATCTGTAGTGAACAATTCCACATTTTTTCACTACTTCAAAGATTCTGCTTTTAGATATGGCTGGCATCTGTCTCTCTTCCAAACCCACAGCACCTTCCTACAGAATCAAAACCTCTTTTCAAATTTACAATCCCTGACAGGGGCGAATGACCCAGGAAACAAAGTAAGCAAGAGCTTACCTTGCTTACTGTGTCATCCGCCCTGCCCCTGATGACGTGCTTAATTCTTAATTCTGTCCTTCATATTACTTCTTTTCACTTTCCTCTTTCTTAGCTAAGTGTTAATCCTTATATTCTTTTCCTCCATTAAATTTGTTGTGCTTCCCATGCTCTAAGTTCTATTTTCAGGAAAATTATAAAATTACACATATATATAAATTATATATATATAATTACACCCCCCCCCACACACACACATACACACACACATATATATATATAAACCAAACCAAACTGATTGCCATTGAATAGATTCCAACTCATAGCGACCCTATAGGACAGGATAGAACTGCTCCATAGGGTTTCCAAGGCTGTAAATCTTTACGGAAACAGATTGCCTTGTCTTTCTCCCAATTCTGGAGGGTTTGAACTGCCAACCTTTGGGTTAGCAGCCGAATGCTTAACCACTGAGCCACCAGGGCTCCTCTCTCTCTATATGTAATACAAACAAGTTATATATAAAATACATATAAAGTATGCGATTTAAAGATTGCTCTACCTTCTCGTTTTTTTTTTTTTTTTAATCTAATACCTTTTCAAAGTTAAGCCAAACAAATTAATTTCAATGAGCATAAAATGAGATATTGGCAAGGGCCAAGGAAAGCATATGTCATAGAGTGAACTTTCAGTATTATTGATCTCGTACTTAATTTATGCACTTAGCTGGATCTGATTAATGTCCATAACATGCTGTGCTATTTGGGGGAAAACTTACATACTACCATTCTGGCTGAACTCTTTATTTTGCAGTCCTAAATCCTCCCCTCCACCTCCCACTTCCCACCATAAAAATTTACAACTGGGGAGCTGCTATCTCAAGAGAGCTGGAGCGAGCCTAGAAGACAAGTGCTAAGGGAAATGGGGAAGCAAGGCAAACTCTTCAGTGATCATCTACTGCTAAAGATCAGCTGGTAGGTGAAAAACTAGTTGTGATAACAAAAGAGAACGAGAATCCCAGGTTTTATATGGAGAATGACACATACCTGGATTTCACTCTTACCGCAATCAAATCCAAGAAGATTTACTATTAGCTAAAATTCGCTGAAAACTTACTGTAGGGTAGGTCTTCTAACTACTTTACCCAGTCACAATAGGAGTTGATTGTAAAGAGGAGGTAACAGAGAAACGGAGAAGTTAAGTAACTTGCCCAGTATCACAGAGTAGAAGGCAGAACCAAAATTCATAGCGAGAGAGTTTGATACTAGAGTTCCAATTCTTAGCTGCAGTGGGAGACAGAGATGAACTGATCTCCCTCCACAGGGAGGAGACTAGGTATTGATTCAGCACTGAGTGGTTTCAAAGGTTTCCTGCTACAGATCACAGCCCATTACTTTTGTAATGTTTAAAAGGAGATTTTGCTGTTGTTTAACAGAGACTAAATACTGGGCACTAATGAAATCCTCTTTTCAGTTAAATCTATAGGGTGTAGATTTTGTCTGATTTACTTACAACCCTTAATTATATCAACAAATCGGAGTGAAAGTAAACCGTGAATAATCTGAAAAACTGCAGAAACCACTAGTAAAAAAAGGTTCTTGAAAAGGTTTTGTTGTGTTGAATTCAAAAGTGCATCACTAAAGTTGAAAAAGGAGAAAACAAAGATGTTGAACCTCTTTAGAAAAAAATACAGGTAATTGAGAAATTAGTTAAAGGGAAATTTAAACCACTTTCTTTAAATTAGGACAACAGACTGAAGGTCTTTGCTGATTGTGAGGCTTATTCTCCTTGCTGCGCTGATGCTATTTTCTTTCCTTAATATTTGTAGTTCAGTTGGAATCAGTCATGTAGAGATCAGTTAAAGGGGCCACTGCGCACATAGTAAAGAAAGATTTGAAGACATTTCTTCAGAGGCAAGAAAGCCAAAGACAGAATAACATATGAGTTTCTAATGAAAGTGAGTTGGGACTTACCTAATTAGTGCCTTCCCACAGAGGTGGCAAATGTGACACCAGAGCCCTTTGGGAGTCCAGGACTACAAAGAAGGGAGAACAAGCAGATTCTGTTAGCAAGTCTAACAAACATGAAAACACAAAATAGCAAAAGTAACAAAATAATATAAATAAATCCATGGAGTAACAATAAATTTCTATTTCTTTATCTCGTTCCAAATGGTTTACTCTTTCCGCCTTCTCTTAAGCAATATTCACTGTAAGGCTTTGTGTTAATCTCTGTGTTTTGTTATTGTTTCATTTTTCACTTATTCAGGTCAAACCACCTGCATTACAACCTGACTGCATAGCTTGCTCAGGCAATGGTGGGAAGAGGTCAGTAGCACCATCCAGAAAAGAAAAAAAAAAAAAGAGTTTTAATTGGTTAAGTAAGGATGGAGAACAGGGTTGGAAACAGGGCAGCTGGAGTTAGGCAAGCTAGTAACAAAGTACACAGACAGAAAGGTCAGGTTAAGGTCACAAATCATGCAAGTGCCTAAGAAACATGAGCACGAAACTCTTGTAAGAGAAAACTGCTCTGCCAAGTGTTCAGGAAAACAGAAACTTGAAGAGCTGCCGGGAATAAAGGAACGAAGCAAAGCAGCGGGAGGAAACGAGGAGCAGCCATTAACAGAGAAAGACCTTGGTAAGTGAGGCAAAGGCCTCCTTTAACCCAGAACATGCATTTGTTTCCTGTGGCTCGGGAGCTAATCTACAAGAATGGCTGGCCTGAGGCTTGTAGGTAAAGAGAATTAAGAACATCACATTAGTAAAACCCTTGGGAACAAAATACCTGTTAGCAAATTTTTTTCTTTCTTTTTTTAAAAACAAATACAACACATTCCTTCTCCTATGTAAGACTTTCTTAACTTTATTGAAAGGTACAACCTGACTAGGGAAAAAGGCTATATAGTTTCAGAAGGTCGTTTTAATGAAGAGGTGATGTGTAATTTGGATATTTGTTTTATGGGATGTATAATCTCGACAAAAAAAAATTGAAACGAAAAATGAGACTGCATCCTCCGTGTTTTGGCTGTTTCCACTGGTGTACGTGAGAAGCAGCATGTTGTTTTGGGTTTCTCTTCTCATCCTGACACTATACTGCTAGACATCATGCAGGATTTACCGAAGTTGCATACGATGTTCTTAAATGCTATCTTCAGGTATCAAGATGTTGTCTCACTACAAGTGAGAAACTGATGATAGTCTGCTAATAAGAGAGGGCGTGAAACCTAATGGCAACTTCGAAAAGGCAAAGCGACTATGACAATTGATTCTAGTAATAGAAAATTGTGAGGCAACAAGAAGGTGGGGATCTTTTCACAATCTGATGTCAATATACATCTCCAAGTCATTCACTTTATTCATTCAGCAACAACCAGTGCTGCTGCGGAAATAAAACTGACCTCTTGCCCTGTTGCCTTTAAGAGTGAGCATATAAATCACACCCTGGTTAGGAGGAAGTGGCACTGTACATCCCAAATAATAGCTGCAACAACAAAACCAGGGTCATCCTGTTTTGTTCTTGCCCCCAAAATAAATGGTGCCTTGACATTTTCTCATGGAGTGCTCACTCCCTGACAAAAAACATTTATCACTAATTTTTTTCATTGTTAATATCTAAAGAGAGATAATGACCTTTGTGACTGTAATAATTATGTGAGAAAATAACTATTTTTTACCCTTGCTTGATAAGCTGTAGACCCCATAATATAGGCGATCTTATATTTCTTGCCCTTCAAATAACTGCTAGATTTTTTTATTTGGCAAGTCATTTCTTACAGCTTGGACTCTCTTGTCAGCCTCTTTTCTGAATGCTTTGTTCTTTCTGAAACTTTCTTGAACATTACTCTATCTCTCCTTGCTTCTCTGTCCGTGAGCTACACCTTCTAGCGCTGTGTTTGGTTCATATTATCCACTCTTTTTGTATTTTTGTTCTTTGCTTTCCAACTAGCCAATTCCTTTCCTTTCTTCATGTCCCAGATTAAATATTGCTGCTTTTACCACTTTGATATCAGTCTCAGATATCAGTCTCAGATTTTGTCTCATGGTAATTCCTCTTTATACGATATTCCAATAGCTATTTTTTCAAAACTCCATTAATGCATTTATCACATTATCTTATATCACTTAGTTACTAATTTTGTACTCTCCAATTTCTGGAATTGTACCTGGCATACAGTAGATGTTAATAAATGCTAAGTGAGAGGCCATATGAGAGACACTTGGAAAACACCATCAAATTTAGTATTCAGAGTGACCTATTCTGCTCATGTATTAGTCTGGTCTTTGTCAAATCAATATAATTGACCTAGGATTATCATTAAACTAAAATAAACAGTTATAAAGTAACTATATTAAATAATGCTATCTTTGCTTAGCCTAGAAAATACTAGCTTTTAAAAATATTTTAGTATCCTAAATATTTTACCATCTTTCACTTAAAGAGATGCCCGCTATTGACTGTAAGCTTTAATAAGAAGAATAAACCCAAAAAAACCGAACCCATTGTCGTTGAGCCAATTCTGACTCACAGTGAGATAATAGGACAGAGTAGAACTACTCCGTAGGGTTTCCAAGGCTGTAAATCTTATACAGAAGCAGATTGCCACATCTTTCTCTCACAGAGTGACTGGTGAGTTTGAACCACTGAACTTTTGGTTAGCAGCCGAGCATTTAGCCACTGTGCCACCAGAGCTCCTTGTAACAAGAATAGTAAAATTAAATCGGGTATGGTCTTTAGGATTAATTTTGTTGTTTCATTGTGTGTGAAAGAAAGAAAGATATGGACCAGTCTACAGAACACTATGAACCTGGAAGATAAACTTACTTCTAAGAAAAGACAAATTTGGAATGCATGCTTAATATTTACATAAAATGTAAGTATTCATTTGTGTAAGGCAAAGCACTGAGTGGTTAAGCATATGGGTTCCAGAATCAGATTGCCAGGGTCCAAATTACTTTTTACTAGCTGCATGGCCTTGTTCATGTGATTGAAACTTATTATGCTTTACTCTGCCATATTATTTTGGGAATAATAACAGTTCCTCTTCATGGGGCAGTGGTAGCAGGATAACATGAGATAATGCATGTAAAGAATTGTAGCAGTGTCTGAATAAAAGAAAGCCCCCATTGTTAGCTATTAATATATCATTCAACAAAGAATCACAGAATATTCACAGAGAGGTACTCTGCTTTATTATCACATGACTTATACATTTCCCACATTTTGAATCAAAAGCCAACTCAGAAGTTTTCAGGACTGGCACAATTTAGGCCAAGTCACCCCTATTCTATGTGTATTTGCTTTTACTGTAGTAATTTTTGAAAGGAGTTGAAACTCTCCCATTTGGAAAGAGGGAATAACCAAGAGGAACATGGAGGACACAGGAATATAGAAAACTTGAAACATCAGTGGGCAAATATTTTCAGTTGCCTCTACGCTGTGGATGGGGAATGTTCTTTAATTTAGGCCCTGATCCTGCTCTCAGGAAATATCTCCCTGGTCCATTTTCTCAGTGAACCTTGTCACTCCCTTTGGGAAATACTTTCTTTTCCGTTAAACTCCTTGGCTTAAGAGAATGAAGAAAGAAAGAAATAAAGATAAAGACTAGGAGAAAATACTTGCAAAACAACATACCTAATAAAGGACTTGTGTCCAAAATATACAAATAACTGTTAAAACTCAACAATAAGAAAACAAACAACCCAATTACAAAGTGGCAAAATGTCTGAACAGATACTTCACCAAACAAGAGAGACAGTTGGCAAATGAGCATATGAAAGGAGTCTAAACATCATATGTTATTCCAAACACCAAACCCATTGCAGTCCAGTTGATTCCAATTCATATAGTATTAGGGAATTTCAAATCAAAACAATAAGATACAACTACAAATCCAGTAGAATGTCTAAAATCCAAAATACTGGCAGTAGCAAATTCAGACAAGAATGTGGATCAAGAGGAAGTCTCCTTCATTGCTGGTGGTAATGTAGAATGGTACATCTACTTTGAAGACAGTCTGGCAGTTTCTTACAAAGATAAACAGAGGGTTACCATATGATCCAGCAATCCTGATTCTAGGTATTTACTCAAAAGAGATGAAAATGTATTCCTACTTAAAAAAAAACTGCACGTGGATATTTATAACAGCTTTTATTCATAACTCCAAAAACTGGAAGGAACTAAGATATCTTTTAATAGGTAAATGGATAAGCAAACTATGGCACACCCATACAGTGGAGTATTATTCAATGATAGAAATGAGCTATCAAGCTATGGAAAGACACTGGAAGAACCGTCAGTGCATAGTGTTAAGTGAAAGAAGACAGGAGGAAAAAGTTACATTCTATATGTTTCCAACTGTATGGCATTCTGAAGAAGGCAAAAATATGGTCACTGAAAAGATCCGTGGTTGCCAGGGTTTCAGGGGGTGGGGAGAAGAAATGAACTGGTGAATCATAGGACATTTCTAGAATAGTGAAACTACTCTCTATGATATTGTGATGGTGGACACATGACATTATACATTATACATTTGTCAAAATCCATAGGACTGTACAACACAAATGTAAGGTAAACTATAGACTTTAGTTACTAATCATATATCAATATTGGTTCATCAATTGTAACAAAGGTACTACAGGAATGCAAGATGTTAACAATAGAAGAAACAGTGGGCAAGGCAGAGGGAAGTATACAGGAACTCTGTACTTTCTGGGGGAAAGGGAAGTATTTGGGAACTCCGTACTTTCTGTAGGATTTTTCCGTAAACATAAAACTGCTCAAAAAATAAAGTCTATTAAAAATCAAAACAAAACAAAAAAATTCCTTGGCTACATCTAAAAGGTGAATTGGAGATTATTTTCTTCTTGTAAACTGAGCAACTGGCACAGCCTGCTTCTTGCTCTTTGATGCCTGAGAACCTAAGGCTGCTATTTAACCTAAATCAGTTCAGTCATTTATCATATTAAGTTTTTCAAAAACAAAGTTAACTTCTATTATGGATTTAATTGTGTCCCTAAAAGTGTATGTCAACTTTTCTCGGCTATGATTCCCAGTATTGTTTGGTTGTCATCCATTTTGTGGTCTGATGTAATTATGTGTTGTAAATTCCAATCTCTATGATGTTAATGGAGCCCTAGGGGCATAGAGGTTAAAGGTCAGCAGTTCAAATCCACCAGCTGCTCCTTGGAAATCCTATGGGGCAGTTCTACTCTGTTCTATAGGGTTGCTGTGAGTCAGAATCCACTCAACTGCTACGTGTTTGGTTTGGTTTTATGATGTTAATGATGCAGGCTTAGAGGTAGTTATGTTAATCAGGCAGGACACAGTCTACAGGATTAAGTTGTATCTTGAGTCAATCTCTTTTGAGACATAAAAAAGAGAAGCAAGCAGAGGGGAGAGGGATCTCCTACCACCAAGAAAGAAGAGCCAGGAGCATAGCACGTCCTTTGGACCCAGGGTCCCTGTGCTGAGAAACTCCTAGACATAGGGGAAGATTGATGACAAGGACCTTCCCCTAGAGCTGACAGAGAGAGGAAGTCTTCCCCTGGAACTGGCACCCTGAATTTGGACTTCTAGCCTCCTAGATTATGAGAAAACAAATCTCTATTTGTTAAAGCCATTCACTTGTGGTATTTCTGTTATAGCAGCACTAGATAACTAAGACAGCTTCTTATCTATTTGATGTAAGAGATTGCCTTTTCTAGCAGCCACAGTCATAATTCTTTTCAAAAGTTGCCTTTACCAGACTGACTCTAATATACTTTGAGCATGTTCAGCTTCCATGGGATAGTAGTAGAACACTCCATAGGGTTTCCAAGACTGTAATCTTTATGGAAGCAGACTGCCACATCTTTCTTCTGTGGAGCGGCTTGTGCGTTCAAACTGCCAACATTTTAGTTAGCAGCACAGCACTTAACCAACTGCACCAGAAGAATGAACACATTTGTCTTGGAAGAAGTATAGCCAGAATGCTCCTTAGAAGAGAGGATGGCGAGACTTCGTCTCACGTACTTTGAATGTGTTATCAGGAGGGATCAATCCCTGGAGAAGGACATCATGCTGGTAAAGTAGAGGGTCAGCAAAAAAGAGGAAGACCCTCAATGAAGTGGACTGACACAATGGCTGCAACAATAGGCTCAAACATAGCAACAATTGTGAAGATGGCACGGGACTGGGCAGTGTTTTGTTCTGTTGTACATAGGGTCACTATGAGTCAGAACTGACTCGACGACATCTAACAACAACAATATGGCCACATCCTTTGTCTTTTTTATGAGCCAATTTGTCCAAATGGACATTTACTAGGTGCCACCTTATCATTCAGAAGTTTTCAAAAGGGTATGACAGATATGCCCTTGATTAGTACCTTGTCCGAGTCCCAGTTTTTATGGACATTTGTATTCAAGGACTTCTCAGTTTCATCTTTCACTATTTGAGTTTGAGAACAAGTTGTTCAAATCCTACAAGCCTTAAATGTTCTGGATGCTTTTGCTTTTCATTTCTGCTTTCAAAATATCAATTCTTTCCTAAATTCATTTTTTTTCCTTGTATACTGTCTTAGTCATCTAGTGCT
>NW_004443973.1:89311-90518 GCF_000243295.1 Trichechus manatus latirostris | reverse complement strand
CATTGAGGGAGTCACCGATTTTATAATGAATGAAAGGAAACCTGCTCTTTGCTTGGAAGAATATGTTATTACATCCCTCAAGATTGCTCTCTGGAAACCCAACCCTGAGAAATGACCCATTAAAGAGCAGTCAGGGACTTGTCTTCTTGACATACCCAGCAAGAACATGCAGGAAATTCAGGGCCAATGGAGGATTGCCTTTTCCAACAACCACTTTGCTTAAAGCAATGCATGTTAGAGTGATTATTTGCTTCCATCTTATCATCATTGACAGTTTTATCCAATGGTTTGCCATATATATAGCCATCTGTACAACCCCCAATAGCAATTTCCTGGCTGCCCATTGCTTCTCCCTTAAGACAATTCCACATATTTTAGTTTTCTTTATAATTGCAGCACCCTACTTCTGTTATCACTTTCGGCCTCAATGTGGATAGGCTAGATTCTGTTGGAAACAAGGAAAAAAATTAAATGTATCTCTAAAAAACAAAAAAAAAGTATTTATAACTTATACTAAATGTCCATCACGGGTTACCTGAAGCTCTGCTGTGTGTTGCCTTCAATATGGGACCCAAGCTGATGGAGTGGCCTCTTTCAGGAATGTTGTCACTTCCTGGCAAAGGGGAAAAAGACACAGTGAATCACATGCTGTCTCTTAATCTATTGCCTGGAAGTGACACGTGGCACTTGTACCTACATTCCATGTACCTACATTCCATTGATCAGAGCTAGTTTCATGGCCATTTCTCTCATTACACTGGGCAGAGTGATGATGTATAATTCATGGAGGGGCAGCACAGGACTGGAAACTAGATATCTGGCAAATAGTTAGCCAAACTACCACTATTTTCTTAAATCAAATGAGGCCCTCTTTAGAGCAGTTATATGTTTCTTTTTAAAGCTCCTTACTAAATAACCCTGGATGGTATCTGAGACCGGTAGACTTTTATTTATATTTTTAAAGAAGACCTAGGCCTTTTCAAGTGGTGGAGAGTGCATGAATAAACCTACTACTTGACACTTTACTCTCACCAGACTGCTAAAGACAGTTAAAAAACAGTAGAGTAGATAAATCGTATTATTGTTCTGACCTGAAACAGAATCAGAAAAGACAGAAAAGTGGTACTGTAGAATATTCACCTCTGTTCTTTTTTCCCTTACCACAACTTCTTTTTTTCCTTACCACAGAAAAGCAGTGAGATAATAT
>NW_004443973.1:86472-88252 GCF_000243295.1 Trichechus manatus latirostris | reverse complement strand
ACAGCTAAACATAGGCTTTCCATATGATGCAGCAATCATGCTCTTAGGTATTTAACCAGATGAGATTAAATATGCCTGCATAAAAACCTGCACACAATGTTAATAACAGCTGTATTCATAATTGCCAAAAACTAGACGCAACCAAAATATGCTGCAATAAGTGAATGGATAAGAAACTACTGTACATTGATACAATGGAATATTCTCCAGTGATAAAAAGAAAGGACCTATAAAGCCACAAAACACATGGAGGAACCTTAAATGCATATCGCTAAGTGAAAGAAGTCAGTCTGAAAAAGCTACATACTGTATGAATCTAAGTATATGGCGTTCTGGTCTGGAAAAGGCAGAAATATTCAGAGACATTGAGAAGATCAGTGGTTGACAAGGTTTCAGGGGACAGGAGGAGGAATGAAGAGGTGGAACACAGGGCATTTTTAGGATAGTGAAACTATTCTGTATAATACTGTAATGATGGACGCATGATATGCATTTGTCAAACATCATGGGACTGTAGAACACAAATTGTAAACTAATGTAAACTATGGACTTCAGTTAATAGTAATGTATTAATATTGATTCATCAATTATAACAAATGTACCACAGGAATTCAAGATGTTAATAATAGCAGAAACTGTGTGGCAGGGAAAAGGGGTTACGTGGGAACTTTCTGTACTTTCTGCATTGTTTTTCTGGAAACCTAATTCTGCTCTAAACAAACTCTATTATAAAAAATTAATATAAACAATTCTTGCACATCTAAATCAGGATGGGGCATGTGATAGCAAAAGTGAAAAATAATGGAATGAAATTTGCACTAGGGTTCTTTTCTTATATTGAAAGGAACACTTAGAAAACATTTAACGGTCATGTTATTCAAGCTATGTGCTATTTGTTGATCAAAGGAAACAGTTATTTCTAATCCTAAAATATTTTATTTTGCCTTTTCTTGATTATTCCAAGAGGGGTTATGTACCATAGTTTATCTCAAGAGTGCTTACTAGTTAGACAAATCAAAATAATCCTTAGATCCGAGACTATCAGACGGCTCTGTATTCACCAAAAGATTTGCAAAAATATTTTTGGCATTATCTGTGTCTTACAGATGCGCTTAAGCCACAGAGAAAATTATTTAATGGGGAATTTATATCCCATAAAGGATTGAGCAGCAGAGAGACTAGATTTCGTGACTGACCATTGATAGAGGTGAAATTCAAGCAAAACCACATCTGTGTGAGATTGTCCCCAGGCAACAAGTGCATTTCATTCAATTCCCCATTGGGGTTGACTTGGGTGTTCCACTGAAGGGATACTTGTAGGTCCTAAGGGCCTGACTGGGGGGAAACATAATGACTAAAAGAATATTTATGTTTTGGGAACATTCTTGAATTGAATCTCCGGTATGTGGAATAAATGGTTTAGCTATTGATACAGTAAAGTATTTCTTGGAAAAGTAATACACTTTTACCAGAGATTTCTCAAGTTATGAGGGGGAAAAAAAAAAAAAAGCAATGTAACTACTTCTACCTGGGGATGCAGAGAGACGGAACAGAAAATGTTTGCTGCAACTCTATTAGGTTAAACTTTTCCTAGCTCTGATCTGTCAATATAATTTAGAGGTACAGATTTTCTCCACATAATTACAAAATGTATTTTCATTAAAGTATGTATACATATATGCATATACATTTGAATAATTAAAATTACATAAAATAAACATCAAAAACACTTCTTTGGTGTATTTAGGTTAAGATAATCTCAAGATCACTTTATTTTAAC
>NW_004443973.1:68756-70492 GCF_000243295.1 Trichechus manatus latirostris | reverse complement strand
AAAATATATTCAGCATATACTTTGTAACCAGAAGTTTGATTTGTATGTTGAATTATCAAAAGTATTGAAAGACTATCCTCATAGCAAAGAAGTTTATCATAATGTTTAGAAGACTGCAATTACTGGAAAAAATTAAAGAGAGGGAGACAAGCTGGGAGGGATTTTACAAAGATAAATGTCTCTTTAGTTGTCAGTTTGTAGGTTTCTTCTTTTTTTCTTTTATGATGGGGAAGATGTGATGATATAAAAATGAATGTGGTGGTGTCCTTGTTCATTTTTTCTGGGGAAGGTACATGGTATAACATTTCTTTCTTTTCTTTTTAACAAATATTCAGAATTTTAACTTTCATAAACAGTAAAAAAAAGCTTACACTGAGACAGACAGTGCATTGTATAGGAATACAGCATACTGTAAAGTGAACATTTGACAATTAGCTGGTACGAGTTAGACAGGTGCTTGTCAGTATGAGCAACTTAAGGTAGAATTTAAAAAAAAAAGTGAAAGAAAAGAAGAGAAAAAAGAAACAAAGCTGCTTATTTGTGATGAGTTATGTGGTTTGAATGTCTACAGAAACATAATAAATGTGTACAGATGGGGCTGCACGTTAAACTTCAATGCTGTGTCATTTCAAAAATGAAATTTCAGGGAACTTGTTCTTTCTTTTATTCCCATTGAAATAAATAGATATTCATGAAGAGCTATATTATGGATTGAATTGTGTTCCACAAAATACGTGTTTTAAATCTTAACCTCTATGTCTGTTATTATAATCCCATTGGGGAATGAGTTTTCTGTTATGTTAATGTGGCAGGATTAGTGTAGAGTGTGTCTTGAGTTAATCTCTCACAAGTGATAAAAAGAGCGGATTAGGCAACGAGAGATGTGGGAAGACACATGCCAAACCACATGAAGATTGTCCAGGAGCAGAAGCTCAGAAGATAGAAGGGCTTTCTTCCAGGGCCGAAAGAGAGAGAAGGGCTTCCCCTAGAGCCAGTGCCCTGAATTCGGACTTCTAGCTTCATAAAGTGTAAGAAAATAAATTTCTGTTTATTGAAGCTACCTACTTGTGGTATTTCTGTTATAGCAGCACTAGATAACTAAGACAAGCTATAACTGTGGTTTCCTTTGAAAGGATTATAATTATTTCGAAAAATACCTATGCATATACCTGAGTTTAAAGATTGGTTAGAGTGAAAAAAAAAACAAACTTGGATTCTGTCTCCTTAAGTAGTGGAATAAGCTCAAATATGTTCCTACCTAATTAATAGTAAAATTAATTTCCACCCAGAGGTATTAAGCAAAGATTAAGCAAGCTGTTTGCCTGCGATTAAAACTCTGGTGAGACAAATCCAGTAAATGTGAATGTAAGAATACAGTCTTCTTTGCTAGTTCTTAAAACTTTAATCTTCTTGTTTGTCATGGCATGTAAGACACTTGCTCAGTTGTTTGTAGCCCAGATGTTCCCACTAATGGCGATTCCACATTGTATTTTTCATTTTTTTGCTTATTGTAGGGGGTGAGGTGTATGAAATATACACTGTATATTGTAATTCATAATTAGACTCAAACATGCTCCTACATAATTATTTAAGAAACACTTTAGAGTAAGTACAAATTCTCATTCACTGTTTGATACAGTAAATGTTATATTAAATGATTATTTTCTTTCTTGGTCATAGCTTATGTGTTCTAGAATAGATAAAATATTTATCATATATACTTTTTGGGAAGCTTT
>NW_004443973.1:51914-68416 GCF_000243295.1 Trichechus manatus latirostris | reverse complement strand
ACATAGGCAAAATGAAAATACAGCAGAAGTTAGTTTTGAAAAATGCTAGTATCCGAGGATACAAAATTATGACTAGACAGAGAACTCAAATTGACAATATAGCTTTCGTTCTAATAGGAGATCCCTAACTGCATTGCCATGTATAGTGTCAGATGACTACTATAAATGCTTTACACAGTACTATATGTATTTTCTATAGACCTTTATTTTGTTTCATGAACCATGAGAACTAGTACTGCTCCTGGCTCCAATTACTTCTCTTATTCGTCACACTCAAGCTACAAAATGTTTAACAATAGATAGAAAATATTTTGTCTCTCGTGTAACAGGAGGCCAATGTAGTAACCTTCCTTTGTTCTATGCCCAACTATTTGTCCACTTAGTTGCATATCAGCATCACCAGTGCAGGAGAGTTCATCCAACCACATTCACTTCAATTGGCCTAACTAGACATCATTGGCTCTAGGTTCTACGTCTACATCACTGGTTATTTTCTTTCAGTATCCTTTTCTGAATCCAACCAACCTGTTTGTCTGAAGTTTCTGTTGGCTGATGTTATGTGGCCAAAAGTCATTGTTGTTTTTGCAAATACATTCATCTTTTTCAATTTTATTCAGTTTTTCCATTTTAGTATACTTAGTTGTGATTGCTTTAGAAAATCTCTAAGAAACTCAAAAGCATCTCAATACTGAGCTGCTCTGCACTTTTTTTTAATAAGAAGGATGATAGTCATAAATAATTTTATGATAAGATGTACAAATATATTTTTATTTCCATTACTCTTTTATAAGGCATTTACTCAGGTGATTCATTTTATTGGTCTAATTTCTACTATGTTTTTTCTTCATCAAGCATTAACTGATTCCTCCATCTGGTCTTTGGTCCCTAAATGTATGTTCTTTCTTATTATTCTGCTTTTTCATTCATTCATTCATCCAGCAATTATTTATTATCATTTTATTTATTATCATTTATTATCAATTCACACTTTGTGTTATTCATTAGAAGTAGTAGATAAAGCAAAATCCAAGAGTATATCAAGCATATCAAGAGTGAAAGTTAAAAAAATGTTAAAATAACATTTGTAGTTTCTAATCAATTTATCTTTAAGATGGGAGAAAGAAAATTTGAGGAATATGTATGAATTTCAAGTGTACGAAAGAATTAATCTGATTTTAAAAAGTGTAAATGAATGCATACTTCTTTAGAAGTTTATCTAAAACACAATGAATATATCCCAAAGTAATTTCATCCTGTAAGGAAACCTCCATCCAACAGAATAAACAGATGTCAAATATGCTGTACAAAATAGCTATCACTTCACTTTCTGTTGTAGTATGTGACTTTTTTTTTTTCTTTTTCTTTTCTCCATGGGGAATCTTAACCTTTTCAGATCACTGAAGCATATTGTGTTTTATTTTTTCTAATTCTAAATTCTTCTCACTTAGTGTATTTCCTTTCTTCACTGTAATTTATTCTTTAAAATGCCACATTAACTCATGCCAAACAAAAAGTTAATGAAATTTGAAAGTATACCCTTTGTTGTCAAATACTTTTAAATCAGACATCAATTCTTTTTAATTTATCCATTAAAAATCCCACAAGCCAGTTTAAGAGGCACATAATTAGAGTTAACATTTTGATGGAAAGGGAAGTCAGCTGTCCTCATGTTTGTGAGTCATCATCTTTTTTTTTTATTTAATAAATGTAAGGATGCAGTAATTTACATTGGTCCCTGTAGACATCACTTGGGAGAATTTAGGAGAAAATAAAATTTATAAGATGAATTTTTTAATCAGGTTTGTTGGGGTATAGGTTATATACAATTACGTTCATCAATTTTAATTGTACAATTGGATGAGTTTGATTAATGAACACTGTCGTGCGACTATCATCTCAAGACTTATCTTAATAGTATCCTTATGCTTTTTTGCAATAAAGTACCACTCCTCAATGTGGCCCCTGGTAGCCACTAATCTTCCTTCTGACACTATAATTTTTTTCTAGAATTTCATATAAATTGAATAGTATAGTTGACAGACTTTTATATCTGGCTGCTTTTACTTAGCATGATGCTTTTAAGATAAATTCATGCTATGGCATATATAAGTAGTTATCCCTTATTGCTCAATGAATTGTATGGATATACCAAAATTAGTTCATCTATCCACTGGTTGACTAACATTTCGCTTGTTATCAATGTTTGGCTATTATAAACAAGTCTGCTGCAAACAATCACTTAGAAGTATTTGTCTGGACATATAGTTTTATTTTTCTTGGATAAATAGGAATGAGATTGCTGGGTTGTATACTAAGTATTTATTTAACTGTCAAAGTGTTTGTACCACTTTGCATTCCCACCAACAATGTATGAGAGTTTTACTTGTTCTATATACTCCATAGTACTTGGTATGGTCAGTCTTCTCAATTATAGAAATTCTAGTGGGTGTGTAGTGGTATCTCACTGTAGCTTTAATTTGAATTTCCTTTATAACTAAAAATGCTTAACATATTTTTATGTGTTTATTGTGCACTCGTGTACCAAATTCCATGAAGTGACTCTTTATATTTGTTGCCTGATTTTATATTGGGTTGTTGTCATCTTATTATTGAGTTGAAATATTTCTTTTTATATTATGGACACAAGTCCTTTTCAGTTATATATTTTGCGAATATTCTAATCCTTAGCTTTTCTTTTCAATTAATCAATAATGAATTTTTCAAAGTACAGCTTTTAATTTTGATAAAATTGATTTTTTCTTGTTACTCATGTTTGTTATGTCTATATAAGAAGCGTTTGCCTAACTCAGTCTCAAAGATTTTTATCCTATATGTTGTAATATAAAAGTTATAGTTTTAGCTCTTATATTGAGGTCTGTTATCCATTTCAAGGTTGTTTTTTTTTTGTTAATATGATATGAAGTGTCAAAGTTTACTTTTGCATATGGATAGTTTATTGTTTTACTCCTTTTGTTGTAAACATCATCTTTTCCTCATTGTGTTTCCCTAATGTGTAAGCAGCATTAAGTATTAATTGAACAAATATCTGTGGATCTATACTATGACTATGTTCGCTGGGCTTGTATTTCATGCTGTTGATTTGTATGTCTATTCTTGAGCTAATGGCACACATTCTTGATTAGTGTAGTTTGAGAGAATAAGTGTTGAAATCTAATAATGTAAGTCTTCTTGCTTTTTCTTTTTCAAAATTGTTTCAGCTATTCTAATTCCTTTATATTTCTATACAAATTTGTAGGGTTTTTTTTTTGGTAGGGTTCTGTATATATGCTTACTGGAGTTTTGATTGAAATTACATTGAATCCTTAAATTAATTTGTGAAGAATTAGCATTTTAACAAGTCAAGTATTCTAATACATGAACATTTTATATTGCTCATTTCTTTTGGTCTTTTTAAAAAATGTCTCTTGGAAGCACTTTGTAGTTTGATGTGTAAACCCCTGGCAGATATTCTGTTAAATTTATCTTTAAGAAGTTCATGTTGTTATGTTATAAATACTAAAATTTTCAACTTTCAATTTCCAATTGTTTGTTACAAAAAATAGAAATACGTATGATTTATGTATACTGAATTATATTGAGTGACTCTGTCCAATTAATTTAATAGTTCTCCTAGATTTTTTGTAGATTGCTTAGGTTTTCTACAAAGCAGATTAGGTTATCTTTGAGTAAATTTATTTCTTCCTTTCCAGTCTGTTTTCCTTTTATATCTTTTCCTCCCTTATTGCATTGACTAGTATCTACTAGTGTTGAAAAGCAAAAAATGACACTTTGAGGACTAAGGTGCGCCTGACCCAAGCCACGGTATTTTCAATTGCCTCATAAGCATGTGAAAGCTGGACTATGAATAAGGAAGAACAAAGAAGAATTGATGCCTTTGAATTATGGTGTTGGTGAAAAATATCGAGTATACCCTGGACTGCCAGAAGAACTAATAACTCTGTCTTGGAAGAAGAACTGCCAGAGTGCTCCTTGGATACGTTGATGCAAGACTTCATCTCTCTTACTTTGGACATGTTATCAAGAGGGATCAATCCCTGGAGAGGGACATCATGCTTGGTAAAGTAGAAGGTCAGCAAAAAAAAGGAAGACCCTCAACAAGACGGACTGACACAGTGGCTGCAACAATGGGCTCAAGCATAACAACAATTGTGAGGATGGCACAGGGCCAGGCAGTGTTTCATTCTGTTGTACATAGGGTCTCTATGAGTCAGAACCAACTCAACGGCACCTACAACAACGACAGTATCTAAAGTACAATGTTGAATAAAAGTATTAAAAGTGGACATTCTTGCTTTTTTCTCAATGTTAGGTGAAAAAAATTCAGTCTTTCACAGAATAAAGAAAATTTAACTATAGATTTTTTTTGTAAATTCCTTTTTTCAGATGAAGGTGTTTCTTTTCCATTACTAGATTGCTAAGAGTTTTACCATAAAGGATACTGAAATTTGTGAAATGCTTTATCTGCATCTACTGATATTATTTTATGTTATTTTTTAAAACCTGTAAATACAGTCCTTTACAATGATTAATCTTTAAATATTGAACCAACCTTGCATTCACTGGATAAAATTACTTGGTCGTGATATATTAACTGTTATATCATTACTGGAATTACTAGTAATACACAATTATTAGAACAAACCATTGCTAAAGCAATGGTCAATTTATTCACACATTTTTAAGGGCCAAGGCCCAAAACTTTTTAGCATAAGATAACCAACCAACTTTCTTTTACTCTTCTACTATCTCTATATTCTTCTCTCCTATTTTAGGCAAGTAAAATACAAATACAATTATAAGACAGATCATGACCTGATTTTCAGAACAGTAAGAAGTTGAAATTTCGAGTTGTGGTAAATTATGAACATAAAACATACAAATAAAAATGCTATTAGAAAACAACAATAAGTGAGAGTAAATGCACTGAAATATCTGTCATTATTGGTGTTGGAATTCACCATCACAGAAAACCAAAAAAAAAAAAAAAAAAGCAACACTGTAGTCAAACACAGTTAAGTTTATTTAGCTTCCTGCGGCACAGAAGAGCATACAATGAAGGATCGAGAGGTTTTGTGATGAAACGGAGATGGGAGATTATCATACAATTTGGTCTTCTGGTGCATGATTCTAAGGTGGCTTTATGGACACAATGCTCAGTTCTAGTCAGGGAGCAGAGAAATTCAGAGACTGGTTATTTTGGCATTTTTGTAGTTTTTTTTTAAGTTTGTAAGATTGAAATAGGGTTCTGGTGGGCATTGGTAAAGAAATATTCATTCATTATACAGTAGTATGAATTGAGAATTTTTAATATTTTTGATGTTGCCCAGTGTCCTTTCTTCTGTAATTTTTCTGCCTTAGTAACAGAGTGCTTTGTCTAATTATTGTTATTATTATGTGAAAATTATTTACATTTAGTTTGGAACTTTACAGCCTAGCTCTCAGTTGTCAGTTGCCAAGGCCATTTTTCACTTTCCCTTTGAGAAAGAATAAAAATATGTAAATATCCAGATATTATTCTTTTTATGGAAACAATAGATGCAATGTATATGTTGTAACTTAAATTGCTAATTGCAAGACAACTGTGAATTTTTATTTACAATATATAGAAAAACAATATTCTTCGTTAATGAGTCACTAAAATTAAAACCATATGATAAGAGCACAGATTTATGAACATATTTATGACCAATATCTTGTGTAGATTAATAGATACTTAATTAAAAAATAACATTTAGGAAGTGTGACATGTGGCCAGCACGCCACACTAGATGTGCAACATTTAGTGTGTCACTTTTGGATTCTTTCCACAATAGGCAGAAAATGACATTTTCTGATATATTCGTTGGCAGACTCTAAAATCCTCTGCTTCTTCAAAAATAGTCAACATAAATCATAGCATGATGGAACACTTTGTGAATCCATATTTTTAAAGATTCATAAAATTAATGATCTTTTTATGAAAATGATGATAAGTTTGAGTCACTTTATAATAAGCTACAAGTTTAGTAGCATGGTAATAATCATTTCAAGAAAGTAATGAAGTCCTTGTTCCTTATAATCAAAACATATCTCGTGCATATGAAGAAATGGGACTTAGGAGAATATGCACACACTAATTTTAACAAATGTTAAAACTTGAGCCCTATATACCTAGTCTTTAGAGAAATTTAGATAATCAGGAGACAGAAAAAGATTTTAAGCAAGGAATAATTTGGTTTGTAATCTTCAATATAATAACAGTAATTATAATAATAATAGCAAAACCTCATTTTGACAGCAGTGGATGATGAATTAGGAATGGCCAGAATATTACGGGAAGAATATCAGGAGGCTAAACTAGTGAATTGGGAAAAAAGACACAGAGAGTTTTAACCAAAGCAGAGGTTGTGGGAATGAAGAAGAGGAAACAAATTTGAGAAATACGTAGGGAACAGAATGGAGAGAAATTTGCCAAATAAATGAATAGAGAATACAATAGAAATTTGTTGATATGAGATGTGTTAAAAACCAGAAAAATTCATGTATTCAATCAACAAGTATTTACTGAATGTGGCGCAGTGGTTAAGAACTCAGCTGCTAACCAAAAGGTTGGCAGTTCACATCCACCAGCTGCTCCTTGGAAACCCTATGGGGCAGTTCTGTTCTGTTCTATAGGGTCTCTAATGAGTTAGAGTCGATTTGAAGACAATGGGGTTTTTTTGTTTGGTGTATGGTTTGATTTTAGAGGTGAGAGGTACACTTTTTCTCTTGAGAGTATGCAAGTAAATAGGAAGACATTTAGTTGAGAGAGAGAGAGGGTAACTCATGTGGATGATGTGATCTGTTTGAAGTGTGAGGTGTGAATATTTCTAGGCTTAGGAGAGGAGCAGAGTAAGTTTCAGAATAGTTAACGATTAGGTACACCCCATGAGAAGGCATTTAAGCATTGAAAAGTCTATAAATTAGATATGTCCCCTAATTATAGTAACTAATAATATATTCTGTAAATACAATAATAAGTGGCCAGACTAAATAGTTAAAGCCATCAATAAGCAAACTCCATTTATAACTCTTCTTTGGGACTATAAAAAACATTTTAAAATGGGAGATTCTGGGGTTTTGCCTAGAGGAGGCTTATTGATAAGAAACAGTTCATGATCCTTCCCATTTCTGAGAACCAGAAAGAACGAAAGTAAAAAACAATACTTACAGAAATAGACAATAAGTGAGAGATAAACGAATTCCTAAAAATGTTAGCATTACACAGAATGAGTTATATGACCCTAAAGTTATCTCAGTTAGTAACTGGAGAAGACCATAAGCAGGGAAAGAAGTGGCAATTTCACTCTTCGGGCCTCAATTGCTGATAGCCGCGTAATACGGAAATACATACTAGCTTTGCAGAGCTTTTTGACACAGAGTTTAACAAGCTATGCCAAGATATTTGTAATGTCTGCCACTCAAGTATCAGGAAAGAGAAGGAAGATTTAAGCTTAAGAACTGTGATTTTTAAAGGAGAAAAACTGATATAAGCAATACAGAGAATTGATATTATGAGGACCCAGATGTAATGATATAAAGTTCTACTACAAAGATTAAACTTTATTTGAGACAGTGCGAAGGAGAAACAAACACTAGTCCTAAAAGTGAAATGTCCTTTTTTAACTTAAATCACATAAGTCAATATTTGCCAATGGTTTTTCCATGGGATAGCCTTCAAACAAAAATACTTTTGTTAGGTGCTCTCGCGTTGATTCCGACTCAGCAACCCTATATTCCACAAAATGAAACACTGCCTAGTCCTGCGCCATCCTCACAATCGTTGTTATGCTTGAGTCCATTGTTGCAGCCACTGTGTCAATTCACCTCGTTGAGTGCCTTCCTCATTTTGCTGATCCTCTGCTTCACCAAGCATGATGTCTTGTCCCTCATGATAATGAGTCCAAAGTATGTTAGACAAAGTCTTCCAACCTTGTTTCTCAGGAGCATTCTGGCTGTACTTCTTCCAAGACAGATTTCTTCTGGCAGTCCATGGTATATTCAGCATTCGTTGCCAATACCATAATTCAAAGGCACCAATTTTTCTTCAGTCTTCTTTATTCATTGTCCAGTATCACATGCATATGAGGTGATTGAAAACACTACGGCTTTGGTTTGGTGCACTGTAGTCCTCAAAGTGACATCTTTGCTTTTCAACACTCTAAAGAGGTCTTTTGTAGGAGGTTTGCCCAATGCAATGTGTCCTTTGAGTTCTTGACTGCTGCTTCCATGGGCATTGATTGTGAATCCAAGTAAAATGAAATCCTTGACAACTTCAGTGCTTTCTCCATTTATCATGATATTGCTTATTGGTCCCGTTGTGAGGATTTTTGTTTTCTTTATGGTAAGATGTATCCATACTGAAGGCTGTAATCTTCGATCTTCATCAATAAGTGCTTTAAGTCCTCTTCACTTTCCCAGCAAGCAAGGTTGTGTCATCTGTATATCACAGGTTGTTAATGAGTCTTCCCCCTACCCTGATGTAGCATTCTTTTTCATGTAGACCAGCTTCTCAGATTTTTTGCTCAGCATGCAGCTTGAATAAGTATGGTGAAAGGATACTACCCTGACACACACCTTTCCTGGTTTTGAACCGTGGAGTATCACCTTGTTCTGTTTGACAACTGCCTCTTGGTCCATGTACCAATTCCACATGAGCACAATAAAGTGTTTTCGAATTCCCATTGTTTGTAATGTTATCTATAATTTGTTATGATCCACACAGTCAAATGCCTTTGAATAGTCAAGAAAACACAGGTAAACCTCTTTCTGATGTTTTCTGCATTCAACCAAGATCCATCTGACATCAGCAATGATATCCCTTGTTCAATGTCCTCTTCTGAATCGAACTTGAATTTCTGACAGTTCCCTGTCAATGTACTGATGCAACCACTTATGAATGATCTTCAGAAAAATTTTGTGTGTGATATTAATGCCTTGTTTTTTCACCAGTGCTTTCAGTGCAGCTTGAACTTCTTCCTTCAGTACCATTGGTTTTTGATTATATGCTACCTCCTGAAATGGTTGAACGTCAACCAATTTTTTTTTGGTACAGTGATTCTATGTATTTATTATATCTTCTTTCGATGCTTCCACATCATTTAATATTTTCTCCATGTTGTTGTTGCTGTTGTGAGGTGCCATCGAGTCGGTTCCAACTCTGCCCAGTTCTGCACCATCCTCACAATTGTTGTTCTGCTTGAGCCCATTGTTGCAGCCACTGTGTCAATCCATCTTGTTGAGGGTCTTCCCCTTTTTCACTGACCCTCTACTTTACCAAGCATGATGTCCTTCTCCAGGCACTGATTTCTACCTATAACATGTCCAAAGTATGTGAGATCAAGTCTCCCCATCCTTGCTTCTAAGGAGCATTCTGGCTATACTTCTTCCAAGACAGATTTGTTTATTCTTTTAGCAGTCCATGATATATTCAATATTCTTTGCCAACACTATAATTCAAAGGTGTCAATTCTTCTTTCATCTTTCTTATTCTTTGTCCAGCTTTTGCATGCATATGAGACAGTTGACTCAAGGCTTAAATTTTCTCTTCGATTCTTTCAGTTTGAGAAATGCTAAGCATGTTCTTCCCTTTTGGTTTTCTAACTCCAGGTCTTTGCACATTTCATTATGATATTTTACTTTGTTTTCTCAAGCCGCCCTTTGAAATCTTCTGTTCAGCTCTTTTACTTCATTTCTTCCTTTTGCTTTAGCTACTCCATGTTCAAGAGCAAGTTTCAGAGTCTCTTCTGACTCTCATTTTGGTCTTTTCTTTCTTTCCAGTCTTTTTACTGACTTCTTGCTTTCTTCGTGCATGATGTCCTTCATGTCATTCCACAACTCATCTGGTTTTTGATCATTAGTGTTTAATGAGTCAAATCTATTCTTGAGATGGTCTCTAAATTCAGGTGGAATATACTCAAGGTCATACTTTGGCTCTCGTGGACTTGTTCTAATTTTCTTCAGCTTCAGCGTGAACTTGAATATGAATAATTCATGGTCCGGTCCATAGGTGGCTCCTGGCCTTGTTCTGACTGATACTATTGAGCTTTTCCATCATCTCTTTCCACAGATGTAGATGGAATCTAATCAATTACATCTGCAAATAGCAGGTTATTAATGAGACTTCTTCCACTCCTGATGCCACTTTCTTCTTCATTTAATCCAAATTCGTGGATTATTTGCTCAGCATACAGATTGAGTATGTATGGTGAAAGGATACAACGCTGACACACACCTTCCTGATTTTAAACCACACAGTATCACCTTGTTCTGTTCGAATGGCTGCCTCTTGGTCTATGTACATGATCCGCACAAGCACAATTAAGTATTCTGGAACTACCATTCTTTGAAATGTTATCTATAATTTGTTATGATCCACACAGTCAAATGTCTTTGTGTAGTCAATAAAACACAGGTAAACATCTTTCTGGTATTCTCTACTTTCAGCCAGGATCCATCTGACATCAGCAATGATATCCCTCTTTCCATGTCCTCTTCTGAATCCAGGTTGAATTTCTGACAGTTCCCTGTTGATGTACTGCTGGAATCTGTTTTGAATTATCTTTAGCAAAATTTTACTTGCATGTGATATTAATGATATTGTTCAATAATTTCCATATTCCATTAGATCATATTTCTTTGGAATAGGCATATTATATGAATATCTTCCAGTGGGTTGGCCGGGTCCTCTAGATTTCTTGGCATAGACCGGTAAGCACTTCCAACTTTGCATCTGTTTGTTGAAACATCTCGATCTTCCATCAACTCCTGAAGCCTTGTTTTTGCCAATAGAGTCAGTGCAACTTAGACTTCTTCCTTCAGTACCATTGGTTCTTGATCATATGCTACCTCCTGAAATCGTTGAACATTGACCAGTTTTTTTCGGTATAGTAACTCTGTGTATTCCTTCCATCTTTTTTCATGCTTCCTGAGTCATCCAATTTTTTGCCCATAGAAACATTCAACATTGCAACTCGAGGCTTGTATTTTTTCTTCAGTTCTTTTAGCTTGAGAAATTCCAAGAGTGTTCTTCCCTTTTGGTTTTTAAACTTCAGGTCTTTGCATATTTCATTACAATACTTTACTTTGTCTTCTTGAGGTGCCCTTTGAAATCTTCTGTTCAGCTCTTATACTTCATCGTTTCTTCCATTCACTTTATTTATTCTATGTTCCAGAGAAAATTTCAGAGTCTGTTTTTTCAGGCCAATTTTTTTAGATGCAATTGCCAGGTCCTTCTTCACAGTCTGTCAGCTCCACTTAAACCTGTCCACTATGGGTAACCCTGCTGGTATTTGAAATACCCATGATATACCTTCCAGCATCACAGCTACTCACAAGCCACCACAGTATGACAAACTGACAAATGAGTGACGGCAAAAATACATTAAAAGACAAAACAAACAAACAAACACACAAACAGAAAAAAACAACCCAACAACAGAAAACAGGGTGTAGAAGATTGATAAATGTTGTATTGACTAGCCCTCCCCTATGATTCATAATGTGTGTTAGAATACTAAAAGGATGGGAAAGTTTTCAGTAAATACGGTTGACTTTGCAAACTCATTTGACTATGAAATATTTTTTGTTGTGTACATGTGTATACACGGTAAATGGTGTTGTGAAGCATTCAATAAGCCTAAAAAAAGAAGTAATTTTTTGGTGGTGTTTAATTTGGTTCTTTATAATTATTAGACTAGTTAATTTAAGCCAACCAGCTTGCAAGCATCAGGTTTTCTTTTTTCATGTAATTAGGTTGACATGGTGAAACATTAACCCTTGCATTGTGCATGGTATATATGGTTGACCATCAACCTTTTCGAGCTGTCAGGTTTCTAAGTAGTCTACTTTTACCATTGAAAGTATTTGGTGTCTTTTGGTGGGGACTTGTGTAATGGTGAAAGGTGAAAGAAATGTTTGTTGAAGCAAAATAGCTAGAGTAGAAGACTTAAATATGAGGTAGTGCATTCAAGAAGTGTAATTGGGTAAAAGTTTGTCTTTTTTTTTGCTTTTGTACCCCTAGATAAGCCTTGTAAGCAAATTTATGGTTTCCTGTGTGATAGTTAGGGAACCCTGGTGGGAATCGTTTTGTTTTTGTTTTGTTTTTTTGTGTGCATGTGTCATATTTGGAAAACCAGAGGTTCCCCATGTAACATAATGGAAGGTGTCCTGCAATACATCTAGCAACCAAGGTCCAGTGGTAAAGATGGGCACACACCAATCATACTGCCCAAGAACCCTTAAAGGTTTTTGATAACCATGTATTCCCATATAATATTTCTCAAATCCATATCACTAACCAAAAATTTAAACATACTCCATGACTCAGCCTGCTTCCACTAATGAAAACACATGGTAACAACAAAAAATTTAAAGCAGAAAATAACTGGACCATGTAAGGGTTATATTGACTATTTAGATATGTGAAATGCCAAATTAACTATCAATAAATACAATATGTCCCAAGAAAATTTAATGGTTGCTTATATATCACAGTGTGATCTCTTAATCAGCTCAACATGTAAGTTATCAAAGTGGATATTTTCTCAAATCTATTACTTTTTTTAGTTCTGATTTTTCCTTTTCTGCATTTATGGAGGAAAATAATCAAGCAGTTGCTGTGGAGTCGATTTCAACTCATGGGGACCCCACGTATGTTGGAGTAGAACTGTGCAGTGTAGGGTTTTCAATGGCTGATTTTTCAGAAGTAAATCACTAGATCTTTCTTTCAAGATGCCTCTGGATGGACTCCAGCTCCCACCCTTTTGGTTAGCAGCTGAGTGAATTACTGTTTGCACCACCCATGGACTAGACTTAAAAGGAAGAAAAATCTTTTCTTCACTGGATAAAATAACATGGCAGTTTAAGTGTATTTATTTTTTCTTTTCTTTCCTTTTTTTTCTTTTTTTATAGAAAACACACTAGAGAACAGTAATCTTGGGGAAGTACGATTCTTCCAGGGCTGCACTGATTCCTGAATGACCTGAGAGTTTCTTTCTCCCATCTGCCAGGGCATGTGTCCAAATTATAGCCCACTCCAGGCATGACTTGCATTTTTATGAGAAATTCCATGAGGTACCCCTAACCTAGATTAGTTTTAGACCTAAATCAGAGTAACAAACTGAAGGGCCATGAGTCCACCCTGCCTTCGGACTGTTTAGTATGGCCAGATAAATTCAGGTTTCCAGAAATTGAATTTAAAGTACTTACACAGACAACATGCTCTCCATCTCACCATAAACCCAAATATGCTCATCTCTGTTAACAATTCAGTTGGTTCTCTGATTCCCGAAATTACTACAGCAGTGATTTCCTAGGTGGTTACAGAATAAGCAGTGTCAGCCTCGCCTGGTAACTTGTTAGAGATGCAAGTTCTTGGGCCTCACTCCCCAATCCTACAGAATCAGAAACTCTAAGGGGGGTATTCCAGAAATCTATGCTTTTAGCAATCTGTCCAGGTGATTCTGTTGCATGCCAAAGTTTCAGTTACACTGCATTAAATCAGTCCCTAAATGATTATGACTCATCTTTTCTGATTTTCAGTTGAAATAGTTTTCTGTAGTAAAAGTGGAAGTATTTCAGTGAAAAGAACCCTTTTCTTTCCTATTTTCCCTCTACTGTCACATTTCACAAAATATGCTCCAATGGACATCATAGCATATTAATCCTGTGAATGCATATTAATAAGTAAATATAAATGTTCTGAGATGCTCTTAAAGAAATTTAAGTTTGAATAATTCAGTATTTCTTAAACATATTTGACCATAGAGACTTTTTCCCACAAGTAATATGTACACGCAGTCAGTGGGTTATGAATGAGATCTGTTCCTAAGTGTGTCTTTAAGTCAAATTTGTAGGTAACTCGGAACAGGTGCATACAGTTCTTATTCAGCCTTACTTTAGTGCAAGAAAAGGCTTGAAGACTTTTCAATGATGTAAAAGCTGTACATGCAGCAAGTGAAGGTGATTGAAATGAAGAATTTGTTGTGAATAGTGTTTGGTTCAGTCATTTCAAAGTGAGGGCAAATTTACATATCATTAAAGGTCAAGTATGAGTTGTCTGTAAGTCGGGTGTTTGTAACACATGGACTTACCGTGCTTTCTAAGGGTCAAGTGCTTCCTTTAGGGGATTATCTGTCTTTCTTTCTTTATATACAATCCTCTTGAGTAAGTCAAAAATGAAGAAGTAGGCTCATGAGACAAACTAGACCAA
This sequence comes from Trichechus manatus latirostris, assembly GCF_000243295.1. Taxonomy (NCBI): domain Eukaryota; kingdom Metazoa; phylum Chordata; class Mammalia; order Sirenia; family Trichechidae; genus Trichechus; species Trichechus manatus. Next base: position 54,165 of record NW_004443973.1, on the reverse strand, counting down.
CCAGATTGTCTCCTTTGTAATTTGCATCTTGAGCAAAGTAAGACAAGAATGTAAAGTAGTTACAGCTGATTCATTTCATTTACTCATACTGTGTCTCAGGATATATTTGTAAAAATATGTTACAAAGTATTGTCTTAAAAAGAAAAATCTTTTATCATTCTCAAATTATCACACAATCTATTAAATATGCATTAAATTATGCATGTTTTCCATGCTAATATGTGTCTAGATACCCAAAAATTATTTGGCTCCTGGTTTGCCTGGGGCCTGATTGATAAGCATCTCTTTTGATTTATAAACTGCCTGATATTTTTCAATTGATCCTTTTTACCTCTGCTAACTATGGTTTACTTTGATTACTTGGACTCAAAGAATCTTAATAAAAGATAACATACAAGATAGCAGAGTATAGCATAACGGATTTAAGGCTACAGGTCCTAACAGAAACGTATAACCCCCAGTGGGTCATATAGAATTTTTCATTGTTTTAAGATGGAACATAAATACTTTTCCCTCACCCCCACCCCATGATGAGACAAGACATTATCAACCCATGGTATATCAAATCAAACCATTATTAAGATTCTCCCTATGGTCACCTGGAACTATCTTACATGAATGATGGAGCTCTGGTGACAGCAGTAGGCTACTGACCGAAAACCATTAAATTCAATGTTTACAACTGAAGGTGAAAGAAAGAAAAGCTAAAATTTTAAAATTCTCATCTGTCTCAAACTGAATATAAGGGACTTTTAAAACCATGCTTTTAAAAAAAAATTCTTATTGCATGTAGTTAAAATGGTAAGATCACATATATTTATTATTATTTTGTTCTTTTTTATTATTTTTCCTCTTCGTGATACGAGAATTTGTCAGGAGCAGACCTGCACTACAATAAGTCTTAAAGAATGTCTTCAAGTAGAAAAAAATAAATAATTATGACATATGGAAAATAGGATCTACCCAAAGAAATAAAGACTTCAGAAATGACAAGCATATGGATAAATTCAATAATACTGTATCTCATTTTATTAATTCTCAAAGATAATGCACAATTTAATGCAAAAATACTACCAATATATTGGAATATTTATAACATTTATAGGTAAAACTTTGTCATAATTTTTCACATTGTGCAAGCATCCAAAAGAGCGCTGTACAAATTAGCTTGTAATTGTTTTTGCAGAGGTCTGTATTTCCAGTAAGAAGAAAATGCTTGGGAGAAGGGAGTATGTTTTTAATCATGTAATGCCAGCACCTAATAGTAGGTATTTTTCACATATTCTTACATATTTGGCAAGTGAAAGATTAAAATTATAAGACTTAATAGAATATAATTTTTTAAAACTTTCTTCCCTCAAAATATCTTCATTTGTTTTCACATTATCATAAGACTTAAAATGTAATTTTTTAAACCTTTTTTCCCTCAAAATATCTTCATTTGTTTTCACATTATTAAAGTCAGTGCTCTGTACTTAAGTTGGAAAATTGAAATATGAATTAATTTTTTAAAGGCTATAATGTGGGTAATAAGAAAAGAGTGATTCAATTTAAAAAATAAATTGTGTAAAGCCAAAATTATTCTTTAAATATTCTTACAATTTCATATAATTGATTCACACACTAAATATTCAACTAATGTGTCTTCATATGTACTGTATAAAACATCACAGTTAATTGGCCTAATTTGTATTTAATGCTTCTGCTCTACCTCCTAGTTTGTTGTGTAGTGCCTGGGGTCTTAAATGCTTGTAAGCGACATTCAGGTTACACCAATTGGTACCTATTTGCCTGGAGCAACAAAGCAAGAACGAGAGTCAGATATTGGGGGAAGAAATGGAATATGTGGCTAATTGTCTCCATGAACAACTGCCCCATTTGCCATGAGACCAGAACTGGATGGTGCCTGGCTACCACTCTTGGACATTTTTTTTTCTTCTCAATAAACAGTCAGTACACATATTGTTTTATGACATTGGTTAACAACCCCGCGACGTGTCAACACTCTCCCTTCTCAACCATGGAGGATTTTTTTTGGTGAAAATATACATAGCCAAAGTTACAACATTTCAAAAGTTTCTACATGTACAATTCAGTGACATCGATTACATTCTTTCGGTTGTGCTGCTATTCTCACTATCGTTTTCCAAATTATTCCATCACCATTATCTTCAACTCACTGCCTCCAGGCTTCCCATCAGAACTTTTGAGTTGCTGTTGTCAATTTGATCTCACATAGATAATTCTTTTT
>NW_004443973.1:34156-51814 GCF_000243295.1 Trichechus manatus latirostris | reverse complement strand
AATTTCTGTTTATCTGGAAATGACCTAATTTCACCATCATATTTGAAAGAGAGTTTTGCAGGATATATGATTCTTGGCTGGCAATTTTTTTCTTTCAAGGTTTTATATATGTCATCTCATTGCCTTCTTGCCTGTGTAGTTTCTCTCAAATAATCCAAGCTTAGTCTTATTGTTTGTCCTCTGTATGTGACTTTTGTTTTTCTCAAGCTGCTCTCAGGATTCTTCGTTTGTCTTTGGTTTTAGTGAGTGTGATTATGATATGCTTTGGTGATTTTTTTTGGGGGGGTCTATCCTATGTGGGGTTCATTGAGCTTCTTGGATGGTCAGCTTTTCATCTTTCATGATATTGGGGAAGTTTTCTGTCAGCAATTCTTCAAAGATCTCTGTGTTTTCTGTTTTCTTCCCCTGTTCTGGAACTCCGATCACTCGCGGATTTTTGCTTTTGATTGTATCCCACGTAATTCTCAGGGTTTCTTCATTTTTCTTTGTTCTTTTTTTCTGATTTTTCCTCAGAGTTGTAGCCAAGTGTTTGTCTTCGATTTCGCTGACCCTATCTTCCATTGTTTCAAACCTGTTTCTCAGCCCTTCTATGACACTGTCCATTTCTGAAATCTTGTTGTTCATCTTTTGGATTTCTAATTGTTGTTTTTGTATGATTTATAGTTGTGAATTTGTTTTAGCATTTGGTTCCTGTATTATTTTCTTGAATTCTTCCATTTTTTGATCTGTATTTTCCATGAATTAGTCTGCCTTTTCTATGAATTTGTCATTTTTTCCTCATTTTTGTCTGCTTTTTGCTTCAACTCTTGGATACTTCTGAATATTAGAGATTTGAATTCTCTATCAGTTAGGTCTAGTGCTTTTTCTTCTGCTGGAAGGTCTTCTGGTGTTTTATTTTGGATGCCTACTGGAACCATCCTGTCCTGTTTTTGTAAATGTCTTGGTATTGTCTGCTGTCTTTCGGGTATTCAGTGGTTATTTTCCTCATTTATTGATTGTAGGTTTGTTTCTTTCATCCTGCTTTTTTCTTTTATTTGGGTATGTCTGAGCAGGCCGGCTGTGCGTTCTTTGTTGTTTGCTCATCTGTGAGCACAATACTTTTCACCTCCTTCTCCAATGGGCCGGGTCAGTCACTCAGATATGGTACATCAGGGCAGGTCCAGCTGAAGGGGAGTTGCTGGGATGGGTTGTTTGTGGCATGTACCAAGGCTGACAGTGCGGACCAGGAATCAGTGCAGGGCAGGTTCCAGTAGGCTGTGCCTGTGCTGCTTGGGAGTGTGATGTTCAGCACACAATGCAGGTAGGCAGGAAGGAGGGGGTTGATTGTGATGTATGGAGCTAAGATGGGTATGGGAAAGATGAGAGAGAGGAGAGAGGAACAGGAGCCAAAAACATACACACAAACAGACAAGAGTGCAAAGGGAGCTTGCTTTTGGAATGGAGAGATGAGAGACTGAGAAACGGGGAAAAAGAGAAATAAGAAAAAGGAAAAGAGTAAAAGAAAAAAATGAATAAATCGAGAAACTGGAAATGAAGAAAGACAAAAAGGCAATAAGAGAGAGAAGAAAACAAAACAAAGAAGAAAAAAAAAACCAAACCAAAACAAAACAACAAGAAAAAAGATATGCCCGTAGGGATGTCTCTGTGCATCTGCACAGAGTATGGGAGCAGCTTCCAAGCTGCACAGTACTGCCCAGCTAGAAGGGGCTCCCAAGCTGAGAAAAGAAAAAGAAAACAAACAAACAAAGAAATCAAAAGAGAACAAATCAGAGCAAACAAACACACAAACAAAAAAGCCCTGGGGGTCCCACCAGTGTGGCGGCATGGGCCGGGAAGAAGTTTCACAGTCTAGTGGTGTTTCGCAGTCTTTCGGGGAGAAGCAAAAATGGTGCAAGGAGCCAGGTATTTGCGAGAAAGGAGGAGGAGGTGGTGAGAAGTAAGGAGGAAATCTAAAGAAGTGGAAGAGAGCAACACCAGCATCCAACAAAAGGCACTCAGGGAGCTGGCCAGTGCGGGCCGGTGGAATCCAGGTGACACTGGGGTGAAGCTGGTGCTTCCCCACCAATAGATTGTGGCTACAGGAAACAGAGGAGGCTAAGTGGGGGTGAAGAAGGGTGGAGGGTGGGAAAGCTTATATTGCTGGTTACCAGTTGTTCTGTCTCCTGCTGGAAGCTCTGTGAAGCTGCTTTCTCATAACTCCTGTTTGCTGATAGCCGGTAGGAGTCCTAGATGGCAGATCCGTGCTGCAATAGTTGATAGGGGACCTGTGCATGTATCTCTCCTCTCTCTCTGTTCTCGGTCAGTTTCTAATTCCATTCAGTGCTTAGCTGAGTTCTTTATCTCTTCATTTGATGCTTAGGGTTTCAGGATTGATGCGTGACTCTATCTGACTTAGCTTTTCTGATCTTTGCTGCGGAGTGACGGTGTGGTGCTTCTGACTATAGTGCCATGTTGCCCGGAAGTTTTGACTCCTGGACATTTTGATCCAAGATTGTATAGAAGAATCCTGATCAAAGGAGGGTAAATGCAGGACAGAATTTCAGATTATCATGGAGTCCTGACTTTATGGAGTTATGGAGGCCTAATGAACCCTTCAAACTATTGCTCTGAGATAATCTTTGAATCTTAAAACCTGAAACAAAAATATCCCCTGAAGTCTTCTTAAAACCAAACAACAGGTTAGCTTAACTAGTAAAGGAAGTCTGCCTTGAGCATTTGCTCTTTTAAGATCTATGTATTTGGGATCAAACTGACTACAGAAACTCAAAAGATTAAATAGGAAACTTGGGGGGCGGCAAGCTTATGTTAATAGGGGAGGAACGATTTGGAAATGGGGGGTGAGAATGGTTGCACAACTCAACGAAAGTAATCAACATCACTGAGTTGTTCATCTAGAAACTATTGAATTGTATGTTTTGCTGTGTATGTTCTCAACAACAGCAAAAATAAAATAAATTAAAAATATTTTATCAAGAGTTTCTTCTATACTTGTAGATCATCTTTTAGTTTTACTGTTTCTCTATTTCCTGCAAAAAACAATGTCTAATACTGAAAATAATTTTAGGTGTCTAAAATGTGTGTGTTTGAGAGAAAGAATAGAATATGTGATCAGAATATTATTCCAAAAGTATAAGACTCTAAGATGTAGTGGTAACTTGAAACTAAGATATTAATTCCATTTTTAACCAATATTTTAAAAATTCAATATACTCCTGATTTTATGATATTGGTCATTTAATTATTATTATTGTTTTAAGTAAAATTAGCTATAAAATATCAAGTGAATTTAATAATGTATACAAATTCATTCTTTCAAACATTTATAAGAAGATAGTAAATGATTCAACACATGGAAATCAGATGAAAAATGTCTATATTTACAAGTAAACTGAACTAATAATGACAGAATTTAATTTCCTTTTGCGCATCTTCTTTGAAATTATAATAAAATACATCCGAAGTCTGTAGGTTGTTTGGAGATATCCTGGGGCAGTGATGTTGCAATTAAATCTATGCTGGATTGCTGTGCAAACACCTCTAGGAATTTGTAAATTTTAATTAGCATTTTGCTTAACTACTAGGAATTTTGGAATAGTCATCCACCCTCCAGGTTTACCAGCTGATGAACACCATGGACACTTAAGCAATTCGTCGTTCTCTTTCCTGAAAAATGACTCTCTATATAGTAATTAAGATAATTATGGCATCTTCAGCAGCAAAACTAGACCACGCTATCAGCAGTTATATTTTTAATTACTTCTTTTTCTTCTCATTTGTACTAACTCTTACAATAAATGTGTGTGAAAAATGTTTCCCAAAGCATTTGTACGTTAAAGAGTCAATATACTTATTTGTGGCACAGAATAGTATTTTAAAATTTTAGGTTCATTAAATTACTATTTGAACAAGATATGATTACCATAGGAATTTTGGGACAAATTTTCTTATCCCAGAAGTTATCTATTTAACACACATTACTTTAAAAGACACGATTCCAGATTCAAAGAGTTCGCACAATCAGTCTAGTAAGATATGCATTTCAAGAGCAACTGTAATGAAATATAGTAAGAATTTCTGAAACAGCCCATACTGGGAACTCTGGGAACACAATGACAATTAAAACCTGAGAGTGCCTGGGAAGGCTTCAAAGACAACAGAAATTAAATTGGGTCTTGAAGGTTGTATGGGTATTAACCTGGTAAAAAAACTGGGGAAAGGGTAGCAAGAGGGATATTTGTGGTGATGGACAGTTCTGTGCTTGATTATGGTGTGGTTACACAAATATACACATGTGATAAATAGAACATGTGATAAATATACACATGTGATAAATATATTTTTATTAATCTATTAAAAAAAAGTTGCCGTCAAGTGGATTCCAACTCATAGTGATCCTATAGGACAGAGTAGAACTGTCTACTCTGGTGGATTCAACCTGCTGACCATTTGGTTACCAGCCAAGCTCATATTAAAATTAAAAGCTTTTTTTTTTTTTTTAAATAAAAGACAAAAAAGTATTAAGGAAAGAAAACTGTAAACAAAGAGGATAGGATGTGGGAAAACATCAAAATTTTAAAGAGATTTGTATCATGGTAAAGAAAGGGGAGGAAATGGGGCTTAAAAAGTTAGCTTATAGCCAGGTTCTATAAGGCTTTATATTCCAGGCTCATAGATTTGGATATTATACTGAAATCATTAATAAGATGTTTTTGTCTGGGAAATAGAACCCAGTCATCAGATATAACCCTATCTGAAAAGTACTCTATTAGTGATATCAGAATCTCTGTTTCTTTTTTCCAAGAAGAAAGCTCTCAGGATGTTTGAGATGGACTTTATAGAACTATTTTTGCTTACAGATGAATCAATATAAACTAGTTAATTCAATGATGATAATAAATATTTTAATAAATGATAAAAAGGTCGTTCTTGTTTTGTTTTATGTTAAACAGTAATTTGGGCTTTGGTAAGTAGCATCTGTATGATCATTTTCAAAGTTTTGGATTAAAAATGGAAAGTGCAATTTACAGAAAATTCCAAACTATATGCAAAAAAAAAATAATAATAATTTTTTCCTTCACATTTTTTATATAATTTTCTGGAAAAATATAATACAATGGAGTATCATCATACAATTTACTTATGAGCTGACTTTGAAGTAAGTGCTTGGGTAAGAACCTAATACTTAAATCTCTATCATTCACTGGATAATTCAGTAGCAAATTTCTCCTCTAGAGTTACCACAGACACAGGGTACGTGGGTCTGATAGAGATGTTTAGATTGATTTAAATCCAATAAATACTTATTCAGTACTGTTGTCTGCCAGCCTCTGTGCTAAGTGTTTCATATACGTTACTTCTCTTAATTTTTGCAATAGATATATCAATTAACATGTATTGAAGTTATGGAGACTCACTATTAAAATGTTGCTGTTAGTTGCTGTGGAGCAAGTTCTGACTCATGGCAACATTATGTACAACAGAAAGAAATGTTGCCGGTCTTGTGCCATCTTCATGATCGTTGATATATTTGAGTTCATTTTTATGGCTATTGTGTCAGTTCATCTCACTGAGGGTTAATACAGAATAAATACTGCAGGCAAGCAGGAGAACTTTAGAATTCTCTACTTATCCTTCTTCCAGTCTCCCCCGACAGCACACATAGATGCATTCACCTTTGACAATTATCTTAAAGGCAGAATTAGAATGGCTGGACACCTGCACATTGACTTTTCTTTTGTTACTTCCTTAACTTTGCTTGTTGGCCCTCAAATCTTAGCGTGCACAAGAATTACTATATAGGACTGTATACTCAAAACCGAACATTTTACTTTATATTTAGGAGATTTATATTATTAATTTTGAATATATAATTTTTTGCCTCACACACGGAAAGCAACTAATCCAGTGTTAAATGCATTCCACTATATCTCAAGATATAAAATTGCCTTGTGATATAAGTAATTTGGCTGATAAGACACAGTCCCATTTTTTCAAAACTTTTTATTCACTTTTACAGTGTTTACAGGAATGGAAAGAAGTCCTGGTGGCTTAATAGTTAAGTGTTCAGCTGCTAACGGAAAGGCTGGCAGTTCAAAACCACCCAGCAACTCTGTGGGAGAAAGACCTGGTGATCTGCCTCCATAAAGATTACAGCTGTGGAGGGTGAGGGTCAGCATGGCCCGGCTCCCCAGAGGCCGCCTGGAGACCCTCCTTGAGGGAAGGGTCGCTCTGAAGCCGTTGCTGCCTTGCCTGCCGCCTTGTTAGTGCACAAAATAGTCAAGATAGTAGGGTTTTTTTTTACTATTATTGTAAATGCAAAATGTGGGATAATGGGATAGTCGGTAAGTGAGGAGTAGATGTACAACTGAAATCTTTTCATTGAACATAGATCATTCATCAGATGGTGATAAAATTACAAACTGGTTTAGTGGAATTCTTCCTTCAGAATAAGATGGTTTCAAGGTAATACAAGAGCAAGATAATTATCAATTCTAAGCTAAAAAGCACATCAAAACCCAAACCAAACCCACCGCCGTTGAGTCGATTCCGACTCATAGCAACCCTATAGGGCAGAATAGAACTGCCCGACAGGATTTCCAGGGAGCGCCTGGTGGATTCGAACTGCCAACCTTTTGGTTAGCAGTTGTAGCTCTTAACCACTACACCTCCAGGGTTTCCAAAAAAGCACATACAGCACGTTAAATGCAGACAAAGAAGCAAGAATCAACTGATGATGCCACAAAGAGCAAAAATAATTAGAAATATGAACTTACAAAAGGAATAAACACTGGAGACATGATCATTTACCTTTGACTGGGGAGGAAAGCCTTGTGGATATCTTATCCGCAGTATCACTACTTCCTTTTCCTAAGATTTTTCATTTAGTATAAAAAAAACCTGCAGAGAGCTCAATCTGAAGGACACTGCCTGTTTCACCTACTCCACGCTTAGGTAATGGTGACCTGTGTAGGAAAAATGAGGATGATTCAGAACAGCAACTGGTCACATGTTCAGACTCAGCCTTGATAATCCTTGATGCAAGTGGGAAGCTGTAAATTCAGGCAAGCAGTGGATTTTAAATGGTCTCAAACATCAGGGGGAGTTTGAATGAGCATACTTTAAGTTGGAAGTAGTATAGAAAATAAGTAAAATTATATAATAAGGTTAACAAGAGAAAATTTTAAGCATATTGAATAAATCAAAACCCAAGATATTTTTAATCATCCAGAAAGTAGAAGGTATATTTTTACTAGTTGTCAGAAATATAAGTCAATAAATATATGCATATTATTGCAAAAGTAAGGTTATTCTAAATTCTTTACCTAATGGGAAAGGAAATGTCGTTATTTTTTTTGATGCTTCCAAATAATTAATTTTTTAGACTAGGGTTAAAAACAAAAAAGACCCAGACCTTTTGCTCCTAAGTGGATTCCAACTCATAGTGACCCTATAGGACAGAGTAAGACTGCCCCCATAGGGTTTCCAAGGAGCAGCTGATGGATTTGAACTGCAGATCTTTGGGTTAACAGCCAAGCTCTTAACCACTGTGCCACCAGGGCTTCAGGCTAAGGTTAAGAGATAATTATTAAACCACTTAGGAGGCTTGCTTGCCATTTCAGTCTCCTATGAAGGGATTCTGATATCACAAGTAAAATATTATAAGGTAAATTATTCTTAAGGAATCTTTATTTTTATTTAATCAAATGTCAAGTTGAAAAAAATGTGCATAATGCATTCAGAGAGTCAGCACCTCTGCCCTAGTCATGATTAATGAGAAGTTCACTCGCTTGATAGTCTTCCCACTGAGATAGTGAAGCATAGAAGAAAGTGCTGATTACACATCTGCAAGAGCTTTTATTCAACCTATGGGGTCCTGTTAGAATGCTCCGTGGTCACAGCTACTGTAATCATTACTGCATATAAGAGGAAAAGTAGAGCAGCAAATGTTGGTGACACACTAGTTATCTCATTCCTATCACGAGGAAAATCCTGTTACATAATTCCCTTTGATTAAGTGAGGCGCAATTGCTATTTTTATTAACGGCAGCAAGACTTTAGATGGATGAAGCTCTTTACTGTAGGACAAGTGCATAAAAGCAAAAGGAGGACTTCGAGATTGTTTACACTTCTCCTAACCTTAAAAAGTCTTGAGAAATCAATTGTGGGTTTGAACACTAGAATATATGAGTCTTAAAGATAAGATAACTTTATCAGGTGTTTTAAACTTGCACAATTGCATGCTTTTTACTTAGGCCATAGACAGGCAAAAACACTTAGGAAGATTTGGGACTACAGCTGGTTACAAAAAAATGGATGATGGAGTCTGGAAAATAAAGCAAACAGCAAGAGTGAAACAAAGTTGGAGTAGGAGAGACACAAAAGGAAAAAACACGAATTTATCACTCACAATATAGAGGTATATTGTATGCAAGGTTTTGATTTTTTTTAAATGTTTTTATCAAGCTCTTAAAGAATTATTTGGAAAATTGGGTTCTTTTAAAAGAGTTTGATAAAATTAAGAGCAAATATACTTACAGGGAGAAATTATGTCTATGACAGTTAGTAGCTAACATATATAAAGTGATGACATATGCCATGTAGTGTTCAGTTTGTTACATGTTCTGATTCGCTTAATCATTCCAACAACCCTGGGAAATATTATTATCCCACTTAGATTAAAGTCTTACTCCTTATTACACTGAAGTAATCAAAAAAGAACAGTAGAAAAGCCACACACCAGTTTTAAAATCGACATACTCTTGTTTCCTACCAGTTTCCATAGATTAACTGTCAATACTCCTATAAAAATCAGATCATTCCACTTGTGTCTAGGTCTTTGGAATAGCAACCCTATCCTCTCACTTCTACATTTTCAACTTTTCCTGCTCTAGTCCATGCTAATGAGTTTTTTTCTCATATCTACTCCTTTTACTCTGCAAGTTACTATCTCATTTATTTGCTCCCCTTTGAAGCAAAATTTAACCTAATTCTCAGTGTCTGGTTCCTGATCCATCCTCTCTTAAATCCACAACATCAGTCTCCAATCTCTACTCCACCAGAAGTATTCTTGCCAATGCCAAAAATGATCTCCATGTTGTTAAATGTAACAGTCTTTAATAGACTTATTAGCCTTTCAGCATCATTTGTTGTGGTTGATCACTCTCTCCTCTTGGATAGACACCCTCACTTGGCTTGATCACACCCAGAAACTAACCTTAGAAAAGCAACAGTCGAAAGATGAGAAGAAACGAAAACTCAGTAAAGAACATACAATTTTTCAGATACTGCAATTAGACTTTCCTTATGTCAGGCTCACCATTAACATGTGGAGTGCCTAGAACTAGTATCAATGGGGCCCACTTACAATATGTCTAAATATTTAAAAGTTATAAATCAAGTTAAAGTAAGTCCTGGTAGATGAATAAAATATATTTTGTCTTTTTATCTTGGTTTATATGCTTTTATCACAATATAATTTCTTTTATTGCTTTATTTTCCTTCCTGGACTGAACTTTGCTGTTTCTATAAGAATCAAAAGGATTAGAGCAACAGGAAAATTAACTGTGTTTAAAATGTATAAAATGTGAGTATATTTTCATCAAAAATGCAAATTAAAATGGAAGATATTTAAAAGATTAAACTGTGTGTGTATGTATATATCTATATATTGTTGTTGTTGTGTGCTGTCGAGTCAATTCCGACTCATAGCGACCCTATAGGACAGAGTAGAACTGCCCCATAAGGTTTCCAAGAAGCGGCTGATGGATTCGAACTGCTGACCTTTTGGTTAGCAGCCTAAGCTCTCAACTACTGAACCACCAGGGCTACACACACACACACACACACACACACACACACAGAGTTGCTATGAGTCCAGTTAGAATCCACTCAGTGACAACTGGTTTGGTTTTGGTAACTATATATAAATGTTTTTATTGTATTCTAAAAACACATTGTTGTGTGGTTGTTGTTATTTGACATTCGGTCAGCTCCCACTCATGGTGACCTTACGTATAACAGAACAAAACCTTGCTTAATCCTATGCCATCTTCATGAATCATTGGTATGTTTGAATCCATTGTTACCCTATTGTGTCAAGCTATCTCACTGAGGGTTTCCCTCATTTTTTGTTCACCTTCTACTTTATCAAACATGATACATTTTCTAGTGTTTGGCTTTTCCTGATGACTTGTCCAATGTAAGCGAGTCTTGCTGTCCTTGCTTGCAGCAAATGTTCTAGTATTATTTCTTCTACTTCAGTGTAGCTTGGACTTCTTTCTTCAGTACCATTGGTTTTGGATCATATGCTACCTCCTGAAATGGTTAAATGTCAACCAATTCTTTTTGGTACAGTGACTCTGTGTATTCCTGCTATCTGCTTTCGGTGCTTCCTGAGTCATTAAATATTTTGCTCATAGAATCCTTCAATACTGGAATTCGAGGCTTGAATTTTTTCTTCAGTTCTATCAGCTTGAGAATTGCTGAGCATGTTCGTCCCTTTTGGTTTTCTAACTCCAAGTATTTGCATATTTTATTATAATACTTTATTTTGTCTTCTCATTCACCCTTTGAAATCTTCTGTTCAGCTCTTTTACTTCATCATTTCTTCCATTTGCTTTAGCTACTTGACGTTCATTAGCAAATTTCAGAGTCTCTTCTGACATCTGTTTTGGTCTTTTCTTTCTTTTCCTTCCTTTTAATGACCTCTTGCTTTCTTCACGTATGATGTCCTTGATGTCATCCCACAACTCCTCTGGTCTTTGGTCATTATTGTTCAACACATCAAATCTATTCTTGAGATGGTCTCTAAATTCAGGTGTGATATACTCAAGGTCATACTTTGGCTCTCGTGGACTTGTTCTAATTTTCTTCAGTTTCAACTTGAACTTGCATATGATCCATTGATGGTCTGGTCCACAGTCATCCCCTGGCCTTGTTCTGACTGATGCTGTTGAGCTTTTCCATCATCTCTTTCCACAGATATAGTCGAACTGATTCCTGTTTATTCCATCTGGTGAGGTCCACATGTATAGTTGCCATTCACATTGTAGAAGCAGGTATTTGCAATGAAGAAGTCATTGGTCTTGCAAAATTCTATCATGGGATCTCTAGCATCATTTCTATTACCAAAGCCATATTTTCCAACTACCAATCCTTCTTTGTTTCCAACTTTCAAATTCCAATCACCAGTAATTATCAATGCATCTTGATTGTACGTACAATCAATTTCAAACTGCAGAAGCTGGTAAAAATTTTCAGTTTCCTCATCTTTGAACTTAGTTATTGGTGCATAAATTTGAATAATAGTCATATTAACTGATCATCCTTGTAGGCGTGTGGCTAATTATCCTATCACTGACAGAATTGTACTTCAGGATAGATCTTGAAATGTTCTTTATGACAATGAATGCAATGCCATTCCTCTTCAGTTTGTCATTCCTGGCATAGTAGGCATTCAACCATCTCAGAAGGTTGCATATGATCAAGAACTAATGGTAGTGAAGGAAGAATTTCAACCTGCACTGAAGACATTGGTGAAAAACAAGGCTCCAGGAATTGATGGAATAACAATTGAGATATTTCAACAAATGGATGCAGCACTGGAAGTGTTCACTCATCTATGCTAAGAAATTTGGAAAACAGCTACCTGGTCAATGACTGGAAGAGATCCAAATTTATGCCTATTCCCAAGAAAGGTGACCCAACCAAATGTGGAAATTATCGAAGAATATCATTAATACCACATACAAGTAAAATTTTGCTGAAGATCATTCAAAAGTGGTTGCAGTAGTACATACACAGGGAACTGCCAGAAATTCAAGTCAGATTCAGAAAAGGGCATGGACTGAGGGATATCATTGCTGACATCAGATGGATCCTGGCTCAAAGCAGAAAATACCAGAAAGTTATTTACCTGTGTTTTATTGACTACGCAAAGGCATTCAACTGTGTGGATCATAAAAAAATTATGGATAACATTGCAAAGAATGGGAATTCTAGAGCCCTTAATTCTGCTCATGAGGAACCTGTACAGAGACCAAGAGGCAGTTGTTCGAACAGAACAAGGGCATGCTGCGTGGTTTAAAGTCAGGAAAGGTGTGCATCAGGGTTGTATCCTTTCACAATATTTATTCATTCTATTTGCTGAGAAAATAATCCCAGAAGCTAGACTATATAAAGAAGAATGTGGCATCAGGATTGGAGGAAGACTCATTAATAACCTTAGATATACAGTGACACAGCCTTGCTGTTGAAAAAGAAGAGGACTTGAAGCACTCACTGATGAAGATCAAAGACTACAGCCTTCAGCATTGATTACACCTCAGCATAAAGAAAACAGAAATCCTCACAACTGGACCAATAAGCAAAATCATGATAAACAGAGAGAAGATTGAAATTGTCAAGGATTTCATTTTACTTGAATTCACAACCAGTGCCTATGGGAGCAGCAGTCAAGAAATCATACAATATAGTGCATTGTGTAAATCTGCTGCAAAACACCTCTTTAAAGTGTTAAAAAGCATAGATGTCACCTTGAGGACTAAGGTGCATCTGACCCAAGCAATGGTATTTTCAATCTCCTCATATGCATGCAAAAGCTGGACAATGAATAAGGAAGACCGAAGAAGAATTGATGCCTTTGAATTACGGTTTTGTCAAAGAATGTTGAATATACGATGGACTGCCAAAAACTGAACAAATCTTTCTTGGGTGAAGTACAGCCAGAATGCCCCTTAGAAGCAAAGATGGCAAGACTTTGTCTCACATGCTTTGGACATGTTATCAGGAGTGACCAGTCCCTATAGCAGGACGTTATGGTTGGTAAAGTAGAGGGTTGTCAAAAAAGAGGAAGACCGTCAACGAGATGGATTGACAACAGTGGCTGCAACAATGGGCTGAAGCATAACAATGATTTTGAGCATGGAGCAGGACTGGGCAGTGTTTCCTTCTGTTGTACATGGGGTTGCTATGAGTCAGAACTGACTAGACAACACCTAACAACAACATTTCTTCTAAGACTGGTTTGTTTTATTCTTTTGGCAGTCCATTGTATATTCAATATTCTTCTCTAAAACCACAATTTGAATGCATCAATTATTCTTCTGTCTTCCTTTCTCATTATCCAACTTTCAACAAGTATGAGTCTATTGAGAAAACAATGGCTTGGGTCAGACACAACTTTGTCATCAAAGTGACACCTTTGCTTTTTAAAACTTTATTGAAATTAAAAAGCAAAATGAAAGTTATAAGTAATAAATATTAAAATTGAAATAAAACTTATTTAAATAAAGATGAATTTTAAAATAGTTTTTATAAAAATGTAAATAAATCTTAGTAAACATTATATTAAAAAATCCAATGTCCATCCACTTTTCTTTGTGAAAAATTATTATTACTCTTCACATAAGTTATATCTCGACCCTTATACGTAGAAATGTAAGAGTAATTCAAATTGATTAGTGTTCTGGAATATTACTCAGTAACCATATGCAAGTCCTAAAAATACCATGCTAATTTGTGACTACATTCAGAACTACAAATTGGAGCATGAACAGAAACAAAAATATAGATTATACCCACTACTTGAGAAACAATACTTTGTTATGCAAGAATCGATTGCATTCTTGCTGAGAAGGATTTGACGAATTAATTAATTTGTTTTTTGTTTATCTAATCCCACTGTTGAAATTTTCACCACGCTCCTAAGTTTGTCTGTTTCAATATCAGCAGAGGCACAGTTCACAAAGTTTTATAGCCGTTGAACATAGTCATCTGTTTTTCAAGAATATAGGGCATGGGATTTGGAAAGGAATACTCTAGAAATTGAGGGGTATCAGTCACGAAAGACTACCCGTAATGTTGTGCCAGTTCTGAATGTCAAGTCTTAAGCAATAGAGGTCCTTATATGCTCTTTGATAAATGGATGTTTGGTATGTTTGCAATATGCAAGGCCCTCCAAGGAGCCCAGGATAGAGGCCTTTCTTGTCTGGGTCTAAGGGTATAATTCTCTGAATTATTATCAGCTATCACTGTATTAGGGTTATCATATCAACAATGTATCAAGGAGAACTATTATATACACCACTGGTTTACACAGTGTATGCTCCGAAAGCTTCTCTGGATGGGGCTGAGGGGTCACAAACAGAGACAGAGCAAATTGAGATATGGACCTTCACTCCCATTTTCTAGCACAGCTTTGGTTTTATCTGATTTAGAAACTGGGGATTTTTACTCATTTTTTTTTTTTATAATTGCTGTTTAAAAATTTTTGAGAAACCTTTGGGATACACAATAAAATAAAATGCAACTTCAATAAATTGAGATTTGTAGGCTACAATGTATCACAGAAAATGTCGACTATACATTCATATTGTTCACGTTTCTTTTTTTAACATCACATTCCCTACTTTGTTTTTTTACTATAAAAGACAGTTTTTGATGTTGCAGGATTTCGATGTATAAATTTTAATCATAGTTTTACTAGATACCGTAAAGTATCATTTAATTCCTTATCTCTCAAAACAGCTGCCTCTTTCTGAGTTCTCAGAATTGAATTGACATTTGAATCTGAATACAAACCTTTAATTTCTCAGATATTTCCATTATTCTTTGCTACTAGAAGCCCAAACCTTAAAACTTTTGGAAAAGGTACAAGGTATGAGTCAACTGAAATGTCTTTAAAGCAAAGAGAAAAAAGTACAATGCAATGTCTATTCATATGAGAATCTGTCAGGAACCAAAAGAAATACTTAGCTTTTATTGTTTAACTTTAAACTATAGATTTTCAAACAACTTTTCAGATTTGAAATAAACTCAATCTACCTAAATAAAATACCTAGACAAATTGAGGAAGAAAATTGTGGTTGCTTATACCTGGGTACCGTAGCAGCAGGACTTAATTAGATAGGGCACAAATCCTTAAAAGTATATTTAGCCTAGTAACTTCAGAAACATGTAAGTCTAAGGTTTAATCTAGAAATAAATAAAATATTGCACATAAACTGTTATAAAAAAAATATCTTTTTCCTGTGTCTGACTTGAAAATCTGAGTGTTAAAGATTTGAATAACTGATCATTTGTTGTTGCTATTGTTATTTTTCTTTATATATTTTTTCAGCTATGTGTTGATTAATCACAGCAATCGGTGATTCACTTCTACCTTCTCTTTCTTTCATCTTTATGTAAGAGAATATAAAGAGATATGAGTCTCAGAGCAGTGGGATTATATAATGTTACACCGCAACTGATTTGAGAGATAATTTTGTCCAACATCCTCATTTTGAGAAGAGAAGACTAAAATCCATAGGTAGTGATTTCCTCAAAACCACAGGGATTCCCCCAGCATCATTTCAGCAACTTCAGTAGCAGTGGAGGCTAGGTTTTGTTTATGAGTCAAATAACAACCATGTGCACTTGTCTAAATAACCTGATGTGAGACATAACATAACCAGAGAAATCTGCTATTTTAACGGATAAAATGTTAATATACATGTGTAGGGGTTTTGAGCAGGGATGTAAGGAAATGTTTGATAAATTTTGTTTTATTTTATTCTGTTTTCAGATGCTTGAGAAGGTAAAGAATGGTTAAGAGGTGTCTCAGCACTCCTCATGTAAAAAAAGCCTAAAGAATACAGCCAAGTTCTAGCAACATATTTATCATATTTTTTTTTGCAAGAAACAACAACATTGCTTTAAACTCTAGCAAAATGGATGCCTAGCTTCTCTTTTTGTAAAATGTTAATGAACAAATTTCTTGATATATCTACAATTACGATATAATGCATGTATCTAAAGTAAGAGGGTATGACTGAGTATAGTATTTACCATAATGTTTGGGTTTTCCTGCTGGAAAGAGTCGATGGTAGGGAAACACATAGGTTGTTTTAACAAGCATTACCAATTATGGCCAAACTGCTTCTATCAGTTGTGCCAAAAGTTGTGTAGGTACAATATTAGGTATAGCAACGTCATCATAAGGGGCTCCCTGAACCAGGCGCTGCTCTTACATGGTACAAGTATAAAAACGAGTCATATGACTGAAATGCAATTATGTTACTCACATACACATTTACCCTTCATGACTCATCTAGAACAGATTTCAAAATGATAAAGAGATAAGCCAAAAATCCATCATTTTATATACTGGTGATGGGAAAACATCAATAATAAAACAAAATAAAAAGGCACAAGCAAAAAACTGCCGCCTGAGGCTAACCCCACATTCCATTTCAATTTTCTTTCAATTTACATTTATTCTAAATAGAAGTCACTAGTCCCTCCACCTTGGCACCAAGAAATGTCTGTAAAATCTTATATAAATCATAAAATAATAATAAGATTGTCTTTCATTGTATGTGCCTTATACCCATGACTGTGTCCTAAAACCCACTCCTTAACCTTGGGGAATATACAGAGAACAGCTCAGTAGCTAAACATTAAAAAAAAACAAAACCAACTCAACTCAGTAGTGCCTTTGGAAAATTTGCTATGTGAGATGTTTACTTAGCAGATTCAGATGTTATTTTTAAATCTTAATTGAAGATGTCAGTCTACTAAATACACATAACCATATATTGTGTTTTGACAGTCTAACTTTTTAGAACTACCATGACAATTTTAAATTGTGCTATTAAATTAATAATAATTCAGTATGATTAAAATGTAAATTCTGGAAATATAGCTATCTAAAACAAAACAGTATTCAAGCTACCACTACCTACACAAACTACATTCCTGTCTGCTTTACTTAAATTCTGTCACATCCAAAAATTGAGAGGGTGTTGAAGGTTTTGGTGATAGCTGTGCACTAAGCACTTTTTCTTAAGAATCATTACTAGACACAAAAGAATTGACGTGAAAATTATTAGTGTAGGATTACTTCTGTTACATGCCAAATAACAGTGTTCAACCTCTTGCTTTTTAGCAAAAACTGGGATGGGTGGTAAACACTGCCGTCAAGTTGATTCCAACTCATAGCGACTCTATAGGACAGAGTAGAACTTCCCCATAGGATTTCCAAGGCAGTAAATCTTTACAGAAGCAGGCTGCCACGTTTTTCTCCCACGGAGTGGTTGGTGAGTTCCAACCACCGACCTTCTGGATAGCAGCAGAGTGCTTTAACCACTCCATCACCAGGGCTCCTTCATTCTAGCAAAGCTACCTATAATAGTCATAAAATAATCAAACTTTTTTTTTTTAGAAGAAAAATAGAAACGTTCAGATATTTAAGGAAATCCATCCACGTTTGTATAGAGATTCTTTTGCACCATCTCATACTGGAAAAAAAATTGAAAGAAAAAAGTTTATTGAGAAAAAGCTGGAGGTTCAAGTATGAGTAGTGAAATATGGAGAATATAGCATTTCATTCACATGATTTTCTGGCATTTTAATATAAGTTAGTAATTAAAAGTAAATGAGTACTAACTGAGTTCTTGATCCCCAGCCATGTCTTTCTAGGAAGAACTCAATTAGTTCAATGATTAAAATAACAAAAAAGAAATTGAGTTGGGTTTCAAGTAAGACTGGAATATTTGCTGTCATTTTTATATCACGAATGAGAATATAGGAGCCCTGGTAGCATAGCCATTAAGAGCCTGGCTGCTAACCAAAAGGTCAACAGTTCTAATCTAGCAGCTGCTCCTTGGAAATCCTATGGGG
>NW_004443973.1:16900-23025 GCF_000243295.1 Trichechus manatus latirostris | reverse complement strand
GGCGTGGTGTTTCTGCCTAGAGTGCCATCTTGCCGGAAGTCGGAAACACTTTTGTCTAGGTGAGAAATATTAGAGAGGGAATGTGGGAGCACAATACGTTTGAATATGCTGAAATATTTGTCTTCACATTTCTGTCAGCATTTATGAACCTGTTAAGATGTACTATCCTCCAGCCTGGACTCTGGTTTGTGGTTTCAGAATATATGGGATAATTAGTGCACCACATTAGTTTAAATTTTAGGGCTCAGGAATTCTACTTATCAATTGTCTACCTCTCCACTTTTGATGTAACAGGTAGCTCACACTGATCACAAATGTTGCTGTAATTGTTCCACACAGAAGTTAATTGGAGGGAACTTAAATTTACCATGCAGGATAGGGAATAATTGTTCATTGTGACCTATCTAAGATTCCTAGACATCAGCCTTTAACTAGCTTTAAGATACACAGGGATGCCAAGAGAATGGCTTAGGGCTTAAGTTTTCATGAGTGTTGTCTTAAGGCCTTCTTATGAGATAAAACTTACGTCCCTGTAAGTAAGGCTTCCTTGATAACCTATGAATCAGGTTTACACATTTTAGAAGCAAAAGTTGCTCAGATAAAAGCAACAATGGTATTTAAAAGAGAGCTACCAAGTTTAATCAGTTAATATTTTTGCACACAACTGTGCTAGGTGGTAGTTTAATTTCATTTGTTAAATGAATTTACATAGTTTTAAAGGAATATGAAAATCTCACATGGATTTCCTTTCACTCATGTGAGTTGGGCTCAGTCAATATTTTCAACATTAATGTCAATTTAAAAGTGTGTAGTTTATTTTGATTAATTAATTTACCATGCATATGTGAAACGTTTCTCAAATGGATTTTATTTAAAGTTTGTTATTAAAAAACAAAACCAAAAACCTAAGACTTACACAAAGGTTGCAAGAATAGTTCATTGAACATTTGTCTGTTGTTTTTGTTTTTATGTGCCGTCGAGTCAGTTCTGACTCACAGCTATCTTACCTGTAACAGAAAGAAACATGGCTCAGGCCTGCACCATCGTCACAATCATTGCTATGTTTGAGCCCGTTGTTGCAGCCACTGTGTCAATTCATCTTGTTGAGTTCTTCCTATTTTTTGCTGACCCTCTACTTTACCAAGTATGATTGTCTTTTCCAGGGACTGGTTCCTCCTGATAATGTATCCAAAATAAGTGAAATGAAGTCTTATCATCCTTCTTCTAAAGAGCATTTTGGATGTACTTCTTCCAAGATGTAATTTGTTCGTTTTTCTGGTAGTCCGTAGTATATTCAATATTGTTTGCCAACACTACAATTCAGAGGTATCAATTCTTATTTGGTCTTCCTTCTTCATTGTCCAGCTTTTGCACGCATATAAGGTGATTGAAAATACCATGGCTTGGGTCAGGTGCACCTTAGTCCTCAAAGTGACATCTTTGTTTTTTAATGCCTTAAGAGGACTTTGGCATCAGATTTTCCCAGTGCAATATATCTTTTGATTTCTTGACTGCTGCTTCTGTGGGCATTGATTGTGGAACTGAGTAAAATGAAATCCTTGACAACTTCAGTGTTTTCTACGTTTACATTAAGTTGCTTATTAGTCCAGTTGTGAAGATTTTTGTTTTCTTTATGTTGAGGTGTAATCCATACTGAAGGCTATAGTCTTTGATCTTCATCAGAAAGTGCTTCAAGTCCTCTTCACTTTCAGCAAGCAAGATTGTGTCATCTGCATAACGCAGGTTGTTAATGAGTCTTCCTCCAATCCTGATGTTATGTTTTTCTTCATATAGTCCAGCTTCATATTATTTGCTCAACATACAGATTGAATAAGTATGGTGAAAGAATACAAGTCTGACACACACATTTTCTGATGTTAAACCATGCAGTATCACCATGTTCTGTTAGAATGACAGCCACAAGCACAAATAACTGTTCTGGAATTCTATTCACCAATTTTTATCATTTTGCCTCATTTCTCCCTCTCTCTCTATCTCTGTGTCTATTTCTTGCACCTCACTCGTATTTTTTCCCTTTTGGACAAAAGAGTTGAGAATAAATACAGATGCCATGACTTTTTAATCACTTAATAATTCAGCAGGCATCTCCTAAGAGCAAGAACATTCTACGACATGTACGCAATACAATTATCATATGCAAGAAATTTAGCATTTATATATTATTTTTATGTAACACACTGTTTATATTTAAATTTTGACAATTGTCCCAACAGCTTCCTTTAAAGATTTTTTTTCAATCCAGTTTCCCATCCAGAATAACATATTTCATTTGTATTTAGTTGCATGTATCTTTAGTCTCCTTTAATCAAGAACAGTTCTTCAGCTCTTCTTTGTATTACGTGACACTGACATTTTTAGAAGAGTATATAGATTGTCTTATTGTTTCCTTGTAATTGGATTCAAGTTATATATTTTTGGCAAGAACTATGCATAAGTAATATCGTGTCCTTCCAAGTACAACACATTAGGGGGACATATGTCAATTTGTCCCATTATTTGAGGTATTCAGTTAAGGTGGCAACCCCCAGATCACTACAATATAACTTTACCAGTTATCCTTTTGTAATTAATAAGTACTGCATTTGGAGATATTTTGGGAGTATGTAAATATCTGTCCTCAGTCAAATTTTCTGCTGATGATTTTAACATTCACAGATAATTCTTGCCTGATTCAAGAATGTAAAATGCTTGCAGAATGGAAATTTCTTAAATATATAATTCTCACATCTACCTTTGTTTATTTATTAATTTACTGACTTATAATCACTATGGACTCATATTTGGTGAATTGCAATCCATTATATTTACTATACTTCTTGATGCTGAAATTGTCCTGGGTTTGGCCAGTGGGAGCAGCTTCAAATTGATTTCTCTCATTTTTATTTATTTTAAGAATTTTCGTACTTTCTGGCATAGTAAAATGTTCCAGGATTATTTTATACTTTCCCTCCTCCAGCCTTGGAATCAGCAATTTATCAAAAACAAATCAAAACAAAAAAATAAGCTCCTATCAGTGGGGAATGGTTTTTGAAATTGAAGATATATTTGCTAGATGTATTCATTCCTACTGAGGTGGCATTGCACTAGAATCCTTTTAGCAGAGAACTATAGGTAGGTAGGTTGGTAGGTAGGTGCATAGGTAGGTAGGAAGGTAGATAGGTAGGTAGGTAGGTAGGTAGATGGATGGATAGATGGATGGTAGATTAAAAAAATAATAACAGTTATGAGTTTATACTGACATCTCTAATTTCAATCCAGCACCACAAGGTTTATCCTGGCCTTTCCCCCATTCCATATTTGTATTCCTTTTTTCTGTAACATAAATATATAGTTACTTATATGCTTAATTTTGTAGTATGCATAACCCTACTCTGCAGAAAAGAGTTAACACAGCAAGCCTAAACTGCTATCCTTGAAAAGACCTGTTTGCTGGTTTGGCTCTTGCCTGGCATCTGGTAACTTGGATTTTGGGAGGATTCCTGCCTTCCCCTAGCTGATAAAATGACTCAATGTGCCTAAATATTGTATGCAATATGTTTATGCTGAACAATTGCTTTTCTTCTGGGAGTCTGAAATTTTGGGACATGCCCGTTAGAGACTGCTTATGTGACCAGCACCCAAGGAAAACGCTGAGCACTGAGCCTCTAACAAGCTTTCTGGTTGGTAATATTTCACAACTGTCAAAAATAGTTGCTGGAGGAATCAAGTGTGTCCTTTGTAACTCCACTAGGAGGGGAACCTGGGGAATTTGTTCCTGTTTCCCCTGGACTTCACTCCTTGTGCCTTCTCCTTTGGCTGATTTTTCTCTGGATCCTTTCACTGTAATAAATCATTATCTTAAGTGTAACTATATGGTGAGTCCCCCTAGCAAATCATCAAACCTGGGCATGGTCTTAGAAACCTCTGACACCTACAAACAAAAACATAAGAAGAGTTAACTAAAAGAAAAAAAAAAAATCTGTCCTTAGACCGAGAGTAGGAGTCCCTGGGTGGTACAAACAGTTAAGTGCTCAACTACTAGCCAAAGGGTTGGTGGTTAGAACACACCCAGAGACACCTCATATACCTGCCCAGCCATCTGCTTCCAAAAGGTCACAGCCTTGAAAACCCTCCAAAGCAGTTCTACTCTGAACACATGGGGTCATCATGCGTTGGAACCGATTTGATGGCAACTAACAAGAAGACTGAGGGTATGCAGCCTCAAACTGCATGTTTTTTAAAAACTTATTTTGACATAACTGTAGATTTACAACAAGTTTCAAAAAGAGTATCATAGTTCCTGTGTACCTTTCAGCAACTTTCCTCCAATGATAACGTCACGTTAGTTGTTAGATGCCATGGAGTAGGTTCCGACTGAAAACAACCCTATGTACAACAGAATGAAACATTGCCCAGTGCTGTGCCCTCCCACAATCATTGTTATGCTTGAGCCCATTGTTGCAGCCACTGTGTCAGTCCATCTCATTGAGGGTCTTCCTCTTTTTCCCTAATCCTCTACTTTACCAAGCATGATGCCCTTCTCCAGGGACTAGTCCCTCTTGATAACATATCCAAAGTAGATGAGGGGAAGTTTTGCCATACTCACTTACAAGGAGTATTCTGGCTGTACTCCTTCCAAGACAGATTTGTTCATTCTTCTGGCAGTCCATGCTATATTCAATATTCTTTGAGAACACCATAATTCAAAGGCATCAATTCTTCTTTTGTCTTCATTATTCATTGTCCAGTTTTTGCATACATGTGAGGAAATTGAAAATACCATGGCTTGGGTCAGTTGCACTTTAGTCCTCAAAGTGACATCTTTGCTTTTTAACACTTTCAAGAGGACTTTTGCAGCATATTTTCCTAGTGCAATATATCATTTGTTTTCTTGACTGCTGCTTCCATGGGCATTGATTGTGGATCCAAGTAAGATGAAATCCTCGACAACTTCAATGTTTTCTCTGTTTATCATGATTTTGTTTATTGGTCCATTTATGAAGATTTTTGTTTTCTTTATGTTGAAGTATAATCCATACTGAAGGCTGTAGTCTTTGATCTTCAACAGTAAGTGCTTCAAGTTCTCTTCACTTTCAGCAAGCCAGGTTGTGTCATCTGCATATTTCAGACTGTTAATGAGTCTTCTTCTAATCCTGATGCCACATTCTTCTTCATATAGTCCAGTTTCTCAGATTATTTTCTCAGCATACAGACTGAATAAGTATGGTGAAAGGATACAACCCTGACACACACCTTTTCTGAATTTAAAGCATGCATGACTGCTCTCGGTCTATCTACAGGTTCCTCATGAGCACAATTAAGGGTTCTGGAATTCCCATTCTTTGCAATGTCATCCATAATTGGTATGATCTACACAGTCGAATATAAAACACAGGTAACCTACTTTCTGATACTCTCTGCTTTCAGCCAAGATCCATTTCATATCAGCAATGATATCGCTGGTTCCACATCCTCTTCTGAACCTAGCTTGAATTTCTGTCAGGTCCCTGTTGATGTAGTACTGCAACCGCTTTTGAATGAATTTCATCATAATTTTGCTTGTGTGTGTTATTAATTATATCGTTTGATAATTTCCACATTCTGTTGGGTCACCTTTCTTTGGAATAGGCACAAATATAGATTCTTCTAGTCTGTTGTCCAGGCAACTGTCTTCCAAATTCCTTGACATAGGTGAGAGTGAACATCTCTAGCGCTGCATCCATCCATTGAAACATCTGAATTGATATTCTATCAATTCCTGAAGCCTTGTTTTTCGCCAGTGTCTTTAGTGCAGCTTGGACTTCTTCTTTATATACTTTTGGTTCTTGATCATATGCTGCCTCCTGAAATGGTTGAATTTCAACCAATTCTTTTTGGTACATTGACTTTGTGTATTCCTTCCATCTTCTTTTGATGCTTCCTGCTTCATTCAATATTTTCCCCGTAGAATCCTTCAATATTGTGACTCAAAGCTTGAATTCTTTCTTCAGTTCTTTCAGCTTGAGAAATGCTGACCATGTTCTCCCCTTATAGTTTTCTAACTCCAGGTCTTTGTGCATTTCATTATAATACTTGTCTTAGGCTGGGATCTCTAGGGAAGCAAAACCAGTAAAGAATATAAATAT
>NW_004443973.1:12383-16067 GCF_000243295.1 Trichechus manatus latirostris | reverse complement strand
TAGGAATAATTGATGATCTCTTCAGCAATCGGCCCCTGGCCTTGTTCTGACTGATGATATTGAGTTTCTCCATTGTCTCTTTCCATAGATGTAGTCTATTTGATTCCCATGTATTCCATCTGGTGAGGTCCACATGTAAATCACCATTTATGTTGTTGAGAAAAGGTATTTGCAATGAAAAATTCGCTGGTCTTGCAAAATTCTATCATGTGATCTCTGGCATCATTTCTATCACCAAGGCCATATTTTCCAACTACTGATCCTTCTTAGTTTCCAACTTTCACATTCCAATCACCAGTAATGGTCAATGCATCTTGATTGCTTGCTTGATCAATTTCAGACTGCAAAAGTTGGTAAAAACCTTCAATTTCTTCATCTTTGCCCTTAATGGTTGGTGCATAAATTTGAATAATACTCATATTAAGTGTCTTCCACTTAAGCATATAGATATTACCCTATCATTGAGAGTGTTGTACTTCAGGATAGATCTTGAAATGTTCTTTTTGACAATGAGTGTGACGTCATTGATCTTCAATTTGTCATTTTGGCATAGTAGACCATATGATTGTTTGATTCAAAATCGCCAATACCTGTCCATTTCAGCTCAGTAATGCCTAGAATATTGATCTTTATGCATTCCATTTCATTTCTGACAACTTCCAATTTTCCTAAATTCATACTTCATACATTCCATGTTCCACTTATTAATGGATGTTTGCAGCTCTTTCTTCTCATTTTGAGTCATGCCACATCAGCAAATGAAGGTCCCAAAAGCTTGACTCCATCCAAGTCATTAAAGTTGGTTCTACTTTGAGGAGACAGCTCTTCTCCAGTCATATTTTGAGTGCCTTCCAACCTGAGGGGCTCATTTTCCAGTGCTATATCGGACAATATTCTGCTGCTATTCATAAGGTTTTCACTGGTCAATTTTTTTCAGAAGCAGACTGCCAGCTCCTTCTTCTTTGTCTGTCTTAGTCTGGAAGCTCTAGTGAAACTTGTCCACCAAGGGTGACCCTGCAGTTATTTGAAATACCAGTGGCAAAGCTTCCAGTATCACAGCAACATACAAGCACCACAGTATGACAAACTGACAGACGCATGGTGGGATTACATCATACACAGCTATAATGTAATATCAAAGCCAAGAAATTGACGCTGGTACAATGTGCCATCACCACAAAGGTTCCCCTTCTGCTGTCCATTTATAGTCACGCCCAACTTGCTCTCCCACACCATCCAAACAACTGTGTAAAAATGGCATGGGGGTGGCATCTGACCTCCTCTAACTTTTCTAGGGGAACAAAAATTAAGATCAACACCCAAGGCTGATTCCCTTGAGGCAGAGGTTAGACATGCCTCTTCTGTCTGCCATTTTTAGCAGTTCTGACACCAACCGTCCATCCCATGGCACTCTTTACTTTTCTGGTGGGTTTGCTAATGCATTGTGATGGTACACAGAACTCACAGATAATACGATTATGGGTTTTGTTAGGGAAATAACAGATTACAATTCAGGTTCAGGAATGTTCAGGGTATAGTTCTTCCAGCAGAACAACTTCTTCTCAGAGGTGCTGCAGGCGTCCCTCTCTCTGGTCCATCAGCCTCTGCTCTGCTTGAGCAAGTGTTACCAATCTCTTTTAGCTCCTCAGCCTCTGCCCTTCTCGGACATGTGTTACAAAGCTCTTTTAGCTCTGCCAGTAAGTGCATAGAAGCACCCCATTCTGCCAGTAAGCCTCATTCCAAAGGCACTCAGCTTTCTTGCTTCATGGGCCAGGAAGCTCGCTGCACCATCTCCTGCTAGTCTCTCCTGCCACGTTTCCCTGCCACTGCTTCTTGCCATCTTCAGTGTCACCGCTCTCTTTCTCTCTCTCTCGGTCTCCTGTTTCCAGGAGCTTCTCTGCGCAAGGATCCCGGGTCCAAAGGACACACTCCATTCTTGGCTCTTCTTCCTTAGTAGAGGTGAGGTCCTCTCCTTCCCACCTCTGGGGTGGCTCTTTTTAAGTCTAGTGGGATGGCAAAACTGACCAATTATTTCAATAAGTTTCCATAGACCTTATTTGCATGGTCCCGCCTCCCCCACAGGTGTCATGAACTTTATGTGCTTTATTAGTAAGCTTTCCAATCCCCTTGGTGGGCCACAATTACCTTATCTGTATAGTCCTACCCAATCATTTGGGTGGGAGTTACAAGACCATGGTGAGAAAGGACATATAAAGGTGATCTATCATGCCGCAAACTAGTAGCAGTGATCTGTTTCTACCTCTATAATTTTGTTTTTATGAAAAATATTATAATATGGTCATACAGTTTGTGACATTTTGAGATTGGCTTTTTGCCAAACAGAATAATGTCAATTAATTCAATCAAGTACTGGGTATCAATAGCACATTTTTTTTTAACACCTGAATTAAAAAAAAAGTTGTTGTTGTTGTTAGGTGCCATCGAATCGATTCTAACTCATAGTGTCCTATGTATAGCAGAACGAAATGTTGCCCAGTCCTGCGCCATCCCTCCTATTGTTGCTATGTTTGAGCCCATTGTTGTAGTCACTGTGTGAATCCATCTTGTTGAGGGTCTTCCTCATTTTCGCTGACCCTCTATGTTAGATAACATGATTTCTTTCTCTAGGGAGTGGTCACTCCTGATAATATGCCCAAAATAAGTGAAATGAAGCCTCACTATCCTTGCTTCTAATGAGCATTCTGGCTCTACTTCTTCCAAGACAGATTTGTTTGTTTTTCTGACAGTTCATTATTGTGGTGAAATATACAGTACAAATCATTTGTCATCCACCACTTGTCTGTCAGTTTGTTGTACTGTGATGGCTTGCGTGTTGCTGTGATGCTGGAAACTATGCCACAGGTATGTCAAATATAAGCAGGCTCACCCTTGGTGGACAGGTTTCAGGAGCTTCCAGACTTAGACAGATTAGGAATAAGGAGCTGGAAGTCTACTTCTAAAAAAATTGGCCAGTGAAAACCTTATGAATAGCAATGGAACATTGTCTGATATAGTGACAGGAGATGAGTCCCTCAAGTTGGAAGGCACTCAATGTATGACTTGGAAAGAGCTGTCTTCTCAAAGTAGTCAATCTTAATGACATGGATGGAGTAAAGTTTTCAAGAACTTCATTTGCTGATGTGGCACAACTCAAAATGAGAAGAAAGGGCTGCAAACATCCATTAATAATTAAAACATGAAATGTATGAGGTATGAATCTAGGAAAATTGGAAGTTGTCAGAAATGAAATGGAATGCATAAAGCTCGATATCCTAGGCATTAGTGAGCTGAAATGGACTGATATTGGCTGTTTGATTCCAACAATCATATGGTCTACTATGCTGGAAATGACAAATTTAAGAGGAATGGCATCACATTCATTGTCAAAAAGAACATTTCAAGGTCTATCCTGAAGTACAATGCTCTCAATGATAGGCTAATATACACACACTTACACAGAAGACAAGTTAATATGACTATTATTCAAATTTACACACCAACCACTAAAGGCCAAAAATGAAAAAATTGAAGATTTTTACCAAATTCTGGAGTTTGAAATTGATCAGACATGCAATGAAGATGCATTGCTAATTACTGGTACTTGGAATGTGAAAGATGGAAACAAAGAAGGAGGATCAGAAGTTGGAAAATATGGCTTTGGTAATAGAAATGACGACAGAGATC
>NW_004443973.1:9955-11012 GCF_000243295.1 Trichechus manatus latirostris | reverse complement strand
AATCTGAGAAGCTGGACTATAAAGAAGACTATAACATCAGGATTGGAGGAAGACTCATTAACAATGTGCATTATGTAGATGACATGACCTTGCTTGCTGAAAGGGAAGACGACTTGAAGCATATACTGATGATCAAGACTATAGTCTTCCGTATAGATTACGCCTCAACATAAAGAAATCAAAAATCCTCATAACTTGACCAATAAGCAACATCATGATAAGTGGAGAAAATATTTGTGTTGTCAGTTTCATTTTATTTGTATACACAATCAACGCCCATGAAAGCAGCAGTGAAGAATTCAACTGACATGTTGCATTGGGCAAATCTGCTGCAGAAGACCTCTTTAAAGTGTCAAAAAGCAAGGATGTCACTTTGAGGACTAAGGTGCCCCTGACTGAAGCCATGGTATTTTCAATCAGCTCATATGCATGCAAAAGCTGAACAGTCAATAATGAAGACTGAAGAAGAATTGATGCATTTGAATTACGGCTCTGGTGAAGAATATTTAACATACCATGGGCTGCAGATGAAGGAACAAATCTCTCTTGGAAGAAGTACGGTGAAAATGCTCCTTGCAAGTGAGGATGGCAAGATTTTGTTTCACGTACTTTGGACGTGTTATTAGGAGAGATCAATCCCAGGAGAAGGACATCGTGCTTGGTAATGTAGAGGGTAAGTGAAAAAGAGGAAGACCCTCATCAAGTTGGATTGACACAGTGGTTTCATCATTGGGCTCAAACATAGCACCGATTATGAGGATGGTTCAGGACTGGGCAGTGTTGTGTTCTGTTGTACATAGGGTTGCTTTTGGTGGGATCTGATTCAATGACACCTACTAACAACTACAGCTATCCATTTCCATATGTTATTCATCATCTTAAACAGAAACTCAGTAATCTTTAAGCAATACCTCCCTATTTGTCCCTACCCCAGTCCCTGGTAACCACTATTAAATCTTTTGTCTGTATATTTGCTTACTCTAGATATTTCATGCAAATGGGATCAAATAATATTTGTCCTTTTGTTTCTGATTTATTTCACTCAGCATAATGTTTT